>NC_133063.1:73488513-73814763 GCF_048771995.1 Taeniopygia guttata | reverse complement strand
CTCAAGGGAAAAGAACACTTGGGAACATTTAAAGTAGATTGGAGAAACATCAGGAAATATAGCACGGAAATCAATTCCACATTAACAGGAAGATATAGTGGTTGATCTTTATCATCTTTGCATTCCACATCTTACAGCTTATTTCCAGCTCCAGGATACAGAAGTCTGAGGAGGTAAAAGGAGGCAGTTGTAGCTACTGGGTAAATAAATACTTCTTCTCCTTACAGCAAGTAATCTCCTATATGGAAAGTGCCTGGAGCCTAAGGAACAAGGTTTGCCCCTTCTTTCTCAGCAATGAGAAGAGGCAGATTGATCAAGTCTAGGCAGTTGCATTGGAGTGTCCCTCACATGCAAGATACACAGGTGTTATAACTATTGGA
The DNA here is from genome assembly GCF_048771995.1 of Taeniopygia guttata. Taxonomy (NCBI): domain Eukaryota; kingdom Metazoa; phylum Chordata; class Aves; order Passeriformes; family Estrildidae; genus Taeniopygia; species Taeniopygia guttata. The sequence continues at coordinate 73,814,383 of NC_133063.1, read as the reverse complement.
GGCAGTCTATAGTGAATCAAGGTGGTTCTGTATGTTTCCATTATGTATGTCCAAGGATGAAGGTAAGCCTTGCCATTTTTGTTAATGGGATCACTGGGATCATTCAGTGATGTTTAAATGAGAAGCAAAGCACACAGACGAATAGTGCAGCAGTCACACTGCTCTGTAATCTAACTCCAGAAATTTTGCAGTCAGCTTCCTTGAGATAGGAAAGAGTGCACTGCAATTTGTGCAGCTTGGGAAACGAGAATGCCATTCTAAAAATTGCTTCTGCTAACCTTGTCTTCAGCAAACAATATGTACATCATCTTCAGCATTTGAATAAAACATTGAATCATAGGTCCTTAGTATAAAGAAGTTGAATATCAAATGCAGAGGGTAGTGTGTGAACAACACAGGGCTAAAAACTGTTCTGCAAATACACACTCACATGCATATTCTGAACCATGGCAGCAGAAATTATGGCATAGTCTTTATGTTATTCTGATAATACAGCTATTTGAAACATTGTTAGTGCCCTCTTTTCTCCATCATGTCACACAGGACAAGGAATGGGACAGGGTCCCAGCGGTTCTCAATTCATAGGCATATAATACAATCCAACAGGCCAGCTTTATAAAGCATCCTGAATGAGGCCCTGAGCCTGCAAGGGAAATTTAATTGGATTTCTTTATAGCTTACAACAATCCAATGCAAAATTATGTAAGAATAGTATGATTCAATTTCAGCATGCACTTGAATAATAATATTTTTAAAAGAAAGAATTCTTCATGCACACACAGAAAAAAAAAAAAAGGTACAAATGAAAACAAGATAAACCAGCAATTTTCAATCCAAACAGATTGCATGGCCTAACTTCATTCACAACAGCACAGACATTGTGTGTGTCATTGTCCCAAGTCAGGATAAAAAAGCACAACTTATATACCATTCAATATGAATATACAAGCTTTCATAGCTTCTGAATTTGACTTCTAGGAATAATAATGGAGTCTTTCATTTTGTCCTCATATTCTGAACCAAAGACGAAAAGAGGAGAAGAGAAGAGAAGAGAAGAGAAGAGAAGAGAAGAGAAGAGAAGAGAAGAGAAGAGAAGAGAAGAGAAGAGAAGAGAAGAGAAGAGAAGAGAAGAGAAGAGAAGAGAAGAGAAGAGAAGAGAAGAGAAGAGAAGAGAAGAGAAGAGAAGAGAAGAGAAGAGAAGAGAAGAGAAGAGAAGAGAAGAGAAGAGAAGAGAAGAGAAGAGAAGAGAAGAGAAGAGAAGAGAAGAGAAGAGAAGAGAAGAGAAGAGAAGAGAAGAGAAGAGAAGAGAAGAGAAGAGAAGAGAAGAGAAGAGAAGAGAAGAGAAGAGAGATTGCTTCACCAGCTATCAGATCCACCTCAAGGAATAATGACAAATTTCAAGTTTTACAGATTTGCGCTACTTGGGTGTAACTTAAACATTTCTCATCTTTTCATCATAGTTTACATATATTTTTCCCATTAAGTAATAGCCAAATACAACCATGGGATCTTTCAGTTTCCTAAGGATACATGGCAGGTGCTTGCAAGTGTGCTTCTGCGTGTGGTTGTGTAGCTGTATAGCACACATGCCTAACGATTGTACCTAATAGGCCAACAAGGAAGTTGGTGAAGGATCTAGAGAATAGGTCATATGCTGAATGGATGACGGAGCTGAGGTTGTTTAGCCTGGAAAAAAAAGAGACTTGGGTGGTCCTCATCACACTCTACACCTGCCTGAAGGGAGGTTGTAGCAGGTTGGGTGTCAGCTGCTTCGCCCAGACAACTGGCAACAGGACAAGGGCAAGTGGCTTCAGGCTTTACTGAGGGAGGCTCAGGTTGGACTTGAGGAAAAATTTTTCCTCTGAATGGGTGGTTAAGCACTGAATGGTCTGCCCAGTGAGATGGTGAAGTCACTGGCCCTGGAGATGTTCAAGAAACAACTGGATGTAGCACATAGTATTAGGGTATCGTTGACAAGGGGGTGATTGGACGAAGATTGGATTCAGTGATCTCAAAGGTCTTTCCCAACCTAAACGGTTCTGTGATTCTAAATCCTATGTTAAAAGTGGTACCTAAATTGACAGCTGTCTGTGGATTTATTTTATATCCAGATAGAGCAAATTACTAATTTCATGGAAAATTCAAATTATTTTATTGTATTTAATGAAAAGTGAGCAAAGGACTCAAATTATAATCATAACTGCTACTTAACTTCACTTAAGTTTAAACTTGTCTGTCTTATATTCTAGAATTCAGTGCACAACAAGTTTTGGACTGGTAATGTAAAAGTACTTTGCATCATTTTCAGTGACTTCAGCACATGAGGAGGGAACAAATGAGATTTATGATCCAGAAGAGCAAAAGGAAGTTTGAAACTGTAGAATGAACATCTTAGTTTTATGCTTCTGGTAAAATTATAATCGATCTCAATAAGAATTATATTGCTAATAAAGATTTATCATTAGTTTTTAAAAAGAAGGCTGTCTTTTATACATGACTGAGCTCTTTATTACAAATTACAGTTCAAAACCTAAAGCCTTTGAAATAAAATGTAATATCAAGTATGTAATATTGCAGGAAACAATAAATTTTGTGATCAAGTACATAACATTGATGCACAAAACACATAGAGCAGTCAGTATTACAGCACATATCCGTCACTTCTGCAGCTTTCTTATTAACATTCTTTATTTAAAAATTTCTTCTACTAAGTTTTTTTAAAAATAGCATTCTTATCTAGAGGGTCTGGTATTTGACTTGCTTCAGATTGATGCCAGGATGGTTTATGGCCTTATATTTATTGATACTCAAAAAAGGATTTCCTCAGACAGCCTGCTCCCACCTTTCAAGTACAGAGGCTGTCTTGAGGCTGACAAATTCCTCTAGTATGTTTTGACTGCTGATCTGAGGGTTCAAGCCCCAGAGGTGCCTATAACTGGCCTCATACTTTTGACATTTTCCCTGCCTAATATTTAATTTTATGCCCCTTCTGAGCCTTCACTTTGGAGGAACTATATGAAAATTATTATTCCTAAAAGAGTTAAGATTTCAGGAGAAATAGCAAGACTGAGCCACTGACTAAATGGGATACACCGAGCCATTCACCACCCAAGCAGCTAAAAGGCTTCTAATCTGGTGGCTCAGCTGATGGACCCAACAAGGACCTGCTGTGGCTTATTTCACATTTAGCATTAACGTCCTTGGAATTGAGTGGGGGAGGGAAGGAAATTAGGCTTGCTGGCACAAAGTCATGCTGTCAAAAGGGAATTTCTGAATTGTTCTGGGGAGAAATCTAACCTGACTGCAGTGAACCTGCAGAGTGAGGCCAGTGGAGATGTTCAGAGGGTTGAAGCACCTCTTCTATGAAGAGACTGAGAGAGTTGGGGATGTTCAGCCTGGAGGAAAGAAGGCTCTAGAGAGACCTTAGAACAGCCTTCCAACACCTGCAGAGGCTCCACAAGAAAGCTGGACCTTTTGAAAAGGGCATACACAGATAGGATAAGGGAGAATGGCTTTAAAGTGAAAGAGGGCAGGTTTTAATAAGATATGAGGAATAAATTCTTTACTTTGAGGGTAGTGAGTGAGGACTTGAACCATTTACCTTTAGAAGCTGTGGCTACTGCATTTCCAGCAGTGTTCAAGGCCAGGTTGGATGTCAGGTTGAGAAAACTGCTCTAGTGAAAGGTATCCCTGCCCATGGCAGAAAGGCACCTTCCAACCCAAACAATTCTATGATTCTGTAAAAGGAAACTACAGCATTCAAAATGTGAAGGGGGAAATTATGCAAATGTCTTTTTCTGGAAACAGAAAAGGAGCACCAACAGGAAGTCCCCAAATTTTCAGAACTTTCCCTGGGAGAGTCTTTAAGAATAATGGAGAACGTAAAATTACTCTGGCATGTTAGTGGCATGCTGCTAAAACTTATGTCTTCCCTAATTTAACACTTGTTGCCTTGAACACTTGTGGGGATGGGACATACACAACTCCTCTGGGCAACATGTTCCAATGCCTCCTCTATTCCAGTGTATTACTGTTCTGTAATGATTCAAACATATTCACATTTTTGAGAAAAATTCTTATGGTCTGGAAAACTCGACTAAATGGTTTTTACACTCTCCAAGGTGCAGAATAATTTATTGAAGTATAAGGAGGTAAAGGTCAGTTAGCATTTAAACATTGATACTGCCCTGTGGAGGTGGATGAAAATTTTGCCATGGAATCTCATGGGTCAACACTGGGCCTTATGAAGCTCAGAACTTTCTAGCCTTAATCTATATGAGTTTAGATTTTGATTTGTTAATGTTTTTTGTTTAGAAAATAATGGACAAAATCAGTTTTTTCTTGATCTAATTCTATCTTTAGAAATACTTATCTGCAAGCAGGGATCTCTCATTATGTTGACATCCATCTACACCAACCTTCCATCCACAGTATCACTCTCAAAGTTGCTGTTTTTTACTTTGCTCAGAAGTTATCCTATATATTATCATATAAGCCCTTGCCCTCTGCTAGGGGTGTTGCATATGGGTTTCCATTTGTCTTTGTCTGGCATGGCACACACAGTTTGTTCGGAGGGTAGATGTGTAGGTTGATAATCTAATTGTTTTCTGTCATGAGAGCAAAGCATGCAAAAACAATAGTCCGAGTCTGGTAACTGGACAGATCTAACTTGTACAAATAAAGCATTCACATATTAATTATAGTTGTGAAAGAATTCTTTAACCCCCCTACTTAAAAGCTGACACCTGCTATTGAAACTATGTTCTTTCTTATGTTATTTTGATAAGCATAGATTTTACTATACTAATTTGCATTACATCAATATGCACAGCATCCCTAATCCTCATTCTTTAGATGCTTAAGACTAAGATACCTCAATTTAGAGGAAATTCAAAAGAAATGGACAATAAACTTCACTCCCCATGAAGTTCTTTGACATTGATTGCTATATATGTAACAGCAGAAATAAAGAGCAAATTGCCTTACAGATATATTTTTATTTACTTCAATAAGTGTTCTATGAGGTAAAACACAATTTTGAAGATAGAGATTGCTCACATGTCTTTAGAAATGTAGACCACAGAACATTCACCCAGCAGTTATTTCTTTTCATTTGTCAAGATATTAATGTAGCTGGCTTTATGTTAGGTAAATGTACTTCACCTGACACATACTTTAGACAGAACTGGTAAATAAAGACTACTGAGCTTTTTTATTTTGTTGCAAACACAGATGTCTTCTTTGAGCATTTGCTTTCTCTTCCTTGACACGTCCCTTTTTTGTTTCAGTAACAAGGCAGAAGTAGAATGTGAGTGGATGGAAGAACAGTGCTGAAAATTTGCAGCCCTTCCATTAGCTCCATTGGATGGAAAACACCGGGAGCAGGGTGAGAATGGGAAGGCTGGGGGGGACCATTAGCTCCTCTAGGAAATGGAAGTTCAGACACAAGTGGAGCTCAGACCAGCTTCCAAGTTAGCGTGCTTTGAGCAAACTGCAAAGATTTTCAGCAATTTCCCCCTTAGCTTCTGCTTAGTGCTCAATTGGCAGAGGCTGAACAAAAACACACAAACCTGTGGCTTCAAGAAGAAAGCTAGTAAATGGGTCTTGAGCATCACTCTGAGGATGTACAATACTAGTAACACCGAAGGCAACAACAAATCCTGAAATAGATGGAGCATATAGTGAAATTTATTAATATTAGGCACATAGGCAATAATGTATGAATAATTATACAATGCTAAAGTTGTCTCTCAGGGTAAATCACATCCATAGCGACTGAATTCTCCCAGCCTCCAAGACAGAGTAAGTCAGCTTGTGGTAGCTCCTGAAGCCTCCCTGGTAAACCACCTAAGAAATCATTGTTTGCCATGAACCAGGGACTGTGTTGAAGTAGTGAAACATTATTTTACTGCATTGAACAGTTTCCTGGCACTGTTAATTAAATTATGAAGATTCACTAATGATATCCATGCTAATAAAATCCATGCCTCAGGGTTTGATAAGCACTCAGAGCTGTTCAAATCATAGTAGTTCTGATATTGCCTCCTATTCAATCTACTTAGCAGTACATTGTTTCTCCTTTAAAGCTGAGGGAAGTAGTTACAGGAGACACCCTTTACTAAACTGTGAGATTTTGAGTCTGTTCAAAACCAAAGGTGAAGCCTACCAGTGATGGAAAAGAGGACAAGTACCAAGAGAACTACAGAGGCATTGCCAAAACATGCAGAAATGCAGTTAGAAAAGCAAAAACTCCACTTAAAAATTGGCCAGAGATGTCAAAAACTATAAGAAATGGTTCTTTGGGTACACAAGGTATATAAACAACAAGCAGAAACAGAAAGAAAATATCAGCCCTCTCTTAGACATGAGAGGCGGAATTAGTCACTAACAAGACTGAAAAGGCAGAAGTTCTCAAAAGTTCCTTTAACAATGTCGTTACCAGCACAGCTGGGCCCCAGACCATGGGAACAAAAACCCATGTTGATAAAAACGCAGACTCACCATCAGTTAAGGAGTGTTGGGATGTGAACTTTTACAGAAGCTTGGCCCCTATTAATTCATGGGGCCTGACCATATCCATGTAAGAGTGTTGGAGAGCTGGCTAGTGTCATTATGAGGCTGCTTTCCATGATATTTGAGAAGTTGTGGAGCCTGGAACCCATCCATAAGACTGGAAGAAATCTAATGCCATCCCTATCTGTAAGAAGTGCTCAAAAGAGGACCCAGGAAATTATAGATCCATCAGTCTTACCTCATTCCCTGGAAAAGTCACATAATAAATCCTCCTGGGACCCATCACAATCAAAGGAATCACATGAATTGGAGGAAGCGAGTATGGATTCACTGAGTGGCTGCTATGACTAAGTAACCTGTTCAACTGATGGAGGACCAGCTGCGGACAGTCTCTACTCCTAATAATCCAAGGCTTTTGATACGGTTTCTCACAACCTCTTGCTACAGAAACAGATCCACTGTGGTCTGGACAAGTGGTCCATAAGATGAGGAACTGGCTGAAAGGAGGCACCCAGAGTGGGATGGTAGATGGCTCATTTTCCAACCAGCAACCTGGCACAGCTGGGGTTCTCCAGGAATTGGTTTGGGCCCCACACCATTTCATATCTTCATAAATTATGTAAAAGATGTGATCTATTCTACCCTGGTGAAGTTTGCTGAGGATATTAAAATAAGTGGGGGGTAGATGCTGTGAAAGGGACTGCCACTCTGCAGGAAGACTTGGATAGGCTGGAAGTGTGAACCACATGAAATTCAAGTAGGTCAAGTATGAAGTTATGCAAAACATAATAGAGGAGTGCAGCACAGGCCAGGATCTATCTGGCTGGGGAGCCGCTCCTTAGAAAGGAACCTAGGGGTCCTGGTGGAGACTGAGCTCGGTATGAATGAGCAGTGTGCTGCTGCAGTGAAGAAAGACAGTGAAATCCTGGGATGTATCAACAAGAGTGTCACCAGCAGAGATTAAGAACTCACTGTTGTCAACACTTGTCAGGCCACACCTGCAATGCTGTGTTCATTTTTGATCTCTGCTATACAGAAAAGATATGGATAAGCTAGCTAGGGTCCAGAGAATGGCCACAAGGCTATCAGAGGACAGGAAAGCCTACCATGTCAGGAAAGACTTAGAGGAGCCCTTATCACCATGCTTCAGTATTTGAAGGGTGGCTATAAAGAAAATGACTACTTGCTTTTTGCAAGGAGTTGCATAGAAAAGATGAGGGGCAGTGGGTTCAAGTCTCTCCTTGGGATATCCCAATTAAAGATAAGAGGGAAAGTTTTCATAATGGGAGCAATCAGACACTGGCATAATGTCCCTAGCCCCAACATTGGAAACTTTTAAGGTATAGCTGGACATGGAGCTGGCCCATCTTGTCTGGACTGTGCTTTTGCCAATAAAGTTGGACCAGGTGAGCCTTGAGGTTGCTTCTAGCTGATGTTCTAGAAGCTTAGGATTCTATGGTTCATATCAAGTACAGTCCCATATAGTCTGGGGAGACATCTGTCACCTGGCTCACAACATTGCACCAAGCAAAGAAATGTGAGAGAAGTAACTGAACTAGAGACAGCTCTGTTCAAATGGGATGAGTCAATATACCATTTTACTGTTGAGAAAGGGGTATGGCAATGGTCTTCTTCCTTTTTACATTTTCCCTGCAAGAGTCACACTCAGCTGTGTACTTTCTGCCAGCTCAGTCACTCTCCTATGGGAGCTGGTACCAGATGTGAGCTTGGAGGATGAGCAGCAGAAGAAGTCTAGACATCTCATTTGACAACAGTGGTAGGCTGTTATGATGGATGAGCATTTTGGTAAATTGAAGCCTGAAATACCTTAAGGATTATCTCAGTCTTTATCTTAAACTTTATTCTTTGGAAAAAAATGTGAAATAAATGCCAACTCAAGAAAATATTTCATCCTTCTTGTATAAGCCAGACAACACAACTGTGGTTATTTTAACCCATTAGTTACCCATGTGTTACCCACAAAGCAATTCAAACTTATTTCCATTACACTGGCCCACCACAAGAGATAAAACTCATCTATAGTGTATATATAGAGAAACAAAAGGGAAAGACCAGTTGTCCAGAATATAGGCATTATAAACATTTTATCTGGTGGATTTAACTGAGAAAGTAAGATATATAACAAAGGATTTCACAATACTGGCAACTTGAGCTGCATAGACTGAAGTCAACTGCTTGTGCTAGAATGAACAGGAAGAAAGCAGCCAGAACCACAGTTCCTGGTAACAAGAGGGCTGGTTTTGCTAGTCTAGATGCAAGTGAATCAGTGGGGACATCTCAATTTACACTGAATAAAAGCAATTTAAAGGTAAGAGACTTTCTTGCTGCTCAGACCAACTTTCCTGCTGCTCAGTTTAATGCTTCTGCCATTTTGCCATCTCTTACAAAACAAAACTAATTTTAAGTTTTCTGGCTTGAGTTGCTCAGATTTTTTGTACTCTTACAGCATGGGTCTGGAAATTATTAATAGAGGAATGCTGATCAGCTCAAAACTGATTTATCTGGAAGAGATCCTGAAAACTGTAGAGTTAATAGGATTTAGGGAGGAAGGGACTTGGAATAGTTTGCAGGCACCAAGTGACCAGAAGCAGGGCTTTTCTGATGCAAATTATGTGACCTAGACACCCAGTTTCCATTAAGATACTCTGAGATTTGGTCTCTCAAGGCCTTTTTGCTTAAGAAGACTCCATTCCCTCTGGCCTTCAAAGTTCTCTACAGGAGCTAGTAGCTCCTACCAGTGTTGTCATCGGCCTCTTTTTAAAGAAATCTGAGTTGATTTTTGAAAGCTGTTTTTAATAACCTCTAGGATGCTATGAAAAATGAAGCAAATTTGCCATTTTTACTTTCTGGAAAGTAAAAAATGTATTGGCATGCTCTAGTCTTTCCAGTTCTCAAAAAGGCGAAGAATTCACCAAAAGATTGCCATCCATTGTGAGAAAAGGGTTCCTATCCTCCAGTCTTTCATGGGCTAGGTGTGTTACTTTGAGCAGGGTGATGTCCACCTGTGTGCTCAGCAGTGCTCTGTCAGACTCCAGGAACTAACATAAGCAACAAGGCGTCTTTCCAGACTGAAATAAAAGTTAAAATCTTGTGTATGGCCACATGAATGATTATTTACTTTGATCAATCTATTATACATGGATTTCCATTCAGGATTTTAATGGAGAAATGTTTAATATTTCATATTAAACCCTCTTGTAGGTCTTGTTACAAAACTGATTCATCCTCTTGTTTAGCTCAAAGCTACACCAAGCCTCTCCCTAAGTGATTCCTTTACAAGTAAATCCATCACTTTCTAAATATAACTTTTTAAAGGTGCAGATCTTACCTGCTGCTGACATGTTTTAAAACATGTACCTTTTCTTTAATGAGAAACATCCCAAGTATCATACAGTCTCCAGTGGAGAACAAAATCCTTTTCTATTTTCTTACCTTTCTTGAAGTCAAGATAATTGTAATAGACAGCACACACTTCGCAGCAGCTGTAACTACTGGAATCACTATAGGAAGCAAGTAAGTATGTAAGAGTTGGCTTTTTCTTTTTTTAAGGTGTACTGGAATAGTAGAAAAAATTGTGTGATCCAGTCAGTGGTGTCTTTATAAGCTGTAGCTCACTGTGGTAAGGGTGTGGCTGAGAGACAAAGGGCACTCCAAGAGAGGAGCAGTGTTTCTCTGTGTTTGCTTCCTTCTAGTGAAAGAGAAATGGAGAAGATGGCTCCTCCTCCTCACCTATTAGTTTAGCTGCTCCCTTGTGGGGTGGCTGGGAATAGATAATTACTGCAATATCCCCAGGTGTAAGTATTCTCACAGAAGCAACTCCATGTCATGTGTCTTATGTTCTAGGATAAAAGATCATATCCCATTTGGTATATATCCCTGACAGTAGAAACTGACAAACTTGAAGCCAGATTCTTTTTAAATGGCTAAAGAAGATAGGGCAAAAAAGGTATGCTGGCTTGTAACGAACATGTAGTTTTTGAGTATCAAATATATCTACATCCCAGATAGAAAGTTGAATCTTTGTTACTCAAACCTCCTGGGTTATAACTTCAAGCCCTTAATTGCCGCTCAGAATTAGATTATACTTGGGGTCTTTGTTAGTTTTGATAACTTACTTTTTTTTTTTTTTTGTTTTGGTCAGCTTATGTGATGATTACCAGTTCAGTATTTTATAAACCTCTGTACAGGCAATAAGGTGCCTTAAATGTGATGATAGATATTTAAAAAGCTTTTCTCAGAAATGGATGCAGGATTTGTAAAGCTGTTTTGGGCCTGTTATCAAGAAGTAAGAATTGACATTGTGTGTTTTCTTTTAAACAGAGACCTCTTTCATTCCTCTAGTTGTCTTCTTACTTCCAAGCTGGAGAAGTCAGCAAACTTCACTTTCAGGGCTACTGGATACCTTTGTCATCATATGAAATCAGGCCCTGTTTGTGCCTTTTATATGCCAGTATAATTTATATATCAATGACTTTTTAAAGAAAAGTTGCAAAATAGCAAGGAAATCTCATAATTCCCCAGAGAAGTATACATAACCCATTTGTTTTCTCACAAAACCAAATAGAATTAACGGGCATTGTGCAGCCGCAGTCCCTGGAAAACATCAACACTCTGACAGTTTCTTCCAGTTAACTGTTCTGAACATAACAGTTTCTTCCAGTCATCTAATCAGAAATTAAGTGTCTACAAGCCAGAGCACAGAATCCCTTAATCTCATTTACGGAGCAATTGTGCATCAGGACATCAGTATTTAGGCTAATATTGTCCTATGATTTTTTCCTAATCTATCAATTTCAAAATGATGGGCTAGGATAGGATAATAGTAGTATTTTTGGCAATTGTTGTCAGCTAAAGACCATTCCTAATTTGTATTTCATTCTTTTATATTACCAAAAGAGGAAGGATATATCTATCTATATCAAAACATTACCAGTAGGTGCCTGTCTGTTAAGCCAGGTGCTGTTCTTTGTTATCATGTAATATTGTATTTTAACAAAACAGTACATATCCGTAATCATGTGTACACACTGAGTTAATATATAGGGAACCGTATATTGAAAACAAATATGTATTTAAAAATACTACAGTAATTTGGTTCTGTCAAACTGCTTGACGAATGTTGACTCTTCAGTTTCACTTTTTGTATCAGCACAAACCAAAATGAATGCATATGAAAGCACTTATGAAAAGTGGTGAAATTTAATGACACACACTTGTCTAACACTATTGTATAATAAAACTTACTTCCCAGGGAAAAAAACATGTAGAATTAAATTCTCCACAACAAACTGTGTTCAAGAATCTGAGCAGTGCAGCAGAGGGAAAATTTCTGCTTTCTTTGGAGACATAAAAAAGAGGAAAATATGTACTAAATTGTCATCATAATCCTCAGCATTATCATCAGAGAGAAAGATTTCTGTTTCATTTTTTCACTCAATAGGAACTTGAAGAACTGAAAGTATATAAGATTGGGTCCCATGCTTTCAAAGCCACTGTTGTGGGATTTATATATGGTCCTTCACAAACAGAAGGATAATGTCTGAAGTTGCAGGGTATAAATGTTTAAGATTTAGATAGATAGTTTCCTAAAATGCTACAAAACTTTGAATAACTCACTGTAATATCCTATGAGTGTATTTTTCTCAATCACACTGGAGATTTCTGCACCCCAAATATAATTCATTACTGTGTAGACACATGTGACTGACTCCTCATGTGCTAGGAGGAAACCTTGCAGAAGCAGAAATAGCCTCTGACAGCTGAGGCAGGAATGAACAAGAAAAAAAAAAAACATCTCTTTTGTGAGTGGCAGCTCTTAAACTTGTTTTTTTTCCTTTTTTTTCCTTTTTTTCTGATTTTTTTGTTTCTTTGACTTCTGGTGCTACTATGGTAAATATGTGTTATTTCCATTTTTGGTTGTTCTTGCAGCATCTTAAGGGTGTTGTTTTCATACAATCAGTTTTCCTGTGCCGTACCAATGTGTGTCAACTGTGTGTTTTCCTAAGGAGTGGTAGTCATTGATCAAATTTCTCTTTATAGCTACAGTTTTGTTGTTCATTTGGTGGCTGTTGCCATCAGTTTTTCAAAAGAACCTACCTCTTCTAGCAGAATAAAATTAGAGGAAGGCATTTATTTTCAAATGAAGAAAACTGAAGTTATACAGACTAGCTCAAAAGAACTTAAAGTGCACTTAATGAGCTTGGGCCAGCCATTTTATGTCTTAGCCTACCAATGACTGAATTATTCTGTTCTGTCTTGACTATTCAAATATTCTAAGTTTTAATAGAGAACTGTGAACGGAAAAAGGATATGTACCTGGATATGTATACATTTATATGTAGAAAAGAGTGCGTGTGCAAGTGCATGTACGTGTGCATTGTAAAACTAAGTTGGTTTGGCAATTTCAGACTCTTTCCCTTACAGATACAAATTATCCAACTAACAGTGAAATATATAAATTATATATATTACAGTCAATATACTGTTTTAACTGTTAAGAGTTACTAAAAGTGTATGCAAAAATAGAGGGCCTTTTTTTCCAAATATTTTTTACTTGGAGTGAACTTGAGAGGAAAAATGGCTAAAAAGTGGACATGGGCTCTTTCAGAAGGGACAGAAGGATTAGAGGAAGGTTAGGAATGTGAATTTGCTTTTCTACAGAAATTCCAAATAATCTTTGTTGTGAGAAACAACACTAACATCACACTGTCATTTACTGATAGATCAAGCTAGAGGGGGAGTCTGTCTCATTAAAATATTATTATTAAAATATTCCCTACAGGTTCAGTGAATAGAGACATTTCCTTAAGGAAATACCTGTGGAAACATGGCGAGTAGGTCTCTGTATCACCCCTCATTGGGTAAATTTAACAGACTAGCAGTTTAGAACATAAAAATTAAGCATCTTCCCGTCTGGTTTGCATCCTATTCTAAGAGTTGCTAAGTACTTAAGAAACTTCTGTGATATGTCTACAGAAGCCTGCCTCATTATTTCTCAGGTCTTCTCTGCTGTTACTGTCAGATTGAAATATTACTAGTTACAAAATGATCCCAACTTAAGATCTAGTAGTACGATAAAATGCCCATCAAAAAATCCCTTAATAAAGATATGTGAAGTGAAACCAAAAAAACTTGTATCAAAAAGGAAAATATAGTTATTGTTATCACATCTGTCAAAGGAATTACCCTGTTTCACTCAAACTCTTTGGCACTAGTTCCTGTAATAAAGGATCTAAAGCATGACTCCAGGAAGAGATCAACTTGTTAACAGAACACCATATATTGGCTGTTCAAAAAGTCTGTATATTCAGCAAATCTCCATTGTAACACACTCTCTGCTATTGTAAGAACAGTAGTTCCTGTGGCGAGTATTTGACTCCAGTCTGAACTGTATCTTTTGCACTACAAAACTTCAAAGTCAGCCACTTCAGAGAAATGAAATGGAAATGCTTTTCCTTTAACTCTGTGCTTCACTGTTTAATGAAGAGTTCTGTGTTTAAAAGGCCAATGGAGCTACAGCAACAGAAAGTAAGGATAACAGGGTAGAGTTGGTCCAGACAATGCTTAAGAATAGCAAGTTTATCCTGGTGATATTGAAAACATAATCTAATCTGTACATAAATTAGGACAGGTTCAAGATCTTAATCACTTGTGTCATTGTAAAAGTTGTGCAGCTGTGCCGAAGGCAATAATTTTGGGGGACTGCTTGACACTAGATTTATGCCTGGTCTTTCAGCATCTGTAGAGTTTTTCTAAAACTACAGAAGAAAAATAAGTGTTTGGTTTACTCCTCCCAGACCTCATCTTTCTCTGCAATAGGAAGGATTGAGGATTACCTAAATTTAATTTGCTCTGGCTCAAAGGTCAGGAACGGCAGGCATTTGCTGGGCATTTGACCTTTAACTTGTCACTTTCTAATAAAAAAATACAGGAAACATAAGGAGGACACTAATGTAGAAACTGTAAAGTGTTGGCTCATCCTTTTTATACATGCATTTAATGTTCTTGTTCTTCAGTCTTACCTCTCCCACAAGACTACTACTGTTACCATACAGGCACAATCAATTGATGTGTGCTGATTGTGATGGTAACATGAAATTGGCTACATTAGAATGCTCTGATTAATAACAGATGAAACTCTACACCCTTTGTCAGCAAAAGTTTGTCTGGGGCAAATATAACAATTCTTTTTACAAAATGGAAGATCTAAAGTTAGAGGTAGAATATGATTCTGTCCTTGCTTATCTTTCTTTTACAATGCTTTCTTTTACACTAACCTAGGTTAGTGAACAGCTTAGAAGAGGAATCAGTATGAGAGCTGATGTTTTTGTATATGTGCGAGTACCTACATATAAATACACATGTCCTGATAAACAAAAGATTTCTTATTATTCTTGATCTTGATTGAACAAAGTCTTACAGTAATGAAAAACATAGTAATTTTGCCCAGAAATCCATCTGACAGAAATAGCTCCTTTGGAATTTGGTTGGTAAATCTTCAGGTTTACTCTCTTTTCAGCAAACACGATCTGGTTATCATAATTAAATAAACCAATGTAACCGAATGTGATTACAAAACCACTTACATATAGCATGGTGTGTAGAACATGGGATGTCAAGGTTCTAGTCTCCAGCAGTCTTAGAAAAATATCTTTGCCATATGAACATGTTTTTCTGTTGTAAGTATATTTTTAAATATCAAATATTGAGACAATGTTTGCTGATGTGTGTTTGTGCAACCTGTAAATCAGAGCAGTTTAAACTAGCAGAGCTATGCTAGCTGGCGCCCACTGGTAATCAAGAACCAATTCTTTTAATACCAAAGATCCTGCTCAGAGTGCACGTATCACTGGGAGAAAAAAGATTGGACCAAACATATGACTGTTGTAAGTGAAGATAGCTGTGCTGATTTCAGTGGAGCTCTGCCAGCATGTACCACCCAAGGGTTTGGTAAAATAGTTTCAGGCAAAGAAGGTACATTCCTTTCAGAGGATTAATTATGTTTTATATGCACTTACTGGGTACTTTTTGGGTAAGCTGGCTAAATTATAAAAAGCAGGTAATAAAAAGAAAAAAGTAACCTGAATTTGTAGGTGGTCTATTTTATTGGACTAAAAATAAAAGGCAAGCATTTGCAAATCATAGTGTCTTCCTTAAGAGCAAGAGAGGAGGGCAAGTTGGGGCAGCAGAAATGAGAGCCTGGTTCTGATTCAGAATTCATAATTATATTCTGAGACAGAGATCAAAGCAGGAGCTGAGCAGGAAATGGCAAAGAGAAAGTCAGGTGCAAATATCTCACCCTTCTCTGACGCCATCATGAGCCAAAATTTGGAAGCCAGTCTACCATGGTGAATGCATGTGTTTGTTTAAAATAATTGCCTTGACTGAAGTTCATTATTGTTTTCTTCTGACTGCATTAGGTGGGAGCTACTGCCAGAATGTTTTTGGTGGTACAGGTAGCAAGTGTAATACAGCTGCCATTATTAACACTTGACAAAAAATCCTGGAGTCTTAATTCAGCTTCTAATCAGGCTTTCCCAGTTAAAGTGCTTCTGAAATGGGAAAAGTGGACTTAAAGTCAATGAAGACTTACTCCCATCTTCCATAATACCATAGTGGAAAAATAAAACACTATCCAGAGATTTCAGGAGAATGATTCACAATGAAGCAGCAGTATGCTGCTTTTTTTTTTCTTTTCCTTTTTTTTTTCCCTACTCCTACTTCGCATAGAATGTCAGATGAAGCAGTTTTGGCAAGACAATAGTGAAGTGGATCAGTCTGCACATCCACAATTTTCTAATGGGTATGAAGGCTGTCAAAAGAACATTCTGCATGTAGGTTGACCCTCCAGATGAGCATCAATGTAAAGTTTGCTAGCTATCCCAGTCCTTATTTTATCCAAAACTGTTTGTTCCATGGCATCTCTGCCCTACCAACTGCACTAGGTGGACATGTGTAATTAAGTGATTCGACCAGGGAAGATGAAATTGCAGTTCTTGTCTTTGCAGCTAATGGAAATGCAGCAAAAATCTGTTGAAATAATATATAATATGATATATATAATTCACACAAATTGGAACTTGGTTTTATTTTCGTTGGTGTCACATTCATTTGCTAATTTGTGGGTTGGGTTTGGGATAACAACAAGTCATTTGCTGGGAAGGAGCGAATAGCTGGCCCTGGAGGTAATATCTAATCTACTCAGTTTTAATAGTTGCCTGCTTGGGGGAAAACCCCAGCTAGAGGGGCAGTCATACTCTACAGACCTAGCTAAGCCTCAACCCAGTTTCTTCCTGTTAAACTTTCCCTCTTGAAAACAGTCATCTTAAACTCTTTGTAGAGGTGCACAAGGGGTTTAGAGCAATCTCTAAGATCTCTGTGCATACAGCACAATGTCCTCATTATAGAATAATAATGGAGGAACTGCTACAAAGAAAAGGCTAAGATGTACGATAGAACAAGGGGGCTCAGGCAAAATGGGGAAGTCTGATAGTGGGTACAAGTCAAGTATCTGAGAGGACAGGCAGTATCCAGCTTATAGAAGAGGTCAATTTTATAAATCATCAGAACATTATTAGCCACATTTTTTTCATGCAAAGATTTTACTCTTTAGCTAACAAGAATATAAAACTTCCAGAGTTTTTTTTGATGGGTTCTAGAGCAGGTTTCATTCCCCTTCCTCTTTCATGCACAGCCCAAACAAAGCTGTACAGCACAAACTAAGACCTTCAAGGTAATCTGGTTTTACTCACACAACAGAACTTGTTCAAACTTTCTTCTTTGCTTCACACAATTGCTCACAGAGTGGTTCACACAGTGTTTCTGAAATATTGCTCTTTGCTCAGTCTGTTCCTCATACCCCTTCCCTTCCCTTCCCTTCCCTTCCCTTCCCTTCCCTTCCCTTCCCTTCCCTTCCCTTCCCTTCCCTTCCCTTCCCTTCCCTTCCCTTCCCTTCCCTTCCCTTCCCTTCCCTTCCCTTCCCTTCCCTTCCCTTCCCTTCCCTTCCCTTCCCTTCCCTTCCCTTCCCTTCCCTTCCCTTCCCTTCCCTTCCCTTCCCTTCCCTTCCCTTCCCTTCCCTTCCCTTCCCTTCCCTTCCCTTCCCTTCCCTTCCCTTCCCTTCCCTTCCCTTCCCTTCCCTTCCCTTCCCTTCCCTTCCCTTCCCTTCCCTTCCCTTCCCTTCCCTTCCCTTCCCTTCCCTTCCCTTCCCTTCCCTTCCCTTCCCTTCCCTTCCCTTCCCTTCCCTTCCCTTCCCTTCCCTTCCCTTCCCTTCCCTTCCCTTCCCTTCCCTTCCCTTCCCTCCCCTCCCCTCCCCTCCCCTCCCCTCCCCTCCCCTCCCCTCCCCTCCCCTCCCCTCCCCTCCCCTCCCCTCCCCTCCCCTCCCCTCCCCTCCCCTCCCCTCCCCTCCCCTCCCCTCCCCTCTTCTTGACAGGACAGTCACCTGAAAGCTGTATCAGTTTGCCTCGTCTTTCACCCACTCGTGTGCCAGCTGAAGCTGTTTCCTGCTGGAGAGTCTCAGAAGAAGAACCTGCAGTGTACCAAGCAGTCAGGTCCCTCACACTTGTCTTTCTCTTCAGTGTAAATATATCATAAATCGCAAAAGAAATAGTTGGTACAAGTTATGTCAAAAGGAATGCTCTGTTTCATTTTAACTGCTTATCTTTTGGAATCAGAAATAGGTGTCTAACTTCAGGTACCAATGACCAGAACTTTGGCATGCAGGGGACAGAATAAGATAAAAAAATTATTTGTGTTCATTAACAAAACCACATTTTAAAACTATGTGCTGTCTAAATGCTGGAAGTGAATGTGTTAAATCTTTACTGCCTGATCTGTCAAGATGTTTGGGAGTCCATTCGCCTTTCAGCTAACAAACTCCAAGCTACAGTTACAACTATGGAAAATTTTAAATTTCTTTCTTCCTTCCTATTGCTTTAGGAGAAGACTTGCCCCTTTCTAAGACACTGACATGAGTCTACTGGTATTTTTTTCCTATATACGAAATTCTTATTTTTTAATACTGAAAATATTCTTATATTTTTCAGTTTTCTAGACATTGAAATCACTCACATATCTAAATTTTACATTCTTAAAGGAAATTCTCAGCACATACAGCAGCATTATTTTCATCTTCTATGGGTGCACAATTAAAAAAATATAAAGAACTATAGAGAAATACAGTCCTATAAAATTAACAGTCACAGTTATTGGAAGACATTATATATAGAAAGGCACATTTTTCATAAGGTAGTCCTTTCTGTGACTTGTCCTCACTAAAATAGGCTGAGTAACTTGTGTTATCCAGTGTTTTGTGTGGGAAGGCATAAGAAATTATTACTAATATTTTAATTAAATATTGCTTGCAATTAAATGTATGAAATCCTTTTATTATCTTCCTCTGTGTAGATTGTAGCAAGTTCAGTGCAGACCAACTGTGTGAACTATTCTTGGGACCTAAAGACATCAGACAAACCCAAGACCCAGCTGGTGAAGTTGTCAATGGCAATTGGGCCAGATATGCATTTATTTTCAGACAATGCTAACATTTTTTTTTTTGTAAACATTAGGACTAGCCATTTGGCAAGGCTGAAGTTTGAATTGCATTGCTAAGTAGAAAAGGAAGGGAAAGGGTGGCTGGATCCTAGAAGATATTCAGAGACTGATTTCTAGTAGAAATTGCTTCAATTTGTAGGATTTCAGGATCAAATAAATTTTAATTCAAACCTTAAGTCTCTCAGCAATGCATTCTTGCCAATCTTGCCAATCAAATCTGGGAATTTCACAGCTCTGGCTTTTATTCCTGATCCCATTTGGCTGTCACCAACTGAGTAAATTTCTGCTCTTCACCTCACTCAAGCGGTTTCTTATGTTTTTGGGGGGGATTTTGGTTGGTTGGTTGGTTGGGTTTGGGTCTTTGCTCTCTTCCAAGTAGATCATGGGATTATAACTTTCTCTGAGAAATTATCCATTTGAATCTCCTAGATAGGATTGCTTCTTTCCTTTTCAAGTTCATTGTGGCAGTGGCTGAAGTGGGCAATATGTCTTGTCTTCTAGTTTTGAAGATATTTTCTCTTGGTTTCTGTGGTTTCAGTCCTTCTTTCTCTCAATAATCAAAATTCCAAATGAGCCTTTTATTTTTGTCCTAAAACCTCTGTTTATCATCAAACTCTTTCAACCCTTCATCATTAGCAGGGCATGCTATAGGCTAGGCATATCACAAGTGAAAAATACAAATTTTTTGCCCCAGAGATTTTGCATTCTGCAGTTCCTACATCACAGTCCTTTAATTTCCTCCAAATAGTACATAGTCAAGTGGCTTTCCTGGGAAATAAGAACTCTGTGTGAGGAAGAAAGGGTGAACAAAATATAGGCTTGCAGGTCTTGAAGGACTCACCAGGCTTGGCCTACTGCCTCCAAAAAAGACAAGGTTTGCCATGAAAGGCCCTTAAAACATCCATTCCACATATCATCAACAAAATACCACAATACATCACAGTAAACTTCCAAGCTACCAAATGGACTAAAAAGCAAATTTTGCCACAGGAAAGAAAATTGAAGGGATCAGAGGAACCATAGTCATGTAAATAGTGAGTACTTGCCCTAACTAAACATTTAGTTGCTCTTACATTGTAGGCTACACTTGCCTTCTCCAGAGATGAGTGGAAGATGGGGGAAGAAGTGTCTCTCAATTTAGGAAAACAAAAAGGAGTTAGGAAAATAAAATCTCCTATTCTAAAACTGTTGGCTCATGAGCCTGACGTGTCCAGCAGTGTACTTTGCTGGGAGAGGATGATGCCACTATAAGCAGCAGCACAACTCAGAATCAAAAGTATTATCTTTTATTTGTCTGAGCTTCATAGTGCTGATTACTTTTAATTTTATTTCACAGAATTAATTATTTCATTCATACCGCTCTTAGGTAGCTTCTTCTTAAGTTATTTCAGTTCCATAGTATTTTTCAAAATGTGTTAAGAATCTAATGAAAACTTAAAATGTAGAGATAAATGCTACTGCTTAGAATATCAATCTGTTTTCATGATCATGAAATAAAATATACTTTAAATGCTTTTCCTTTTTTTACAAAATAGCCCTTCGCATATGTATGAAGGGACGTCTTTCTGCTGTGTGTGCTCACCTCTTAAAATGGCAACCACTGCTATGAATGCACACCTCCTCAGATTGTAGAAGAAAGATTTTATCTAGTTCCGAATTCCCAATGAGCTATTTCTAAACACACACAGAAAACTTACATATTTGCATGACTTGTCTGCACACATTCTTAAAATAGTACGAAATTGGCCACTGTTCAGATGAGTCAAAATAAATTATAGGGCCAGCAATAAAATTATATGAATACGTCTAAATAGTGACTTCCCCCAAGTTCTGCAACTTGTGAGACCAGGCCAGCAGACCACCACCCATGTCCCTGATGCATGATCTGCTCATATCAAACTCTTCACTGTGATGCTTGAAAGATTCCTGATCCCCAAGGAAAATAATAGATGGTCAGGAAACTCTGTGCTAAGTTCAGAAATTTTTTCAGATGTAGTGTACAATGCCTAGAAAGAAAGTGAACTTATTACTTACAGCTGCATTGCAGCATATTCAGAGATGAAGTTATTGGGGGCCCCCTCATATGTTCTTTGGCCTCCACTCAAATTGCTGACATCATTTATTCATGGCCATTCATCTACTGTTGTTCTGAGCTTAAAGCTGTATATTAAAGATGGGGGAAGGTTTCATCAATCAGTGGGGCAGTTCCTCTGGTAACTCCTGTATCTTTTCTATTGTCTGACAACTACAAAAATTAAATCCAGTAGTCGTGGATACCTTCAAAATTTTCACTCAGTGAATTCAGGGCACTAAAAATTCAAATAAACAAATAAACAAACTCATAAGCTGAAAAAGAATTGCACTACACCTTCAAAGATATCTATGTTTTTTGTATTGCCTCACAGAATTGCAAATGACAAAGTGACTGATGTTGGAAGGGACCTCTGCGGGTCATCAGGTCCAACCAACTTGCTCTAGCAAGGACAACTAGAGCTGGTCGCCTAGGTCGTGTCTCCAAGGATGCAGACTACACAACATCCCTGGGCACTTGTGTTCGGGTTTGTTCTAGAATACTAGGTTTTCTTACATTTGGGTTCTCAGGCTTCCATGGGTGTTACACCTAAAGCACAAGTACTCATGCTGACTTTCATAATGCACCATGAAGAGAGAGTGAGAAGACAAGGATGGCAACAGACACAAGGAGACAAAACTTCTGAATTAATGTCTCTAACATTGATTCGCACAAGTTGTTTACAACAGTTATGCAACCACTTTACAGAAAAGTCGTGACAGATTGTCCCCAGCACAACTGTCCTCCTGGGTTGGTTGATGGTGCCAGGTAACAGAATGGTCCCCCCCTTATCCAAGAGGAGGCAGTCAGAGAACTGCTGAGATGCTTGGATATTCATAAATCTATAGGACCAGATGGGATCCATCGCAGGGTAATGAGGAAGCTGGCAGATGAGCTTGTGAAGCCACTCTCCATAATTTAGCTACAGTCATGGCTCACTGGTGAGTTTCCAGAGGACTGGAAACTGGCCAATGTGAAATCCATTCACAAAAAGGGTGGAAGGAAGATTCTAGTAATTATAGACCAGTTTGCCTGACCTCAGTACCTGGCAAGATAATGGAGCAATTTATACTGAGTGTAATCATACAGCGCTTACAGGATAGCCAGGGTATCAGACCCAGCCAGCATGGGTTTAGGAGGCATAGGTCATGTTAGACCAATCTGATCTCCTTTTATGACCGAGTGACCTGCCTGGTGGATGCAGGAAAGGCTGTGGATGTTGTCTATTTAGATATTAGCAAGGCCTTTGACACTGTCTCCCACAGCCCACTCCTGGAAAAGCTGCAGCCCACGGCTGGGACAGGAGCACTCAGTGCTGGGTTCAGAACTGGCTGGATGGCCGGGCCCAGAGAGTGCTGGTGAGCGGTGCTGCATCCAGCTGGGGCCAGCCACCAGTGGTGTCCCTCAGGGCTCTGTGCTGGGACCAGCTCTGTTCCATGGCTTTATTGATGGCATGGATGAGGGGATTGAGTCCTTCATTAGTAAATTTTCAGACAACAGTAAGCTAGGAGTATGTGTCGATCTGTTGGAAGATAGGATGGCTCTACAGAGAGACCTGGAATGGTTGGATGGATGGGCAGAGTCCAACAAGATGAAGTTTTAGATGTCCAAGTGCTGAGTCCTGCATTTTGGCCACAATAACCCCCTGCAGCGTTATAGGCTGGGGCGGTGTGGCTGGACAGTGTTCAGGCAGAAAGGGACCTGGGGGTGCTGGTGACAGCCGGCTGAACATGAGCCAGCAGTGTGCCCTGGTGGCCAAGAAGGCCAAGGGCATCCTGGCCTGCATTAGGAATTGTGTGGCCAGCAGGAGCAGGGAGGTCATTCTCCTCCTCTACTCAGCGCTGGTGAGGCCACACCTTGAGTGCTGTGTCCAGTTCTGGCCCCTCAGTTTGAGTAGGACATTGAGACACTTGAGCATATCCAGAGGAGGCAATGAGATTGGTGAGGGGCTTGGAACACAAACCCTGTGAGGAACGACTGAGGGAGCTGGGGTTGTTTAGCCTGGAGAAAAGGAGACTCAGAGGTCACCTTATCACTCTCTACAACTTTCTGTAGGGTGGTTGTAGACGGGTGGGGGTCATTCTCTTTCTCCAGGCAGCAGCTGACAGAACCAGAGGTCACAGTCTCAAGCTGCATCAAGGGAAATATAGGTTAGATATTAGGAAAAAGTTTTTTTCACGCAAAGGGTGATAAAATACTGGAATTGTCTGCCTGGGGAGGTGGTGGAGTCATCATCCCTGGATGTGTTTAAAAAAAGACTGCATGTGGCACTCAACGCCATGGTTTAGTTGAGGTGTCAGGGGACAGGTTGGACTCAATGATCTTGAAGGTCTCTTCCAACTTTGTGATTCTGTGATTCTGTGACTCAGAAGTGAGCTAAGCAACAGGCTACCATACAGCAACTCACCTGTGATCATGAATTAAGTGCTTGAAGATCACTAAAGGTCTTGGCTTAGCTGGCTAAATTGCTATTTAGTTTAAATTTCAGCACAATGGTAACTCTGAACACTACAGTAATAGAAGTGGTTACTGGTCCTTTTCTGCGGGTATGCAGTATCATCCTTATGTAGATGGAGTTGCTTTTGATGTGGAGAACCAGGACAAAGCTCACTTAGCAGAATTAGGCAGTGGCTGTGCTGTATTTCACACTATCATCCATTTAACTAGAACTGGGTTTGAATGGAATTTTACATATCCAAACTTAAAGCATGGTAGAAATGTGTCACCAGTCTAACACAGTAGGTTTCAATCACACTGCAACAGCAAAAGAAGTGCAGCTCCTGCACTGTGCATTATCATTTCAAAAGGTACACATAAAAATCTTATCCCTTTTCCCTTTTGGTCAGACAAATTTTCTGAGATGTCACTTTTTGCAAGGCCTCTTTTTCATTGAAATGTACCCTTTTTCTAAGAGATATATGGTATATGTTTGCAGTAATTACAGAAAATCTTGTCCTTTTCATTTATGCCTGTGCAATCTAGTTTGACATCATGTCATAAAAGTTTATGTGTTGTGTTCTCTGAGCACCTTACTAATATCCCTGGCATTCTCCCTGACTATCCAAAATCAATACCATTGCTCCTCTCTCAATAAAAAATGGAGCATTGAACAGGGTCCAAATGTGCTTACTGACAATTTCCAGCAATTAGATGCTGTGCTAACAAATGACCTTCCCATGGGGTGATAAAGTAGGACCAGAAGAATCACCAATGTCTTTCTCAGGGGAACTTGCAAATAACTGGGACCTTTAAGAACTGGATTCAGTCTCTGTCCCTGTTTCTGTCTTTGGAAATCCACAGAAGTATTGAAATCAAGACAGAGAGGCATTTATATTAGGAACCTTAGTAATCAATTTTTACTTGCAGATGGTGGATTGTAATCAATGTTAATTAACCAGACTCCTTTTCAGACCAGGCTACACTAGGAGACAACTGAGTACATTTTTGACCAAGACAACTGATTTTGCTGGCCTTCAGAAAAGGATAGTGACGGCTTTGTGAGCCACACTAGAATACAAGAGTAGGGAAAACAAAATAAAGAGACTGTAAGTCCTTTATAGCAATATGCTTTATATACCTTCAGAGATAGATTAAGCAGCAGCAAGTCACAGAATCACAGAATATTCTGAGATAGAATCCTCAAGGACCATCAAGTCCAACTCTTAAGAAAACAACATATACGGGGATTTGTGGAGGTGTCAGTGGGATAGTGCAGGGCTGATCCTGTACCTTTTAAATTCAATCCTGGATGTGAAGGAAGAGCTACAGTTATTTCTTTTTTTTTTTTTTCTTTTTTTTTTTTTTTCAAATGAACTATGCAAAATAGATTTTTGTTCTCAGGTCAAGTTCAAGAGAAAAAGAGCTGAATCAGAAGTGTCAGCCAAAATGTTACAATCTTCACAAATTTGTCTTGTGAATTGCTTGCTATTCTTAAGGCCTTATTTCTTTTAAGGTTGCAATTAGGAAAGCATTTTAAATTCTGTATTAAAAAAAAAAAATCATTTTCACTGCTGCAGAAGTTCCATGCATTTTCCAAAAACATGGAACCTTGAAAATTACTGTAAACCTTTTTACTTTTCTATTTCTAATAAAGAATGAGAGAACAGTAGGACAAGGGCTGCACAATGAACTCCTGGAAAGTCAGCCAAGGCCTGAACATACAGGCTGAGTTATCTTTTGTTTTCCAGAAATTCTTGCTGCCAGATGGGTGGACACAGTCTTTTTGGTTCTTCAGAAAAACAAAGGAGCACACTTTCTAGTGCTGTCAGACTGTTGCTTCTCCTTAACACAAGACTCTTTAAAATTTTGCAGTGCAAGAAAAAGAAAATATACCGCAAACCAGGATTTATATACTCACCTGTATGCAAATCTTGTTGCACTGATCTGTGAATTTTTTAAATAAAGCTGTATTTTGAGGCATCTTTGACTGGAATGAAGATTGAGGCTTTCAGTTTTCTCTGAATGGCACAAGAATAAACTCCAGATAATACCAGAAAATACTATTATTCCTCAGGTTCGGCAGGGTTCTTGGTTGCAAAATCACTCTGACAGGATCCTTTTCTGTTCCATGTTTGTTCTCTGGAAGCCATCAGAATACAGTTTCCAAACAGTTCTTCTAAGTGCAGCAGTGACACATTGGCATTACTACAAAACTGGTATGAGCAACTTGGTCTGAGAGAAAGCAAAAACATTAATACAATGTGCTGTACTACATGTGCCATAACAGGTAAAACTCTGGTTTCTTGGACAGAGTTATCACAGGCAAATTGCTCAGTGACTGTTGCTCTGCTCCTTTTATGTGTAGTTATTATAACAGTAGCTCCTTCTATCTGTCCTCTCTTTTGTCACTTGACATGTAGTCCTGCAGAAAACAATACCTTCTTTATGGATTTGCTTAGCAAGGACAAGGGTACAGAGAAGGAGATGCCTTGACTCCACAGGGGTTTGCATGAATTGCTCAAATGTAGACAATATTATCAGCTAGGGGGAAAAAAATTAAACAATGTTGACTAGTCTGTGAAGTTTTATAAAACACAGAATTTCTTTCTCATACTTCAGAGATTTAGATGGGTTTTTTTTTTTTTTTCTAGGAAGCATAAGGAGTATGGTGTACATATGCCAGAAGTGTCATTTAGTCCAGTTTTTTTACAGCCCTGGCCTGCCACTACTATGAGAAAATGGTACTCTCTGTCTAATGCTACTAATACAGGAGGTAGCAGTACATGCTTTATGCAGTGTGGCTACTCAGACACGGGGAATAATCCAGTGGAGAATTCAGTGCTGCAGCAACAACAGTAAATTTAGTCTTCCTTCTAGTGCAAGATCTGGAAGCCATTCTTGCTTCAAAAGAGGGGGGGGGGGGGGGGGGGAGAAACAGCCCCACACATAGAAAACCCACACCAAAAAAACACACAACCTAATTTTCTAAGAACATATTTGCTTAAAATAATCATCACATTTACCACTCCAAGTATTCCTAATGTAGTGTGTATAAAGAAAGAAAGCTTCCTTTTCTCTTTCTCTATTTAAATGGGCTGGTTTCTAGCTTTCTATGAAGCAGAAACTTCAATCTTAACTGAGACTGTGAACTGTAAGGTGTGGTAAAATATATGTGGTAACCCAAAACCACAAACATAACTTCTACTAAGGAAGAAAGAAGCAAAACTGACCTGGAAAATAGATAATTTAGCTTGTGATGTACCATACAGAATAAAAATTTTCACATAATATAATACTTGGCTGTCATCAACCTTCATTCTATCCTTGGCTGTAAATAGCTGGCCTTTAACAGGCATTTATAAGTTCATTATTTACAGAGGCAGCAGTGAAACTGCAAATGCAGGTGAAGCTTCACTGCTTTTCTACCTGACTTGCTTCTTTTGAGGAGCTTTAGTAAACACTTAAGAACTGAACTCTACTCTTGAAACTTCTCAGACAAAAGTATCTCAGCTAGTGCATACTGTGTAATAAGTCAATAATGCATCAAAATTACCATAAAAACTTCTCTAGATGACAATTTTTTTGCCAAACGCCACATCAGCTGAAAGGCAACTTACAGCAATAATTTACCCTGGTGAAATGATTGAACACCCTACTGTATGCAAAAGGTCTTACATCTGGTAGAAAGAAATAATATCATACTTTTTAGGAAGTTGAACAAAAATCTATTGGCAAAAATATTTGAAAAACAGTCTGATTTTTTTTCAGGTTGAACACTGAAGTGATGTTCATCTGTAAAGTTTGAATTCTGATTTATTTCTAAGCAAACCTAAACCAGCTTCTATGTCTAATATGAGGTTCAAGAGCAGACCTTCACATCCTTTGGTTAGAATTTGCTTAGAGGTTTTGAATAAATTCGAAAACAGTAGCATCACAGAATGCCAGACTCCAGCAGTTCTGAATTAACAGTGGTTTTGAAGAAGAGCAGCTTCAGATGACATGGGCCATTCTGCACTATGCAATTCCAGGAGTCAGCTAAGCAGAGAAGTGGATGAAAACACCATCAACCTTCTTCAATGCAACTGGGATCTGACACATGCAGGTCCACCAAGGTAAACCAAATGCTTTCTGACTTGATTTGAATTTCAAATCAAAGAATGATATATATATGTTCTCAGGAATTTTAGACTTCCACCGAATCATCACAGAAGTTCAGCAGTGCAGAGGTTGAAAACATTTCACATTTATGCAAGTCACCCTGCCCTGAGAGAGTTTGCAAAGGTGGAACATTTTGCTGGACTAAACTGAACTCAGGAAACTCCACACATGAGCATAGACTAACACCCCATGAGTGCTAGACCAGCTGAAGCCTGTATCTAAGTACTAGTGAAAGATTAACATAGTACAGTGAAACTTGCATTCAAAGAAGACTGAAACATATCAACTATTTAGGAGAAATTTGCAAAAAATTCTAATTTCTCTTCTCATTCAGTACCTTGAAAGACTGGGGCAGTAGGTAACCTTCTACTGTCGCATAAGTATCACTTTGCAGCATCTCCAGTGGGTCAATTTTTCCTGAAGACTACCTTGCACAAGCAAGAGATGTATTTCTTGGTCCCTTGAGCGGCTCCTTAAGATATTGATGTTAAAGGATCATTTTATCCAACACTGTTATACAGCCTTTCTTATGATGTAACTTGGCAACTATTTAATAGCAGACAGCAAAGTTGTAAAAGCAGTTTGAAATAAAAAGTGAAGGCCATGAGAAGGAAACCTTTCTTAAAAAGCAAGTGGCAAAGATACTTTCCTGCTTGTACTGAAAATATCCTTTTTAAAGTGAGGAAACTCAGCATCATGATGGGTGAAACACCATGGCTTTGCAGATTTGATTAATACTAAAATATGGGGAATCACTGAGAGTTGCCCTAAATAGGCCTCTGGATTAATACTATGTTACTTAAGCAATATACTCAGGCTTGCTTTTTGAAAGGTTGCCAACAGGTACGTTAAGCATCTTGGGTTTTTTCATAGAAGTTGTCTGTCCTATTTATTTGCTTTGCAGTGCTAGTTTTTTCATACCTTCACCAGCAAAAATTCTCTTGGCATAAATATGTGTTATGTTTGCCATTGGATGAACTCATTGCTATGTATCTGTCCAAAGAGAATTCCAGTGATATGGTCAAAGACACAAAGCAATTCAAATGAATTTTACCTTGGTGACACAGTAATTGGTGTTAACTGCAGATTCTGTAGAATGGCAAACTTATTTAAATGCAAGAAATACAATAATTTTTGATTGTGTGAAAATTCTTTTTTTAGGGCTTACATGACTGTCACATTTATTCACAAGCTAGCTTTCTTTCAACAAACTCATTCAATGTTGGCTGGAAAAGAATGGCAGGTCAGTGTCAGACCTTCTCTACTTTCATTTCTACTTGCTTCTTCACAGGTCTTGGTCATTGAACAGTACTGATGGCCAAAGTGAGGGATTTGGACCCTAGTACCAACCATTTAACTTCCAGAGAATTCAGAAAAGTCAGGAGACAGATCTTAAATTGCTGAACAGAATTGGATCTTTCCAAAGGACAGTTCAGACCTGCTAGGGGCCCAGCTATATTTTCACCATCTACAGCAGACTTAACCCAAAGTGAGGAAGCCCCTTAATTAGTTGCTTCTATACGAATGTCTTAAATTGGTAGGGTGAACAAAGGCCAACATGTAGCTTATCATTTCAGAACTTGGTCTGGCTTCCAGAAACTCAGAAGCCAGCTTTTTAACATTCATGTGTAAAACAGAGGTGGTATTGCCAATCGCTATGAAGCAGTCAGTTCCCCAACATAATGAACAGCTTATTAAAATATATCTTCATTATCTTACTACTATTGTGTTGTGCTATAAGTAAAAAGCATTCAAAGCAGACTGGAAAACACATTGAGACATAGTTTCATCCAGAACACTTAAACTATGACAGTATTGTCTGCACTCATAGATGGAAGAATGACTAAGATGTCAAATTAAAAAAAAATCTGTCCCCAACATCTTTCCAAAAGTTTTCTGGAAGAAAACATACAATAAGACAAGGAGTGTCCGTAAAAATGTTGGATGCAGATTTGAGGGGTAGAGTAATGGAAATGAAGTTTTTCTGGAGCACAAAAAAGATCTTTCTTGAGAAAGAAGAGTGAGCGGAGCCTGGCAGCAACACAGGGTTGGTTTGTAGGGAGGTGACAAAAAAAAGACCAAAGAGACAAGTTAAAACTGACAGTGCAGAAAATTTATCTGCAGAAAGAAGCTAAAGTAACCTCATAAAATTCCCTAACATGTGCATTCTGAGGCTGAAATTTTATTTTCTCTTTATTTTACAAGATGTAAACTGGTCTTTCATTTAGAAAACACATTAAATATGTTCTTTCTAAAAAGACTAGTTTCCGTATTAAAATTGCAGAGAGTTTCACATTCCCCATGAGCAGTTATTTTGCTCTTGCCCTCAAGTAAGGGACAAAATCTCTGTTAATTACAAAGCAAATCCTAGAATATGCCTACAGTCCTGTGCAAAATAATCACAGGTTGTGCTGCTCACTATATCTAAAAACTACAATGAAGATATTGAGAAATTATAAACTAAATACAGTAGCCCGGAGTTAAATATTTATATTAGTAAAGACTAGCCTAGCTCTTGAGTTCCTAGAAGATCAGGGCTAACCTTCAGCTTGTGACTCAGTTGTAAAACAATGACAATTTCTATTCCCATCCAGCAAACAGCCCCAGAAAACACCCCTGGGAATTGGGAATGCTTACAATGGGACAATTTCTTCACTTACTTTGAAGACCAAACTTTTGAGATGATTCTGTGTAGGTCTCCATTATTTACTGTTTCATCAATGAAAAAAAGTAGGTGGAAAAGAATAAAGACAACCCATCTTCTACAAATTGTATCCTGACCTCATTATCTCACTTTGCTTTAATTTTTGGAAAAGAGTTACTGCTGTCAGGATAGTCCTGCTCATACAGCCAAAATATATAGCATAGTATGCAGCAAAATAAAACTAATAAAAACCCCAAACAAAAAATCCAATGTAAAGTGTAAAAGTAAATGAGAATTTCTGTCCCCCATTCCAATTATAACATGATTTAATGACATTGCTGCAGTTTTTGGTAATCAAAAGTAGTTACATTTTTGGTAATCAAAATTTCACACATATAGTTGTGTGAAATTAAAGTATTATTTTAATCAGAAAAGCTGAACTTTGTGTAACATAGCTGATATAGAATAGGATTTAATATCATGAGTAAATGTATAAAGGGACACCACAAAATTTGAGAAAAAACTCCCTCTTATTTACACTTTCCTGGACAATCAAGGAAAATATATTTGAATTGTCTTATTAACAGAAAAGAGAAGTTATTAAACAGCACAAATATTCAAAGTTATATCAACTTTTAGCCTTATTTACAGAAAATAATTGTTAAATATTCTTTATGTTTGGGCAAGAGTAGTCCAAAGTTAGAAAGGCCA
Source organism: Taeniopygia guttata (assembly GCF_048771995.1). Lineage (NCBI taxonomy): Eukaryota > Metazoa > Chordata > Aves > Passeriformes > Estrildidae > Taeniopygia > Taeniopygia guttata. Next base: position 73,783,277 of record NC_133063.1, on the reverse strand, counting down.
AAGGCCTGGAAGACTAGAGGCCAAATATTTAACCTGTTAGACTGCAAGTATCACAAGAAGACTCCATTTAGAAATATGTACAGCCAACAGAACTTGAGAAAAATAGCTCCACATCATCAAGGGGCAAGTTATACACAAAGTTCCTTTTTCCTGTATGGCTCACTGGTGCTAGTTAAGGGCTAGTTTGGAAGTCACAGATTTAGGGTCCAGATCAGATGTTGCAAGATCTAGCATTTGTCTTCAGTGGTCATCATTTCATTTCAGTCCAATGCACCTCCTAAATTCTCTTTAATTTTTTAGGTCCTATAGAAAGGTAAATCAGGAGTTATTTTCAAACCAAAGTTTGTTTTTTTCAGGATGGAGTCTACTTCTCAATAAAGAGTTTTCCATTTTTAAATTAAATTTGTTGTGGTTTAGGATGTTTGACTATTTTAGGGGTGAAACATGCAAAAGAAAATAGAAAGGATTATGTCTTAGGGTTTTCAAATCACAAAAAACATCAGCTTCTTTTATTTACAACTTGTTCATAAAAGCTGGTTGCATCCAAAAGATTTCTCCAGGCACACTTCTTGGGAAATACTTGTGGTGGGTTTGCCATTGAATGACCTCACTCCCAGAATGCTGTTTGTAATGAGTAATAACAACAATGAAGATGTCATCAAACAATAAAATCTCCCAAAGAACTGGCACCTGTTCTCAGCTCACAGTGTATGTAAACACTGGAAATAAATGTAGCATTGCAATACCCTATAGTCCTGCCTGTAAAAATGCAACAGGATAACTTTTCTTCCATAAAGAACCACATGAAATTGTGAGAGGCACTGGAAATACTGGGCTAATGTCTAATCCTTCAGGCCCTGGCCATGTCCCTTGCCCATTCCAACAGTAAGATATGCTCTCTTCAAATGGATATGAGGGGGCTGCAAGTCAAAGACACTGACAAAAGCCAAGTCTCCTATCTGTTCTGTGTTAAACACTAGTCTTTCTCCCTTTATTTGCTTTCTGTAGAGTTTACATTTGCTGCAAGGGAACAGTTTGTCAATAGTAATTTTTTTTTCCTCAGCTTCATTTCATAGCATATGTGTTCTCTGAATAAAGACCTAGCTATTAGTGCTCTAGAAATCCATAAACACTCATAACATCTAATTCTGGATGCAACATTTTGCCTAAAACCATATTATCATCACAGCTTGCTCAAGATGTCTAGGGGATATTTGTGAAGGGGCAACAAGGCCAGGTGAAACTCCTGCAGTCTCTTTTTCATGCAGTTCGTGGCAGCAGTTTAATGTATTTTTGAAAAGTTGTCCAAACTAAGTTTTATAGCAAGCTCATGGCACCAGTGAGTTGGGGATCAGTGAAGTGCTAAGATAAGAAAACTTGTTCATGTACTTATCCCTGGCAAAGATGGTTACAGCTGTGCTGGGTGGAATGCAATCCCGGTTTAGGAGTTTGTGCTCCTGGCATCATCACCGAAGAGTGTCTTGCAAGTTTGACAGATTACATAAAGGAGAAAAATAACACTGAAGTCAACTTTGAAGATGTCTCCAGGAAGACTAAAGGGTATTTGAGATGACAGATTTAACTACGCCAGGCTCCTGTCAGAGAAATGAGACAGGAGGAATGCAGTAGTCTGCTCATCAGATGACTGTGGCCATCCCAGCCCATGACGCCCAGTCTTTCACGCACCTGATGGACTGAACTCACATGGACAACAAATGTGGAGATAAGTAGTCAGGGCTGGTGGACATCAGAGTCCCACGGAAGCTACCATACTGGTGGAGGGTGGTTATCTTTCCCTCCTCTTTTGCTGCCCACAGGGTGAAATTCTTTCTTTACATCCTTAAAGAATTGGTCTCTTAGCAGTCTCTTTTTTAAAAAAAGCTATTAAAAAATTCACAAAGAGATGTCCCACAGCTTGTGTTTGTGGCTTAGCATTTCCCTCTTCTTTTTATTGCTCAATTTGTGTGAGCACAGTCTAGTGTTGCTGAGGTGTAGCATCCCAACACCCACATTTTTACTGGGGTATCCTTTGTTTCTCAAGTGCTTGCAGTGTCAAGCCTTGGCAAAAGTTGAAGTTCCCCATAATATGCTCAAGGCTAGAGTTCATCTGCAATTTATCTGCATGTAAGAGAATCACACCTAATTTCAGATGACCTTAAGAAGGCCCAAGCTCTGCATATTCTCTCTCTTGTCTTATTTTTTTGAGCAGACAGTTCCAGGGTGCCATGAACTGTGAGCCAGTTTTTGGGGTTGAATCTTGTCAAGAGACTCTTTCTGAGAGAGCAGTGCCACATGTATGCACTTGAACACAGAAAGGATATGTGTGCTAGACATAAAGTGAATTTTCTTCTCGTTTTTTCATATATCTAGTCTCTCTGCACAATGGTCCCTGGAAATCTCATGATGACCAATCATCCCACTTGCCTTGTTATTTTATATAACCCACAAAGGCAAACCATTTTGCTGTGTTTTATTACATACGTAGTAGGGTGGGAACTGTTGCAGATTTGGGGCTGTACAGGGAAGGCCATCCAAGGAGGAAGGTGTCCCTGAGCCAGATTCCAGAGAAAGAAAAAATGGTGGGACATGTTCTTGGATGAAAATGTCAGTTTAAGAAGGGAAGGAATTACAGCTTCCAGGCTGGTTGTAAAGAGGGGTTTCAGTGGAAAGGGAAGCAAGTTCAACCTAAGATTATCTCTGAACCCTTTATGCTGATCAAGCGCTTCTTGATAGAGATAATGGCCTTCTCAAAAGTGAGCGTGGTATCCTTTGCAAGACTAGTGTGCCCTGCTGACACAGAGCTGAGAAAACAGCATACTATTCTACAGTCTACACTGCTCACTGCACAACCACGGAAAGAAAGGACCTGTCTGTGAGGCCAGCAAAGTGTGGAGAGTCAGATAACTCGTCACTGCAGACGGCCAGGGCTTCCAGATGTTCAGTGTTTCTGCTGTTTGCTTAGCAGAGTGCCATAGTACACCAGCAGGCCCATGAAAGTCTCCCTTCATGGGCTCAGACCACAGAGTGCCACACCACCTCTCTTTAGTCTGAGAGGAACACCTCTCTGCTTGTCAGGGATCTCTTGATCCTTTTACTCCACCCAAATCACCCAAACCATCGTTTCTTATATGTGAAGATAGAACAAAATATCAGCCCTCTGGGGTGATAAGACACTATAGGGAGTAAAAAGAGCCTCCTCTTGTCAAGGATACTAGAAAGATTTCCTCTTAGTGTTCTTTGCAGGCAAAGTCAGGTCTCCTGGGAACTGCAGTTTGGACACTTGCCTGTTTGCCAACCTGACCCTGGGCAGCATTGCTGTTGACAGACAGAGACAAGTAGCCACCTGATCGTAACATGATTTCAAATCGGAGAGACAAGTCAGATGTCCTACTCCTGCAAATTATTGTATTTGTCTACCAGTCACTAATCTAAAACTAATGGAAAAATCTTCAATTCCTCTTTGGTTAGCCTCCCCAAAGACGAGAGTGAGACTGAACTGAAAGACCAAGTCAGGTGTATGTCAGTATTTTTAAAAGGTTCCTTCATCACCCCTCAAACTCCACTGACAGAATTAGGATTCATCTCTAAATTAAGATGATCCCCTTCAGTTCAAGCCTCACAAAGTGAGAGAGAGTGATGAATTTACAGACAATATTTGCTCATTTCCTTCACATAAGCAAAGAGATTTCCAACACTCTCAAGGAAAACCATTGTGAGTACACAGCACAGTAGGCTTCAAGAGAAACACAGAAATACTGTCCCTCTGCTAATTTGTCACAAAGCAATTACTAATTCATGCAACCCAATCAATTACAGTGGCAAAACATTTGCTTCACACAAATACATGAATGATTTCCAGGGATAAGGCATTTCTTATGAAGAAGATGAGAGAGTAGGGAGGAATAAACCAATTAGCATCAGAGAAAGGGAAGAGATTTTTTCAGTGTGAGACCAGAATTTATTAAAGCAACCATAGGAGCCCAGAGAGTGGCTCAGTGTGGGTGCATGGAATGAGAACATGGATTATGGCAGAGAGATGTCTGCCATCATCCTTCACTAACCTCTCTGAATATTTGTGCTTCAGAGCAAGGTGTAATAACTGTAATGGACTAACCTAGAATAAACTGACCCCAAGAGAAGCTTGCACCTAGCTCCCTGCTCAATTAATGAGTGGTTTTTGCTCTAGAGCTTTAGGGTTTATAAGACACATTTGTTTTTCTTGCCTAATAATGATGGATCTTGTAATTATCCCTGTGCCATCTGATGCTTTGATAGAGCTTATTATGCTCTTAATCTCAGTGATACACTGCATTGGCCCAGACGCTAGACATTGCTCCAGGTAAAGTTGCATACTCTGATGAGCAGAAATTTGAATCCCTCTTCCGCTAACCCACCCAAAATACTATCTTAAAGGAGTAAAGTCAACAATAGCCCATTTTCTCCAAGACTGTGCATAGCCCTGAAACCTCCTCTAAGCCTCAGTCCTTCCCTCCACTCCTTCCCAGGGTCCAGGTGCCCACCATCCTCTGACACAGGCCCAGGGGTCCCCCACTTTTCCTACAGGACTTTAAGGTATCTCACAGCCCGGCAGTGCCCCATGGCACCATGCAAAACACCTGACCAGCACCAGGAATACAGCTAAGTGAGGGAGGGCCAGCTGACTCCCCTCTCCAGAAAGCCTCTCAGGGACTCCCAGGATCACAGCATAGTCTGCGAATTCGGAAAGGATTGCTTCCAGGCCTTTATATCTGGGAAAAAGAAACAAAACCAACAAGAACAAATAACAGCAATGGCTAAAATGGAAGTGTCGTGGTTTGACACGGAAAAAGAATTTTTCCGGAAGGAAGAGGTCAATTTGGACATTGACCAGTTGAAGGTGGACACGCCTCTGAGAACACAGAGGGGTTAAAAGCAGAATTCCCAGGAGAACTCGCCCCTTTTGGTTCCGGTCAGCGTGCAGTGCAGGACTCTCCCCTGCCCGGCCACGAGCTGGGTGGGGGAGAGGAGAAGCCATGTGGCCTCCGGAGGTAGGCCCAAGGGTGGAGGGGCTGGAACCGGGCTGGCCCCCTGCAGATGGAAGGGTGGAGAAATCTGGGATGTCTCCTTTCCCCCCCAGAGTCTCTCTCTCTCCCAAGAGAGAGAAAGAGACGGCGGTGGTTTTGTCAGCAGTTCACCGCGGGGAAGGAGAAGAGCGGGGGGGCCGCAAGGTGCCCAGCCACCTGTGGGAGCTGGAGCCTGGGCACGAGCCATCCTTGGGAGTCGGGACTTTTAACCCTTCCTTGAGAAATGAAAGCTTTGTGAAATTTTTCTCCTCTTTGGTTTGAAAAAAGAGAGGAAGAGAGACAGCTTGGACCCTGGGATGTTAGAAGGAGAAATTCTAGGTGGGAGGAGATGATGGAGTGGCTTTTGGCTGGACTTTTTCTTGGTAGCCACAGACTGAACTGATCTTCTCCTCCAAGAGAGACTGTATTTTAGGAGGATGCCAGTGAGCCAAAGAGACCATGCTTCAGCTGGGAAAAGACAGAAGTGGAGCAAACAGAGAAAAGTTAAGGAGGTTTGTGGTGGTGCCCCCTGTCTTCACAGAGGAAGAAGAGAAGATCTCTGTTCTTGGACCCTCGGCCCCAGGGGAAAATTGGGGGGGGGACTATTGGTCCCAAAAATGAAAAACTGAACTGTTGTTTTTTCCCCTCTTGGCAGGGCATCCCTGAAAGGAAAAATCCTAAAAAGCAGTCTGTCCATCCATGCATTGGTGGTGAGAGCCCTGTGCATGGAAAGGAGAGGGTCACCACTGGCAAACTTTTTTTTCTCCGGGCGGTGCCATGTGGTGACATGGAAGCACAGGATGTGGCAGCTGTGTTTCTTGGGGGGTCTGTGGCACAGGAGAGACTCCTCTCTCCCTGCAGATGGACTGGGTGTTGATTATCTGGAGGGTGGAAACCTGATTGGGGTCCAGATTGTGTCTCACTGTGGTTTGTTGGAGTTGGGTGGTGGGAGGAGGAATGCTTTGGAAGGTTTTCATTTTGAATTGTGTGTGTTTTGGTTTCTTTTCCCTCTTTTATAGTAGCATAGTGGTAGTAGTTTAATAAAGTTTTTTCTTGTTATTAAGCTTGGGCCTGCTTTGCTCTGTTCTCGATCGCATTTCACAGCATTCAGTTGAGAGATTGCATTTTCATGGGGGGCACTGGCATCGTGCCAGTGTCAAACCATGACAGGAAGTTACCGATAAAGCACTGCCATCAGAACTTCCACCATGTAAAATTCTGTTTCATTTTGAGAAAAAAAAACCAACTTTTTTTTTTTTTTTTAAAGGGAAAGGTTAAATAGACAATTTACTTTCTACAATCCTTTCAATCTTCGTAGATTTGGTTTGTGTTCTTCCATTGTGGCTGCTTCGTAACCTGTGTCATGGGCTTCTGCTGCCTTTTTTTTTGCAGTGCATTTTTTCAGTGCATGTTAGCAGGTGTTATCCACACACCCTGCAGACAACCTGCTGATCACATGGAACTGCTTTAATACCTTGCTTCCAGCTGCTTGGTCATGTTAAAGAGCAAAAGGTACATTTCTGAATACTCGTTGCCCATGTAAGGAAAGGCAGCAAGCTATGGCAAGGATCCTGTCAGCTCAAGAACAGGAAAAATCTAATCAATGAAATATGCTATTTAAACCACAATCTGCTATATTTTTACAAAAAAAAAAAAAAAAAAAAAAAAAGTAATTCAACCTGTTATATGAAATAAAAGTGCTAGTGAAAAAGGAAAAATAAGATAATGAAGATAATGTTTCTTTTTGTTTTCATTAAGTGTTTATTACTCTAGATAAGGCTTTTTGAGGGTTTTCTGTGTTTATTTGTTAGGAAATTATTTGGAATATTTGAAAAGCATTTTAGAGCCATCAAAGCTATTTAGGAAGAGTTATGAAACATTCTGAGATTGTGCATGCCTTAATTGCTGTCTCACCATAAAAAATCCTTCACCCCATCAAGTTCAGAACAGTGGTTACACATGCTGCTGATGGGTACAACCTCCTGTTGAAACTTGGGTTACAGAATCAGGACTTTACCATGACATGAAGGACAGGGAGATATTAAGAGTTGTCTTTTTGTAACAGACAGATAACTTCTATTATTTTGGCAGCATCTCAAATACTTAATATGGTATCTCCAAGACAGCGTGATCAGTTGAGAAGCAATGATTTTTCCTTGGAGCTGGCACAAATAATTTTTTTAGGTCCACAGTCTTAGTGATCCATATTCTCATCAAGTCATGAAAATGTTAAAAATATCTTGCAGGCTACCAACATGTTATTATCTTACCAAAACCAAGTACAAACTCATAAAGTCTGCTTGCATTTCTAATTCCGATTCTAGTCAAGCTATTGTCATATAAAAAGGCATCGTTTCATTCATTTCTCTATTCCTAGATTTATTGTTAATTTTGGCTCTTTTTTTTTTTTTTTTTTTTGCTTTACATTATTCCACACCACACTGCTCTAAAACTAGTTGTAATTTTAGTACATACTATATATTTTGCAGCCATATCCTGGGAATAATCAATGACTTTTCTTAATAATGTATCACTTTACTGAACATTACACGTAATTAAAAAAAAATGAATGCATGCTATATTTATATTTGGTAGTAAAAAATCCCTGCTCAAATAATACTGCTATCAACACAACCATATAGGCAGCCATTGCTGTTCATGGTAATGTATGAACAAAACCACAAATGTCAAGATTCAAAGGAATAGACCTTTCAGTAGTGTAATCATAGCAACGTGCACTTTCTTTTCTAGCTGATAGATTCCAATTCACAGTATTTTCTACTGCTTTGGCTACAACCTGTTGTGGTGCTATATCTTCACTGATTTCAAATGAATATTGTCAGTCTAAAGATAGCAAAGAAGATTAGAATAAAGAGCCATGGGTAAATGAGTCTATGTGTTGTAACAGAATTCGGAAAGTGGTAGATCTCTCAAGATCATCATGCTATGATATTTAAAAAGCAGCTTCCTCCATGTAAGTAGTAGTTTTGCAACTTACTGCAAAACCTGAAACTTGGATCCTTTTACTTTTTTCAATACAGCCATTCTTGCTCGTATTAGCTCATGCAGGGAATCATCTGTCATTCCTAAATGTTCTTGACTCCTAAGGCTATATGAAAAAGCAAATTACAGGAGTCCATGAAAACTGGTCAGTCACTTTCCTCCTTTCCTAGCAGACCCTCGCATAATTTTGCAGCTATCTTCACAATGCATTCCCCACCATTCAGTTTCCTAGTAATTAACAAGATTCTCATGAACCATGGTTCACATCTCTGCATGTGCAGCCAGTTAGCTCACCTGTCTGGGGAAAGAGCTTGTGATAGGCACCATCCCACAGGGACCTTCTTTTTCCCTGTTGAAACATAACCTTGTTTTGTTGCTAGAATATAGGAAGTTTATTTTGAAGCTAGTATATAGGAAGTATATATGTGAATATGTATACAAAGTTTTATACAAACATTGTATACATATTCACATCCTAAAGTACTTGGCCATATTAGACAGACATTTGATATGTTGCTATACTGTAAAATGTTTAAGGAAAGGAAGAAACACTATCCTTGCCTTTGCAGGTTTGATTTCCTTTTCATTATTATTATAATGCTAAATTAAAAGAAATTGAAATAATGTATTTTTTAAAAGATGATTTTTTCCCTCCATTGTTCATTAGCCATGCACAACTACTTAAATGCCAGGTCATTTTTGCAGATCATGCATTTTTGCATAGTAACTCTTCATATATAAATATGACTTGAGCGTTCGAACTCCAGCACACGTTGACTCATGCTGCTACTGACTTTTCCTTACTATAGGCATTCATTTTTCAACAGTGATACCAAAGATCTCATTAAAGAAACAGGAAGATGCCTCCTCTACTTAATATAGAAAGTAGAGTGGCCAGTGATGGCCATGAAGTAAAGTGAACTTAGAAAACAATTAGGTCTTTGTAATAGGTAGCCTTCATTTTTCTGCTAGTGATTCTGGGTTATAAAGCAAGCAGTAAGAAATGGCCAGTGCAAAATGTTCTTGCCATATCAGCTTGGAAAAGCCCACACTCCTGCCTTTGGCAGAAGGGCTTGGAGTTCTCACACATCTCACAGGGTCACTTGGGCACATGCAGATTATTCGACCTGACAGTAGCAACTCCTCTCTTGTGACATGTAGCCTGCTTCCAGAGATGCTTTGTACAATCAGAAATTCAACCTGGGCAGATGTTCCAGGTATCTTCTGAAGTTTACTGCTGCCTCTTTTTTATTCTGTCATAAGTACATCATGCTTACCTGTGTGTGGTGAGGTGTTAAACCTCTTTCAAGACACAAATCAACCTACATTTAACCAAGAGGCTATGTAAGTGAGCTACCATTTCTTCTCTCTTCTCTGGCACTTGGACTTCATCATAAGCTCTTGCCCCTGAATTGTGCTTTCTCAGGGTGGTAAATAAGTGCATGCACTGCAAAGGAAACAGAAGTATGGTGTGTGTAGGGATTAATTTAAGACTATTACTGGACAAAGAAAAACATCTAGAACTACTTATCTGCGTCATTTTTTCACTGTTCAAGATTTGGGGTTGGTTTGATTTTTTTCCCCCAAAAACCACAAGCTTGCAGTAAAAGTTGTTGCTTTGAAATGAAATAATTTGACATCTGTATGATATTACCAGTACTGTCTGTGGAGCTACTGTTATTAAATGTGTTCTGTCTAATACTGACTGTGGTGACAGGGCTCAACACATAATAAACTATTATAGAAAGTTTGCCTGGTCACTTTCAGACCAGAAGAATAAGCTCAAACTGATTTGAAAGTGTATTATAGCTGATCTGTCAGTGTATTATTTCATCTCCCTGTATTTTTTTTTTAACTAGTGGGAGTGATCCAGTGTCGCTAAAATCAAGCTGCTCTTTGCAATTGACTTCCCACTAACATGAGGAGCAAGCAGTGATTTTGCTTGCAGATGAAACCTAGGGAGAACAAACATCTGTGAAGAATGGAGAATGTGGCAGCACAGTGAAGTGCCTGGGAGCAAAGTGTTCAGCATGCTCACTAATAAGTGTCAGCTTGATTTGAATCACTTGCTAAAGTGCAGTCTGGCTAAAGTCGAAAGAACATACCTTTCCTCAATGAAATGGAATCCCAAGGCATAAATAAAAGATTCCACCTGGGAAGAGTGATTTATAATCTCCATCCCAAGAAAGATGCCTGTGATTTACCACACCTCCTTGTTTTAAAGCAGAAGCAAAAACAATCCCTTCCCCCAAATAACCCCTAACCAGCAATCACCAGCACTATCTCCATTAGCTGGAAGAGAAGTCTAAGATGCATTTATACCAGTGATTTAGTTGAAGTCAACAGAGCCATTCAGATGGGACAACAGACCAAGACACCAAGTGAGGGACAAACTGGGACCTTGGCTACAATAATCTTGAGGAATTCAGTAATATTAAAAGAAAAAAAAAAAAAAAAAGGCTGTATCACCGTGGCTTCTGTCCAATCTAAGACTCTGATCACATATCCCAGTCAGAGGAGCCAACTAATTCATTCCTGACCATATGGATGTTGTAAAGTTGCAAAGATCAAACCCCTCCCTGACAGAATCTTGGATGAACGAAAGAAAACATTTCTGCTCCTTCTTGAGCAGCCATTTCGGGCTTTACAGGGAGCATGATCCATGTTGGGACAATGATTTGAATGGTTTAGTCAATGCTAAAGAATGTTCACACAGCAGACACAATCAATAAAGCTTATAATTTATTTACTTCATTCCTGAGTCTGAAGGGTTTGATTTAAGGAGCTGACATGGGATCTCAAAGTGAGCAGTAGCTTTCTGGTGTGAGTGGCAGGTTTCAAATACTGTCTAGGTCTTAGTAGATCCTGCATAGTCTCTTGCTCAGGACTCCACTGAAAGTAAGCCACTATCCATACACAGTCTCAGCATATCGCTACACTATCTGTATCTACTATTAGCTGTTCCCCTAAATTACATACACAAAATACAAAATCAACAGGCAGGAATGACTGGGCCACTTTTGATTCCATTCAGTCATGAACCTTGAGCTTCTGTGGGTTCTAGAAGGTGAAGGCACAAATAATAATAATTACATACAGTTTTTGCTTTCATCTTCCATCCTTCTACTGACTGAAGTTGCAAACATGAAACAGGGTAGAGAACCTGAGGGGGTTGCAAATTGAGAATAACTGGGAGTACTTGTCTTCTTTTTCAGCTGAGTACCCCTACTTTTTCCCAAAATTAAATTTTTCTGTAAAACCTTAAAAAAATTATTACCAGGGTGAGTCAGAAAACTGTATGCTTCTCTCAAGTGGACAAGTCTAATCAGTTCCCCTACAACTTTATCCTTCTTTCCAGCATGAATTAAATTATCTGTGCTACTTGCAGTGTTGGAGTGCAGAGCACTTGCTGAGACAGTAAAACATTCTTAGGTGAAACAGTGCTTTACTGCAAAGCCTGTGCTTTAATTTGCTCAATCTCTAAGCCAAAAATGGAAGCCACAGGAAGTCCTTAGTATCTATTTCTTTACAGTCCTCAGCAAAGTGTCAGCCAGATTTACCACAAACTGGTCAAGAGTAGGGACAGCTGTGAAAGCCTTTAAAATTATCATGCTGCAGTAAATAAGTTGAAAACACTGCAAGAAATGACCATTGAGTGATTTGCCCCTTGTTCTCTCTTTCCACGTTTTGATGACCTCTAGTAAAGATGAATATGGGGTGACTGCAAAACATGCTTATTAAACATTTTTATTCACAAGATGCTAGCTATTGCCTAAACCTCTAGTCCCATTTACACTAAGACATAAATAAACAGATTAAATTCAGTGAAAGAAAGAAATCCAAGCTTTTCCATGTGCTGATTTGTACCAGTGTTGCCCTAAGTTAATTTCTTGGGATTCCCTGATAATGGGAAAAATTCCACGGGGGTGTGTCCTACAATGTCCCTCAGTCCAGGGAGCAGTGTCCTCAGCTCCATGGTACATTGTCTCAGATCAGAGCCTGCTGCTGCTATTCAGCCAGAGAGAGCCTGTACACAGCAAACTAGACTGATAAGACAAGGGAAAAATAAATGAGCTCAAGTCATCCCTCCTTTCCATAATGGAGCAAGAGCTACACCAAAGTATAGGGAGCAGGTAGCACTGAGGTTTCTCTGAGATGTGTGGGCCCCACCACCGTGTAGCATTCTTTTTTCCCCATGTGCCGCACAGCAAGGGCCATTACTAATAGTTGTAAAGGCACTAGAGAAATACGTTTATTGTTGGAGTTCATTGGCCCTCTGCTTCTGCAGCTTTTCTAAATTTCTCACGTCCTGCAAGAACTGAACACAGAAATTATCTCTCCTCAAGGTGAACAAGGTCAAATTTTCTTCTTAATGAACTCAGAAAGCACACTGTCCACCCCAAGTACTTGGCAAGGACTGTACAGTACATGTACATCAAAACCATAAGCAACTTTCTCACTCAGAAAAAAATGTTAGCATTGGCTGCTGTACAAAAGGAATTATAAAACAACAAAGAGAAGCAGAGACCATTTGGGATATTCCCAAATGGCAGGAAATACAAATGGCAGGAGTAAGGTAGATAAAAGATTCATGCATCAGACCAAAATATACTTTTTTCTGTTCATAAAATTATACTTAAAAGGTATACTTTGTGTTTTACAACTCATGCCCACATTGATAAAAATGCCATCTCTCAGCCATCTCTTGATATAAAAGGTGCTCTTTGGTCCTTCCTGAGTGAGACGAAGGATGATTTATTTGTCAGTCAGAGAATGATCTTAAAAAGAAATTTTCCTCTTCTACTTTTTCTCTGGAAGAACCAGGAAAAAAAGCACCACTCTTCAGGCTAATGTACCTGTGCTTAACATAGTCACCAGTCACTGCTATCTGTTATGGCATTCACCATCAGAGATGCTGAAATTTCTGAAGAAACTGGAAAATTGTAGTGAATTTCCAATTTCTGGTACCAATACAGTATGAAAAAAAAAGTGCTGCCACTCTGCTTGACCCAGTGCTGATTCTATTTGGAAAAACTGTGATTGACTTTAAGAACAGACTTTTCCTTTTCTAAGTAGTTTTACTTTCCAATAATATTTCTGCCTGCTTAAGTTAGAGGAATGTTATTCTGCGCTTGAATGAAATATATTTCACCCTTGGCAAGAAGTAACCAGTTTATTTTGGGGGATGCAAAGTTCTGTTTATAGAAAAGTGATGGGTATAAAAAAAGAATATCTGCTCTCCTTTTGGAAGTTTTGGAATTTTTGGAACTATTTTCCATTGTAGCGAAGTTCCAGAAATCCCACCTCTGTGTAGTCTGATAAACCAACATAATGCAGGTCTGCTTGCTGCTTTTTACATTGTGTAGGGTGGGTATTGCATTATTGCTGGATTGTTTCCAAAAATCATCAACATAATAATAAAAAAAACTTGTTCAGAAGATGTTTATCCAAATACCTCACCAGTTTTTTGAGGAGAAAATCCATATTGAGCAGAGATATCATTTGCAGCAATAATGTCCGGGAGAAAAGAAAAATGAAATGTGTCAGTCAAAGTAAACAGACTCTATAATGCAGCCCCCAGGAGGCAGAGTTACAGCGTATATAATATATTCAGTTGCATACACCTAGTCCTATTTTCAAAGTCATAAACAGGGGTGGATTTGTCAGAGTTTCAACAATATAATTGTTTAGCTGTAAATTTTCCTGCTGGCAAGTTTCAGAGTTTTCAGATAATCCCAAGCAGGGATTCAAGCTTGCCATCACATACACAATAGATTGTTCACAAGTAGCACACGGAGCCTGCAAACCATGCAGCCACAGAAGCATGCTGGGGATCGCGAGCTCCCTCAAGCACACAATTTAATTTGAATATATGATACACAGATACTTCCAACATGGTGCACAAAGAGAGTGCCATTGTTGTGGATTATGTATGATTAACAGAGGAAGTGCATCTTGAGCAATAAGATGCATTCCCACTTGAAGCCATGTGGAGAGGGCTTGGCTGAGGCCTTTTTTCAAAATAGTCAGGGGAAACACCTGTGTCTCTGTAAAGATGAAGCATGGCCCATAGCTTCTTATTTTGGCTATTTTTGTCCTAACTACACAACTTATGTCCTGGCAGAAAGATCTCCTGAGGTTTTCTGTTTCATTTGAATGCTTATTTGCTTCCATCTATGCTATACAATGGGGCTTGAAATGTTTATAGAAAAAGCTACAAAGATAGCAGTCTGACTGAAACCACTTCTTCATGGGTAAACATGATGGGAGATGATGTACATAAACTAATGAAGAGGAAGGGAAACAGAAGAGCATTTCCATTTCTCACTAGATTAGGAAGTCAAATATTATTTGCCTGATTGAACTGGAGCTTTCTTTAAAAACAGCATACACAGAGGCATTTATTTTTCCTAAGATGGAAGCAAAGCAACACTAGAAGACTCTAGAGAATGGTCCCCTCTCACACAGACTTCCCTCTCTCTTATTTGAAGGGTAGCACAAATCCTGCCAACACAGACAAAATGTTCAACCCCGAAAATTCACTGCAAATAACATCCACCCATTAATTCTTAAAAATCCCAGGACCTATTGCAATAACTATAACCATCTGTGTCCCTCAAATTGTTTTATAGTGTGAGAGCAAGACAGTGAAACTCTTTCTTCTATTCCTTTTTTTGATCTGCTGCTGATCCATCAGAAAGGACCTCCTAACCCATTCACAGTGAGTTGCTGCAGCTGCTGTTGTGGAATTTACCTACGCATCTTAAAGGACCACACGGTTTTGACCCCACTGTGCTGTGGCACAGGACCTGCCACTTTACCTTCATGACTTTCTCTCCCGAGCCATATCTGATCACTGCAGTTCAAAGAAATGTGTCTCACAGGAGATCATCCAGAATATCCTTGAGGGCTCCTCTCCAAAATCACTAACTCTCCATGTTCAGCTCAGCGTTGGAAAAAAAAAAATAAGAGAAAAAGTGGAACCATTTTCCCAGTGTTTTGAATAGAAAATATATGTCAAACTATATTTACTCCATGCTAAAAAATTTGTT
Source organism: Taeniopygia guttata (assembly GCF_048771995.1). Taxonomy (NCBI): domain Eukaryota; kingdom Metazoa; phylum Chordata; class Aves; order Passeriformes; family Estrildidae; genus Taeniopygia; species Taeniopygia guttata. Next base: position 73,768,180 of record NC_133063.1, on the reverse strand, counting down.
ACAAGGCATTATGCAGATACCAGGAAAAGCTGTGAGGAGGGCCAGCATAAATCGTAGAACAAAGAAAGCTGAGGTTGAATAAGGCTTGCAGGCACTTTCCTCAGGTGGCTCAGCACTTCCACAGCATCCTACAGTACTAGAGTTGTTACTGACCTCAGTGGTGCAGGCATACAAGCAAACAGGACACAGACACACAGGGCCTATCATGATGCTTACTCTGCCCTTTGCCACTTCTGCCTCGTTTATGTGACAGGGTGGTTTGCAAACACAGTGGCACAGTTCAAGTGCTGCGGTTTGGTAAGTAAGGGCAAGTACTCAATGTTAAATACAGCCAGTTCTTTTTGCTGAAAACTTCCACAGTTCTTCAAAAGTAATTGGAAGTCAAAGACAGCATAATACTGAATGCTAGAGAGTGAAAAATGTAAAAGTATTTGCTGTCTCTTTCTCTTAATAACACATAGAAAGAATTGCCTGATCTCTCTCTTCTTTGAATACCCCTGAAGATCAAGAGGCTGAAGCTCAAAGGTGTTATAAATTCCTCTATAACACAGTTATCTAGCTGGTATCTGTAACTCTGTGCTTGCCTCAAGCATTATCCAATAATTAATCAGATTGCCTTGGTCACACATACTTGGACTGTAAAATTCCTCTGCAAAAATCACACACAAGTCCTGATTCCACAAACACAAGGCTCTGATTTATTCATCCATTTGGTCCAACTAGAAGCAAAGCTATTGTTTTTCACCTGGAGTGTGATTCAGCACTCATTGATGTCAAAGGCAGTGCTCCCATTGACTTCCACGGGATGCAGGATCAAAGCTTTTGCCCACCAGTGAGTGAGAGTAAGACATGCTGCTAAGGAGCACAAGATTACCAAAGGCAATTTAGAGTGAAACAGATTTATCACTGTGTGCTAGGTTACAGAAGATACTCCTTATAATCAAGCCATCTAGCCTTATCATTTAGTACTTGTGCTGAACAACCATGCCACACTGGCTAAACTCCCAAACTTTCATTCAGCCTCTGTTAAATTCAGTATAAAACTCTGAAGTGATTTTCTTACTTACTTCCTTCAATCCCTCCTCATTTCCTTCCTCATTTTCTTCCTTTCTTTCTCATTTCCTTTCTTTTTCCTTCTTCTTTTCATTTCTTTTATCTTTTTATTTCCTTAACTTTCATAACTTTATGATTATCTTTCTTCTTCCTCATTCCTTCTCCTTTTTTCTTTCCCTTCTCATTCTACCATTTCCCTGACCCTGTCTCTCATTTTTCTCTTTTCCTTCTTCGTTTCATAATTTTCATGTTCTTCTCAGTTTTCCTTCAAAATACTAGGTATTGTAACTTTGGTTATGCTTTCTATAACAGCTGAAAAAAATGTGTTCATACAGCATAAGAGAACATGCATATCACATATGAACATCACATATTCAGCAGTCAGACCCTTCATTCAGACTCCCTTACTGTAGCTCCCTGCTCTCCAGAGAATGTTGGGGGAAAGTAATGTAGAGGCAATCTGCCTGGCAGATGGACACTTCTCTTGGTACTATATAGGAGCTCACCTTTATAAGATAAACTTTTTCAGTTAATGTAGGGGTTCTTTAGGATTTACAATAACTTATTTAGAGCAGAATTAGTTCCCATGTAGGAATATAGCCTTTGCTTTCCCCAATTACCTTAAAACTGGCTTTTCCACTTTAAAACTTGCTTAACATCTTGATTATTAGTAATTTCTTCAATGAAAATATGATAGTGTTTCTTCTACACATTCCTTAGGGCTAACTATTCCTATTTCTGCTTTTTCTTCTTTTTGCTTGGCCCTAAATGCACTGAAATGTGCCATCTCCCATCATTTGAAGGTTAGGGGTGACTGGTTTATTTAGAGTTCACTTCAGTTGTATTGACATATGAATGCAGCAACTGGCATACTTGGGCCTCTGGGCTCCAGCTCTGAAAGCCATTTCCACACTATAAGAGGACAGGATGCAGGCTGTGACCTATCAGTAGGCTGTCTATACGCTGAAATAAAGGAGATAGTGATAAACTGTCACCAGAATACAGTCTCAGTTCCCCAACTCTTAATGGCAGAACAACACAATAGGGTCAGACTAAAAAGGTTTCCTTATGAAAATTTTATCAGCAACTTTGGTAAATTGCTTTGGGAAAGGTGCTTTGCTCTCAGGCAGACCTGGAACCTGTTTTTACAAGGTACAGCTCTCATGCATTGCCTCACTCCCGCAAGATATTAAGGGCACTCAAATTGAATTAACACCAAATCAGGCCGGTGCACTTAACAATACAAATGCACTTAAGGGACGCCTCAGAATGATTTGTGACTAAAGAAAGCAAAGAAGAAATCAGCCTTGAAGACCACAGGGGTGGTGTTGTATGTCATATACAGGAAAAGCCATAAGTAGAACTTAGAATACCGGAAAACCATGAACTTCAAGGGCTCTCAGATACCTTAGACCCAGCCATAAAGTAGATGGTCTCTTTTTGTGGTATGCAGAAACAATTGATAAATAAATTACAGCCAATTTTCTTAGCGGCATGCTCTCCATTACCTCTGACAGCAGTGTAACTACTTTGCTAAAATGATAAGAGGTGAATAATGGTATATCAGGTAACAGCAAAGGAAATTCTCCGAGTTGCCTGTTCTCTCCATGACAGCAATGACACAATGCAGAAGTGAATGAGATGTGACGTGGCAACTGACAGGGAGCTCCATGTAGACTGATGCTAAGGCTAAAGCAGCTGAACCATAACCTAGTAAGAGCAAGGAAGCAGTGGGGTTTTGTTTTTCTGTTAAACTGTCAGGATCATCCTTTTCAGGAAGCCACCTCTCTTCACCACCATTTTTCATCGTTATTTAATTGTGTCTCTCTCTGACTCTGCAGGCTGTATTCTCCCATAAGCTAGAGGACCAATCTTGTAAAATTTAGCTCAAGTAAGTCCACTAAGAGCATTCTACACTTCAAGATTTCTTTGCAAATTGAGGTTTACAGAGGAATAAGTACCTAATGGGGAAATTGTTCCATAACTCCCTTCTGGTCAAAGACTAGAACTGAATCAAAATTACCATGCATTAAAGCTCTCTGTTGCATGGATATTCTCTTCAGCAAGCATGATGTTGGAAGAACTATTAATGAAAGCAACATTAGTCTTTCGTCTTGACTTGGCAAAATAGTGGACTTGGAGTCTTAAGTGACTGGAAATTAAAGTGAAAAGGAAAGTGAAAGAGTCCAGACATTTTTCTAAGTCCAAGATCTCAAACAAGAATGGTGTGCTGGTTTTGGCTAGGACAGAGTTAATTTTTTCTCACAGTGGCTGGTATAGGACTGTGTTTTGGATTTGTGCTGGAAGCTGTGTTGATAACAGAGGGATGGTTTTTGATGCTGAGCAGCACCTACAGAGAGTCAAGGGCTTTTCTTCTGCTCACACAGCCCCAGCAGTGAGTGTGCTGGGGGTGCACAAGAACTTGGGATGGGACACAGCTGGGACAGGTGACCCTGACTGACCAAAGCAATATTCTGTATCATATGGCATATAGACCCGGGGGCAGGAGAAGGAACCAGGGAATGTTCAGAGTGGCAGCTTTTGTCTTCCCAAGTCATTCTTAATCATGCTAGAGGCCTGCTTTCCTGAGGCGGCTGAACACCTACTTGACCATAGGAAGTGGTGAACAAATCTCTTGTTTTCTTTGCTTGTGTCTGTGGCTTTTGTTTTATTTATTAAACTGTCTGTATCTCAACTTAAGGGTTTACTCACTTTTATTCTTCCAATTCTTGCTCCCATCCCACAAGGGGGAGGGAAATGAGTAGGTGCTTTGCTGGGGCATAGTCCTCATCCCAGATTAAACCACGACAAATAGTAGTGGTTGTGGGCAGATTTCTGCCCATCAATTCTACAGTTGCTGCTTTTGCTGCTGTTAGAAAAATTAGCCACTCAATCAGACCTTCTGATATGCTAATACAGGACTTTCCTTGCCCTAGAAGGATGCTTTATACCAACCATTGAAACAAGACTCTTTTAAACTCATCACAGTGCTGTGAAAAAGCAAGGCAAAGCTAGGGTTTATGTTCATGGCTGCCACATCAGGACACTGAACCAATGGGGGGCTTCTATGAGCTACACTATGACTGCTGAATAACATGCTTATATACTGCAGAATTTACTGTCAAAGGAAACATGATATAGGGCTATTTATTTGAGCCTGCAGTGGCAGAAGAGCTCACTGGCTGTGGAGTGCACTCTCATCGTCCGCAGGAATGCTAAGTAGTATGAAAGAAATGTCCCACATGCCTACAACACCTGATGAGGATTCTAGCAACCTGTTGGCAGAGGAAGACATGAAACCACCACTGTGAGCAGTAGGAGCTGCAAAGGAGAGAACTCTTCCCACATATATCATTCAAACAGCCCATGGCACACTTCATCCACATGGAAAAGGTCTCCTACCTACATGGCCTGAAAATCAAGCCCTAAGGGGGAGCCAGTGGGAGACACTTCAGGCAGAACAGATCTTTCCTGCACCCAGAACAGAGCAGGCAGGACACTTTGTTCCTCACACAGTCAAACTCCCACCGTGAGAGGAAAGCTCTTGACAATGGCAGAAACATCTTCTTCTCGAAAGATTCATCCAGGCCTTAGTCTGGCCAACTGAACATATTTCTATAACCCTGTTCATTTTAGTGGGGAAGGAGAATGGGTTAACAATTTTTCACTTTGTACAATTGCTATCTAAAGCATCAAATGGAAAGAAAGCAAAGTATTACTGAGCCTATGTCTCTAATTCTTAGATGGAATCAACATCATCCAAAACACTCTGAACACAGAAGAGCTTCAGAATGGAGAACATGTTTGCAGGCAAACCATTGTGCCCACAACAGCAGAGCTGGAGAGGAAGAAGAGGTATGCTGGGCAAGCAATTCAGCCTCACCTCTGTGCCTTTTGTCCTTCAGCCCTTCTACCTTTCAACCCAGTAGGAATGCAACACAAATAACTACACTGTGGCTGCTGAACCAGATGACCCACTAGGTGTCCTTCTTAACAAATGTTTTTATAAAGTTAACAAAAGGACTGTACAGCAAATTCACATTAAATCAGGCCCTGCATCAGTTTGTACTCTTAGTGTGCTTGTAAACAACTCCTCTTGGAACAGTAATCTAACATATTTGATTAAATATCAATGCTTTTTATTTTTTTGCCTAACTTCAAGAACTATGTCTTTGCTTTTAAAAAAAAGGTTCACACCCTAGATTTTTAACCAAGTGTTATTGCTGGGGAGAATTCCTTAATTTCCTTATAAAATGGGTTCTTTAAAAATTTATAAATTTAAATTTATAAATTCAAAGACTGAAATGTGCTTGTATACCAAATAAATGTTTGTGTGAGTCAAAATTAATCAGGCCTATACATCTTGGTATAGCAAGATTGAGACACAAAGAATAATTAAAACTCAGTATTTTCATACATTAGCCAGACTTTAATATTCTGCATTTACCTTGGTTTCTTTATTTTCATTGGAGTTATGATTTTATATCAAATTTCAGTTTAAAAAACAGAAAACTGAAAGTTATTAGATAGTTAGTAAAAAGAAATTATTAATAGAAGTTTTAATAAATAATCAATAGTTTTAAAATCCACTCAGTCAACAGGTTGCTAACCACTATTAAAAACTGTTTATTTCACCTCACCTTGGCATGCTTATAAGCTTTAATATCACTTTTTACTGCAAGGCTTATACTTTTTTTTTTCACTTCTAGTAAGCATTTATTAACACTTTATAAACTAAGTTTATGCTTAGAATGCAAAATAAAATACCTTGTGTTCAGAAGTCCATCAAAAAGATAGACTATCTAGTCCCGGTGCAACTGATCCTTCTTATGAAGATACTAAATTATTTGGAGGCAGTTGAACTAGATTTTCTGTTGTGCAAGAAATAAATAGCCTTCCAGGAATCTCTCACATGTATCAGAATTACAGACTGAATGAGGTTGGAAGGGGGTGTCTAAAGGTCAACGGGTGCAGTCTCCCCTGCAGCCAGCCAGACCAGGTTACCTAGGGCCGTACCCAGACAGTTTTTGAATATCCCAAGAAGGGAGACTCCATTACTTCTTCAGGCCTCAGAATGATTTGTGACTAAAGAAAGCAAAGACACCTGTATTAGGGATCAGTCACATTCACAGTGAAATATTGTTTCCTGATGTTCAGACAGAACTTCCAGTTTTTCAGGTCACACCTACTGCCTCTGGTTCTGACTCTGGATACCACAGAATGATGTCTGTCTGAATCTTCTTTTTAAGGATAAGATTCCTCTAAGCCTGCTGTTCTTCAGGCTGAGTGCCAGCTCTTTCAGCTTTTCCTTACATGAGAGATGCTCCACTCCCTTCATCACCTTTGTGGCCCTTTGCTGGACTCTCTCCAGTAAGTCCATGACTCTCTTGTAGAAGGGAGTCCAGAAGTGGCCACAGTACTCCAGGTGTGGCTCACCAGCACTGAGGAGAAGGAAAGGATGACCTCCCTTGACCTCCTGGCAGCAGTCCATCTAGCACAGCCCAGAATATCATCAGCTTTCTTTGCAGGAAAGGTATGTTTTTTTCATGTTCAGCTTGCTGTCCCTCAGGATAACCTAGTCCTTTTCTGCAAAGCTGAGCAATACACAGCTTTAGCAAACACCTGACCTAAATTTGATGTAATGTAACCTGGTTTTCAGTATGTTTTAAATTAACTTGAATTCACAGTAGAAATGTATCCTCTGAATAGAGAAAGTTCAAAATTTGGTATAGGGAAAAATGAGTGAGAACTTCCAGAATCTACCTACTCCCTTGGATCTCTCCTGTAATTGAGAGTTGCTTAATTTTATGCCTAAACACACTTTCATTACTAAGAATTTAGCAGACAATTCGAATATAACAATAGATTCCAGTAACTTTCTCTTCCTGAACCAACTTCAATGAACACAGCTATGGAGGCAGATGCTGGCTTTATCCACCCTAAGATTTAGGAGACATTAATAATACTAAAACTTAATAATTGCCAAACAAGGAGACAAACAGTTGTTTGGTTTGAAGTCAGTTCACTTACAGATCCCCCGACAATTTAAATGAGTCCATTGTATTTTATGAGCATTAAAGCTTCCCTCTTCAACAGTCAACTCATTCACTTGATTTAATTTTAATACATGCTGTGAAGTTATATCCCTTGAAATTATTGGGTTGTTTGAGGATCCCCAGGTATTCCTTCCTCAGTTCTCTTTTAGTCCCACTTGCTCCCTTCTACACACCTCTTACATCTTTGCTCAGCTGATGGTAGCCTACATACATATATTCATCACAACAGCAGTTTTCTCTCTCACAGATTCATACTCAGCAGAACAACATAGAATAAATTTCCTCTACTTTTATATATATATATGTATATATATACACACATATGTGTAGTCATAACCTACAGTCTTCAGTGATTATAACTACCTGACTTAGGATTTCCATTGAACCATGAAGCTTACTTTTAAGCATGAGGTTTACTTTTTTTTATTTTATTGCTTCAAGTTCTCATTCTGGCCTATAAACAGGAAATAGTTTCCTGTATTTTAGTTTCTACCATCCCTGAACACATAACTGGGTGAGAGTTACCCACTACATTTATTACCCTGTGTGTGGAGCTAGGTTTCCTATTATATCCATAATGTGATCAGCAACTGGGTACCCTTGCATAGACTGCCACTTTCTCATAAAGCCCACTAATATTGAAGCATACCTATCAACGCAACCAAAAATATTTGTGATTGCAGTGGTCTGATTCAAGAACTACAACCACGGCGTTAGGCAGATCAGTTAAAATCCTACTGTAATATGAGGAAAGGCACATCCACCTTTCTGTCATATATAAAGTTTCTATCAGCAGGTTCTAAACAGAAGTGGGTTACATTTACTTACCTAGTTCTGAGAAAAGAAGAGGTGCCTAAAATAAAAGATGCCTCAATGTGACACCTGCATACAAAACTGTGAGAAAGACTTGACTTCCACTCTATTTCAGATAAGAGAGCATTGGAATGTTTTTAGATTGCGAAGAATAAAAAAGGAAAAATGGTCATGAATAAAGCAGAGTTCCATTAACTAAATCATTGCTAAAGCAGTGGTGTTTTGTCATGGCTCCTGAAAGAGTCAAGGAGTTCATGTTTTTCAGAAAATTATGTGTGACTGAAGATACTTTGGGACTTGTTGCATGTGAGTGAGTGGATGCGATGCTAACCAGTTGAATCCATTTCAGAAAAATCCTTTGCTGCTGTCACATCCCAGATTGCAATGGAATATGACAAAGAGCAGGAATCCAGCAATGCTGCGACGATGTTGTGGTAGAAAAGTGTCCTGGAACAGCAAATTCTCCCAGAAATTGTATGGAGCAATGAGCCTTCTCTCTTTTGTGAACAAAAGATCTTTTATTCTTTTTCTCTCTTCCCATCCTTCTCCATTTCCCATGTTTAGAACCATAGCCTGTTTCAAAGTGTAGTTCTGGCATGGTGACCAACTGAATCTCCATATGATATTTATTTTTTCCTTTGTATCAAATGCTTTTGGCACAACAATAAGTTAGACGGTGTTTATAAAAAACTTGAATACTGCAGTTCATAGAAAAGGTCATTGGCTCATTTCTTCTCTTACTTTAATTGAATTTTCCCCACTGTTGTTTCTGCTGCTACTCACTTTATTTTTTAATAGATATTGATTTCTTTTCCAGATTTTTGTTTATTTTTTTGCTTGCATTTTGTTGCGGTGGTGGGGGCTTTTTTCAGCTTGACTACTCATAAGTTCTCTGTAAAGCTTCAGACAGTCTTTCTACATTGAAGGAGTGTGCTCTTGTCTACAATCTTGCCATTTGGAGCTACTGCCCATTTCTCCTCAGCATATAAGGCTTCCCTTTAGTTTATCTGAAAGAAGAAATTTATTCTGATTGAGTTCTCATATGAAGAATAGCATCATCAAAGGTTGACATCCCATTCACTTCCTTTAACAACCTACTTCCTACCTTTAGCAAACAACTGTGCTAAAACTGCTCCCATTTACCTGCTTGCAGTATTTGTGGAAAACCTCACTTAACACATCCTCCAGTTCAACAGAGGGTTGTGGCAAAGCTCCAATTCAGAAAAAGCATTAGCGGCCTGTTTCCTCCTTAAGTAACTCAGGCTGTGTCCAGCTGTGTAGGAAGCCTTTTCTCATACCACTTCTAAATAGTGCCAAATGGTGCTTAGCTTTAATTGCTCTGTTGGTTTACCTTCTCAGTCTTCAACAGTTATGTGAAAAAATAATTTTTACTGGCCATCTTCAAATTTTAAGACAACCAATCCAAAAGTGTTGGCTCAGAGTCTGGTTGGAGGCCTGTCACAAGCGGTGACCCCCCAGATTCAAGAGTGGGCCTGCTATTGTTTCACTTCTCCCTCAGTGACTTGGATGGAGGGCAGGTGCCTCCTCAGCAAGTTCCCTGCTGACACAGAGCTGGGAGCAGCGGCCGATAGCCCAGAGGGCCGGGCAGCCCTTCAGAAGGGCCTCGACAGCTGCAGAGATGGGCAGGGAAGAACTGCCTGAGATTCAACAAAGGCAAATGCAGGGTCCTGCACCTGGGGAGGAAGAACCCCAGGCACCAGCACAGGCTGGGGCTGATCTGCTGGAAAGCAGCTCTGTGGAGAAGGACCTGGGGTTCCTGGTGGGGGGAAGGGGAGGGGAGGGGAGGGGAGGGGAGGGGAGGGGAGGGGAGGGGAGGGGAGGGGAGGGGAGGGGAGGGGAGGGGAGGGGAGGGGAGGGGAGGGGAGGGGAGGGGAGGGGAGGGGAGGGGAGGGGAGGGGAGGGGAGGGGAGGGGAGGGGAGGGGAGGGGAGGGGAGGGGAGGGGAGGAGATTATTCTGCAGCTGAAGGGAAGATTTTCACACATTTTTGGCAAGAGGCTTGTTACATCCATTGTCAAGAAATGTACTTTAGCAGGTACCACTTTTATGCACCTAAACAAAGGAAATATTTTCTACCTGTGTCATGTCCTTGTTTTATGAAATTGAAAATACGATATCGTTATATACAAAAATCTGGACACAGTATGAAATTCTACTTCCCTGTGATAACAGTACAGATAATAATTCAGTAGTCAAAATCACTAATGCAGCCTCATCCTTCTATATTTACAAGTAATCAATGAGAAGTAGAGTAACATCCAGAAATTAAGGTTAATGAAATCAAACGAAGAATTTTGAAAAGTCAGATGTGTTATTGATATGCCTAAATATTGACTTTAGCCCCTATGATTAGATCAATAGGGTTTAATGTCAGAATGGACACATCATAACAAAAGACAACAAACTTCCCTTAGGAAATGCCTGATTCTGCACAATGCATGCTCTTAAACTGAAGCAGACTTTTAGAAAAGAAAAAGAAAAAAAAAAAATCTTGGCCAAAATAATTTTCCCCAGTATGAATCATGGCCTATGTTATTTCAGTGACTATTACTTTGAAGAAATGTCCTCATTTTAGCCAGAATTTGTCTAACTTCAATTTCCCATTTCCTAGTCTTGTTAGGAGTTTGGTGAATAGGGAAAATGGTCCTTCACTTCACTCACACTGCAGATCAGACTCAGGTTTCAGCATAATCTGGGGCCTCTCCTGGAACTCTCTCCATATCACAGCTTGAACCATGAGACTAGTAGCGGGCAATATTCCAGCAGGCTCAGTGCCAGCCTTACAGGTGTTGAACACAGTACAATACTCTTTGTTCATGAGGACCACAAGCCACTGTGGGTATTTTTTCATTACAGAGCCCCTTAATTATAAGATTACCTTTAATGAAAGAGACATGGAGATGTCTATTGCTTTCTTGGATCCCAGCTATACTAAATAACCAATACTGCTATTTGTTCCCCCCCCCGCCCCCCCCCCCGCCCCTCCATTCTTGGAGAATGAACAGCTATGGTCATTTATCAGTTATGGTCATTGCTCTGGGAAAAGTTAAACAGTACAAGGCTGGGGCAAACATCAGTGGCTAGAGAAAAAGAGATGTTCACAACCATGTTCTTGAGACATGGGCCCATTGCACATTTGAGTGCAATTATTTTCTTAGATCTTTTCTCTTAACCATGCTTATTGCTAACAGAATTATCATCCTTACATTTAGGACCTATGCTTATTGTCCATTATTTTATGTGGTACAAATGTCCAAAACAGCTGGCTGATACAGCTTTTTGCTTTTGCCCAGTATTTGTTTTAGTCTCTAGGAATGGCTGTGAGACATGGTGAGGAAAAACGCAAATGCTAGTGCCTCAGAGGAGTTTTAAGCCATTTTGTTCAATAGGTATTAAACAATCTGATTTTCAAAGGTCTCCTGTAATATCATCTTTCATTATCACTAGAATTGAGAAGTGTTTAGCGGTACATGAGAGAAGGAGGGGCTTTTATCAAGTCTGCAACAAAAGTAATTATTGAATTGTCATATTTTCTGCACTATAAATAGCAACTGGACCAACTAGCAATGGATTATGCAGACTTATTTTGTTTGTCAGGAGATTTTTCCACAGATACCTCTGCAAACTTTTGTTTCCTTCATATTTTTTCTGTTTTTTCCACCCTTTAACTCACATTCATCAGTGCTATTTTGTATTTCTCAAATATTTTTTATATCTTAGGGAAAAAAATTCATTTCTATGTCTAACATTTAAGAAACAACAATAATAATAATAATAATAATAATTTCAAATTCCTAGACCATTAGGGGTGACATGTGTCACCTGCTAGGTACCAGGGCAATGGGATGGTAGCTGCAAAATATTAAAGAAAAAAAAAAAGCTTTAAAAATAAAGGAAAACTAAGAAAACAGAAAAGAAATAAGATACTATTCTAAACTTCCCAAGAAAATGTTTTTCAACAGGACAGCTTAATCTGAAACTTTTTTTGAAACTTTTACCTAACATCATTGTCTACCTGACCCAATTCGTTCATCTGTTCTAAGATGCAAATATATTTAATACTGTCCAGATACTCAGAAAATAATAAAAAAATATTCCAAACTTGTATATGCAAGGGTCGTTGAAAAGAGCTCCTTTGAAAACACAGAAATTTTTGGAGTCATGGAGTTGCATAATTGTAGGAAAGCTAGGTTAGACTTTTTTTTTTTTTTTTTTTCACTTATTTTCCTTGGAAAATGAAGAAAACCAAGATACAGAGAAGTTAAATTATTTTATCACAGTGTCATGCAAAACTGTCAACACAGTAGGATGGATTCCTTGAGAGCTGAAGAGCAAATCTGGGTTGCAAGTGACACAGAAGATATAATACTGCAGGTTTGACCCTTCAGACCATATTTATGTGCCATATAAAACCAAAAACCAATTTTCAAGTCAAAGAAGTGCCAGCTAGTTTAACATTATTTAGCATCTTTTTAGTAAGATTCATAGTTTATAGCATATTTGGTGCCTGCCATAAACAGGGTAGATAAAGAGACCCCTAACACTTGTAACAAATCCACACCTGTGAGTGATCTCAGTGGTCTGGAACACCCCTGTGCTTGGTGACAATACATCTGAATGAACTGCTCTGCAGAAGTCAGAAGCTTAATTTGTACAAAACCTTTTCAAGGAATTAAGTCCATCACAACAAGAATTACAATGCACCAAGTTCTTTCAAATACTTGAACTCAGCAATCATGCTTCTATCCACTGATGTGCTGTCAATGGTGAGCTGACAGATGCAAGACTTCAGGCAGCAATGCCAGACCCATACAAACTGGAAAATTATGTCCTGCTGCATGAAAATGATTGCATTAATTTACAGGCAGGCAAGGTCACCATTTTGTTGAAACTTCTTTTGTGTTTCACAAGTGGAAATGACAAAGGCAAAGCTTCATTAGTGACCTAGTAGTCCCAGACAGACAAATCAAGGTCCAGGGGAGATGCAATTCCTCCTGCACACATTGCAGGTAATCAATCATCAGAGGTGCACTATCATTAGGAGGGGCCTGGACTCACCAGATGCTTTGATGCACCTCGTTTCTTCTGCCACAAAAACCAGCTGTCATCACTGTAAGACAGTTCTGGTGTGCTAGCATTATTGCCAAGCTGGGTTTCAGGCTAGTTTCCCTCCCAGAGTGATTTTTTGGTTTAGCACCAGGATCCTGTACCCATAGGTGTTGACAAGTGAGCACATGTGGCTTACATAACAAATGAAGGCATGACCCTAGGAGAGAGTTTGGGAAGACCACAGGTTACCCTACTAGCGGCATCACTGAGTCTTTGCTCAACACAGAGCCCTGCAGGATACTGTGGAGTCAGAAGGCTACAGGGGCCAGTGAAGATATTGGGTACCAATAACTTCAGAACCACTGTGTGATGCTCCACCATCAGGCATGTGTTTACAGCTCCTGAGCTTGCTTGAAGATTCAATTTTTTTTCTGAGATCCTCATAAAGTTTTTCATTTTAAATCAAAGGAGACACTTCTCTGAGGTTACTATCTTAGCCTGTTCAGTATTTTGAAATACACAGTATAATGCCTTGGTACAGGGGCCAAGAAGGCCAATGGCATCCTGGCTCTTATCAGCAATAGTGTGGCCAGCTGGCCAGGGCAGGGACTGCCCCCTGTACTTAGGGCTGGTGAGGCTACACTGCAAATCATGTGTGCAGTTTTGGGCCTCTGATGACAAGAGGTACCACGGAGGTACTTTTATACTATATAGTCTATACTATACTTTATACTATAAAGTATAAAAGTTATTCTGTGACTGTACAGAGATAAACAAAAGTAAAACAAATTAGTCACCTGATCATTGAAAGAATGTTACAACTCAATTAATTAAACCAAAGCTCAAGGTAGCCCAAAAAGACCCCTCAAAAGTCTGGCAAGCTCGCCTCAGTACTGAGACCTTGGAAAATTACTGCAAAGTCTAAGGCTTTACTGAGCTATACATGACTACTGAGAGTTTCTTGTCAAGAAAGGAAAAAAAAATAACCCCAGAGGAAGAGGCATAATTCCAAAATGTTCCATGTTACTGTAAAGGGAAAAGTAAACACATAAGTGTTCTATCAGGAATATAGAGCTGAACTGACACTGACCTGGTTGCCCCTCCTGCTCACACAAACTTATTTGCAATAGATAATCCCCACCTTCTGCCCCAAGAAACAATCCACGCCCCACACTTCAGATTTTACTGCTGCACTTCCTGTGGCATATTAATGAACAAAGGTGGAACTGCCTATAAAGACATTTTTGAAGCAGTGTTTATAGAGCAAGTGCATTCAGCTCCTTCACTTCTAGCATATTATGAAATAGATACTTCTGAATGTGCTGTATATCAACCTGAAAGTGATGAAAATATTTAAAAGTTTCGCATAAGCCTTTTTTCTGCTTAGAGGAATGAGTGTCTTTATAGTAGCCCTTGTTATCCCCAAACATTATTTTGTTCTACTCCATGCTTTGGAATAACATTTGTCTTTTTCAGGCTTGAATACCTATTTGCATACACAACTATTTTTCTTTCTATTTTTCAGAAAACTCCATATAAAATTCTGTCGAAGTGGGAATGCGCTCACATTTACATTAATAGGAATATATATCTTGTATAGAGAACTTTGAAAAGTTGATTTAAACCCAAAGTAATTTTTTTTTATCAGGGTTAAAAGCCTCCAAAATTGTAGTTTACAATGGAAGTAATGCAACTGTTCATCTAATAGCAGTTCTGCAAAAGCTCTTCTGTAGAGCAGGGGTAAAATTTAGAGAGCAACACTACAATGTTACATTCGACCATTTTTATTTTTAATACCATATTTACAGTGAAAAAGGCAAACAGTAAACAGCAGTACAAAATTTTTACTAGCAGTATTAATATCAATGACTCATGTAAAACCAATAGCATAAATCTTGCTCTTAGCACTGTAGCATATTAATTAATCAGGCCTGCCATCCTCATTTGCCCTTGACTAGGTTTCACTGATGATTACCCGGTGGAAAATTCAGCCCCCTAATGCCAACAATATACTTTTTAACATTTTCTTTCCACTGGCTGACTTTTGGAGGTGGCAGGGGCATCTTCAGGGAAGGAGGCTGAAACTCTGTTCTTGGCTCCAGACACCCTTCTGTGATTTAACGTTTCATATAGATTAAAAACCAGCTTGGAGGGAATTGCTCTGCTCAAAGAGAACAGCTTCTCCTTCAAGACTTCTTTTCTTTTCCTCTCAACTTTTGTTATAGGATTGCTGCCAAATATTTATGCATCCTTTGAATGTGAGGCAAGAGATGTATTAAGTGCTAAGTTATTCTAATTTATTCAGCCAAAGGAACCATGTGAGCTAGCACAAAGCCTTCACTAATTTTGCATTTCAGGCCAGTCAGAAGTTTTACTTGTAAAGGACATCAGAATTATATTTTCTTGTTGGTAGTGCTAACCAGGAATGAAAGAGAAAAATCATCTAAGAAATGAAACCCTTGTAAATAAAATATAATTCACAGAAGGCACAGAATTTTCCTCTGGGTCATTATTAGTGAAAGCCAGTGAGGGGATAATAAGGACACGAGACCTGATTAATTAAACATTTGCACTATTGTGGGTAATTACATTATTGTGAATTATCCCATGGACATCTGTTTACACAGGACCACAAGACTCGCCACGCTGCGCTTCAGCAGGACCTCAGGCAGAGCCCAGCATGGGCTGCCCAGCCGCCAGGGCCCCCAGCTCCTGCCCCAGACCAAACCATCCTTATGCCTGCTTGGGCAGCACATCACAGCCTGCCAATCTGGCAGTGTGTTCACTGCAGCTTCTTCCCAGAGGAAGTCTCCAAACTGGCTTGGTTTAGTTCTCTGAGCTGATTCTCTTATACACATCAGTATGTGAATTTGCAGCGAAAACTGCACATTTTCACACTAGGTTATCACAGTGTGCTGTGGCATGCTCTAGGATGTATTCCCACTTACCTTACACTTCCGTCTACATTCCAAGTCGTATGCAGCTCACAGGAATTAAGGTCTGTGCTTTTATTTGAAACATTATTTTAAAGATCTGTGCCATGACATACTTGCAATTTAAAGCATTTTTTCAGCTTTTAGTTGATAATTAACTGATCTGTGGGTTTGCAACATTCTGACAAAAAGCTCTGAGCTCCTGAAGCATAGTAAAAACCTTGGCACCAACAAGTATTACCAGTAGATTCTGCAGAGCTACTAATAGAGACAGCTTTAGTATGTTTAAAATTTAGCGTTGTAGAAACACTGAATTGCTATGACATGCACTTCCACAATAACTCTAAGCTGCAGCAGATTTCCACTCCAAACAATGACTGAATGTACATCATTTGAGGAATCTGCATCTCTAAGTTGGCTGAGATTGTCAGTGCTCCAAGCAGCCCTGTCACGACAAAATGATCCCTCTTTCTGGGAAGACTGGAATAGCTCTGCTGCTTCTTGGACACACTACATTCCGCTTCCCTGCGTGGAGTTCAATATTTTGGTTAATTATTTGGCTTCCTGGTATAATCTGGGGCATCTGAAAATGCTCTATTTTTTTCTCCACTCCATTAGAAGTGGCAAGGAAACTCTTCAGGAAAGCACCGCTAAGGGAGAAGAAGTAACATATAGGAAGACAATACAGTTTTGTGTATTTATACATTTTTTTGATTCAGATTAGCAACTTTTCAATCTTTACCTTCTCTTTCAGTCGATAATTACATTTGAGAGACTTCACAGTGCTTAGGGTTCTCTTTCCCCTGCCCATGTAAGAAAAGCTATTAAATCAGAATATTTCTGAAAAACGCAGACTAAGTAACACACAGGAATAGCTCAACTAAATAGGCTATTTCTTGCATGATAGTTGAACGGCACAAGAGGCTTTACAGCAACTGAAACCTAGATGTACATGATCAGAAAGAATAAAAGAGAAACCAATTGTTCAGTTGAAAACTTCTGCTTTGTTTTTTGTTGTAAGAGGAATGGGTGTAGAAAATCCTATTAACAGAATCCTGCCAGGCACTGTGGGTGTCAACACCTTGTGTATGCAATCAGATAGTTGGGCGGTGTTCTAGTGCTACAGAAATCCAACTGCCACAGGTCAAAGAGGCATGCTGAGTTGGCTCAACACAGTTTTAGAAACTCATTGCTAGTGCTTTGAATGCCCTCTAGGTCTGATGGCTACTAGGACTGGTTCCTGTGTGAGCCTAACAGGTAGGAAAAAGCTTCTTCCAAAAAAGATGGGTACAGGCTGGATTGAAGGTCTGGCACTGAAAAGTGAAAATACACCTGTATCCTTAAGTCACATGTTCAGACAATCATGAGATGGGTGACATCTTTTCAAGGAAACAGAATGCCCATGAGCTTTTCTTACATATCTTCTCCTTTTTTTCTCTACTCTGAAGCATGACTAGATGATTTCATAGAATCACAAAATATCCTGAGTTGGAAGGGACCCACAAGGTTTGTCATGGCCAATTCCTGGCTCAGCATAGGACACCCAAAAAATCCCACCCTTTGTCTGGGAAAGTAGTTGTCCAAACACTTCCTGAACTCTGTCAGGCTGGTGCTGTGGCCACCTCTCTGGTGAGCTGTTCCAGCGTTCAATCACCCCCTGGGTGAAAAACATTGCCTAATATCCAACCTAAACCTGCCCTGACACAGCTTCAGGCCATTCCCTCTGGTCCTGACCATGGGTCAGCACAGAGAAGAGATTAGTGCCTGCCCCTTCTCATTCCCTCAAGAGGAATTTGTAGACTGCAAACACATTTCCACTGTGTTTCCTCTACTCCAGGCTAAACAGACCAAGTCACCTCAGCCGCTCCTTATATGTCTTCATCTCAAGATCCTCCACAATCTTCATTCACTCCTTTGGATGATCTCTATTAGTTTAATGCCTTTCTTATATTGCAGTGCCCAAAATTGCACACAGAACTCCAGGTGAGACCACCTCAGCTCAGAGCAGAGCAGGACAATCTCCTCTCTTGCCCGGCTGGTGATGCTGATGCCCCCAGGACAGGACTGGCCCTCCTGGCTGCCAGGGCACTGCTGACCCATGTTCAGCTTTTCACTGACCAGGGCCCCCATGGCACTGCTTTCTCTTGTTGAACTTCTTATGGTTGGTGACTGCCCAGACCCCTGATTTGTCAAGGCCTCTTTACAGGATCTCCCTGCCTTCAAGGGCATCAACTCCTCTTGGTTTTGTATCACCTGGGAACTTGGTTACTATCCCTTCCAGTTGTGCATCCAAGTAATTCATGGAGATGTTGAAGAGTAAAGGGCCAAGGATGGAACCCAACAAATGACAGGTCCCCAGTCTGATGTCACTTCATTCACTGTAACCACTTGTGCCCCACTCATGAGCCAGTTGCTCGCCCATCACAAGATGTGTGTATCCAGCTGTGAGCTACACATTTTGTCCAAAAGGATCCTGTGAGAGACAGCATCAAAAGCTGCTTGTTAGGCTTTGCTGAAGCCTAAAGTTATTACATCACTTGTCTCTCCTTGATCACCTGGGGCTGTTACTTTGTCATAAAAGGACAATTTAGTCCAAGGGTCTCTTCTTCTGGACTGTGTGATGCCCTAAACGTAAATAAATAAATCAGTTGTGAATACAATTTTTTTTAAAAAAGCAGCTTCTCTTAGGTTTTCTTAATTTAATAGATTTCATCATAATTACTCCTAATTATTCCTTGCATTAGCCTGGTGAACATCAGGCATTTAAATACAATATGCCTGAACATCTCCAGTGGGACAAACTGCAGTGTGTACAAAGGGGAGTTTGACAGATACTAGAAGCACAGGCCACTCCTTAACATGGCAGAATAAGAAAACCAAAGATGAGAACTGGTGCCAATTTCTAAAGTGAATT
The DNA here is from genome assembly GCF_048771995.1 of Taeniopygia guttata. Taxonomy (NCBI): domain Eukaryota; kingdom Metazoa; phylum Chordata; class Aves; order Passeriformes; family Estrildidae; genus Taeniopygia; species Taeniopygia guttata. The sequence continues at coordinate 73,749,343 of NC_133063.1, read as the reverse complement.
TAAAGGGCTAGCAAATGTACTTTCCTCCATTCAAAAATATTTATTTACTCATAACTTTCAGGCAGTTTATTGTAAAAGTCATATTACACACGGGTTTTCTGCTCATACATCCTGATGGTCCTCACAAGAAACTAAATAACCAAATTGAAGCACTGGGAAAGACACAACAGGAGTAATCCTAATTCCCTCCTTTATACAACTACATTAAAAAAAAAAAAAGGTATGGCGAATTAGCATGTATAACAAATTATAACATGGCTGTGTGAAGAATCCAGTTCTCTGAAACACTGAAGAAAAAGGTCATAAAAACACTGCCAGGGCTAGGTTTAATCTTTTATTTTTCTTCTAGGGATGTCTTTAAACCAGATACAATTCAATTTTGATTGAAACTAGCTATGAAGAAAACAGTAATTTTTCTTAGTTGTCAGTATGTTTCCTTGGTTGTTATAGATCTTGACCATAGATTATGACTGAATTTGATGCATTTTTTTAATGAGTGGAAAGAAAATAAATCAGCAATACAAAAGCCTTAGTGAAATCTGGTTTCTTGATAGGAGGCTGAGAACATGGATCCCATAAGCCTATGTTAAAATTTAATCTTGAACAGTGTTTGGGGGCAGTCACTTAACCACTCTGTCCTTCAGCTTACTTCTCCAAATGACAGATTTTGATATTCCACTGGCTCTAATGCACTACTAGGCTCTCTAGATTAAAAGCACTACGTAGTCAAGGTGCTATGACAGCAAAAATACAGAAAACCTGATCCATTTTCTGATAAGATATGATTGCTAATTTGCTAATCGATGCCTTTGGAAATACATGCCTGAGCACTGCCAGCATGAAGCCCCCCCTCCCTCATATATATTGGCACAATACAGAACAGTGCTAAGTACTGAAAACAGTGTGATAATCAACTTCCTCAGTTTTTACAAGAAATTGGGCAAAAGAAATAGAGAGAAATCTGCATGGTTACACTACCACTGCAACTTTGCTATTGAGATAATTGGCTTTGCCAGAAACTGCACTGAATGTTTTGCAAAAACAAACAGCAGGGAATCCAGAACAGTTTATAGGCAACAGGAGTAACCAGGGCACTTAAAACCTTGTACTGGCCAGTGTTGACCAGATGATGCAACTGCATAATCAACAGAAAACACTTAGGGCATCAGATATGATAGAAAGGGAGCAGATGAAAAAGATTGTAAATAACATTGCACTACCGTTTGAATATGTGATGGGAATGCACAAAGCAACAAGCAGTTCACAATGGTTTCAGTCCATTTGGGCCTCACAAATGCTAGAGCAATATGGCACTACATGGGACAGCCAGCACTTCAGAGAAGGTGACTGGCCAGCTAATATAGCCACAGCCTCCTACCTGCAAGGATCCCCAAATGCAAAAATGCATCAAGGTTTGACTGAAAAAGTGACTGGTTTAAGAGGGGATGGCTTTGGCAAAGAGCTATCACAATTTTCAGTCAATGCTTGCAGAGACCACCCAGTGATCAGGGACAGTTCTCTGGGTGAAGCAGTTACTGCATCAACAAAAGCAGCAGCAGGAGGCTGCAGCCCTACAACTCTCTCTGGACCTGTGCTGTTGAGATGGCTAGGCTGGGTTTCTGACATTCTGGGAAAACCAAATTTTGCTTAAATTAAAAAAAGAAAAAAAAAACAACAACAAAAAAACCTCTGCCCTATTTAGCTAGTACACAAAGCTGTACTTACTCAATTTGCGTTGAGTAAGTCAGCCTTACTTACTCAGCTTGTGTTTAAATTAAACCTTTTTTCTAAAGGACTTGGCTAAACTGTACAAATACTGTGCTTTCAGCTGCGACTCAATTTCTCCTACTGTATTTCTTTGCTATTTGTGCTACAGAACTTTCCTGTTTATGCAACACTCCACGATGGAAGAGTTTTAATGTCAATAAAACATATTTCTGAAAAGACATAGAAAGGAAAATGGGAAAAAATACATATAACCTTTGCTATATATAACAAACTGGAGACACCAAGTAGTCATGAGGCAGACACTTTTTCCTCTTCACCAAACCCCTCTAACCCAGGCTTCATTCTTCTTAAATTTTATTTCAAGTTTCAGAATGTGAGCCAGCAAAATCTAAGAAAACCACAGATAAGGGAAATGTAACCCACATAAGATAAGGTGTCAGGATATTTGTCTCTATTTATCTCACAGCAGGGAGTGTTTTAGTTTAAACTTTAAAATTCTTTTAGTCCATAGTTAGAGAAGTCTTAAAATGAGCTAGAGGCATTTTACAAAGTGTTTTCAGTCTCAGAGAAAATACCTGCATAGTATTGTTATTAATTCTCCTAGCAAAAAGATCTCCACCCAAAGCAGGAGAAACACTGAAAAGCACACACTGCCTGAGTAACATTCCTTAAAGCATTGCGCATCCCAGAAGGCAAATAATCCAGCTTGAGTGAGTAAAATAAAAGGTCTTGGTGAATAAAAGGCCAAAGTTCCTATTCACTTCAATGGGGTCAGGATTTCCCACAGGAGGCATCCCACCTTAATGCTTACCTCCAAAGCACCAACATTACAGTTCTTTCTGGTGTCTCCTCCATTGCATGTTTAGTCCAAATATTTTACAACTAGTCAAATCTGGTTATCAACAGCTGATCAAATTGACAACATATTTACTTTTTCTGTGTCATTTTCCCTCATGAAAGACATAGGTATTTGTGGCAAATGCACTTTGGGGCCTGTCTTATCAACCCACTTATCACCCACCCACTATGTACTTCCTACAAAATCAGCAGGAAAACTCAGAATGAAAACCATGCAGCAGAAAAGATCATGTCTTGCAGTTCTCCTGAGCTGCGGGAAAAGATCCTTCTGAAGGTGATTTCTGGTTTACATGGCCTATACCTTTGAAGTACACTCAATCTGGAATCAATTCAGGAATTTACAGATATGGGTTATCAGATCTTGTTTATTCACAGTGATGAGAGGAGTTTAATTAATACCACACATATTGGTCAATTCTTTGCTTTTAAACCTTACCTTTTGCTCATCAGCCAATCAATATGTATTTTAATCTTCTTCCCTTTTCAGACATGGTTTTAACATCTCGCAGAACAGAGTACCAGACTTCACAATCATTAATTGCTATTACCAGCTCTTTCATTTTCTGAACATCAGCAGTTTCTACAAAATCCACTTTCATCCATGTGTTATATTACGCATTTTTATTCACCACTTGTTTCTGAAATATTCTTCTTTAAAACTGCAGAGATTCTATTAACCAGGATTACAAAATAGTTATTTTATACAATTTCCTTTATATTCTCAGATTTTCCCATTTGACATTAAAAAAAAAAAAAAAGAATAAACTTCAGTTGTAGCTATAACTCCATATCTATCTACAAAACCTAAAATATGTGAGGGAAACATGGTGATTTTCCCTGATAAATATACAATTAAGATGTTTATTTTGGGATCTAGTCTAACATTTTAACCTGAGGAGACAATTAAGACCATGAAAATGAAAACGTTTAAAGCTCTTTCAGTCACAGTCTACTAAAAAGCAGACATATTTATGCTGATCTTTGGTAACATGTAGCACACAATAGCTATTGATATGGCTTCATATTTGTCTCTCTCTCTGTTACTCAACAAAATCAATAGCTACAGCCACTTTCACTAACCTCTCATTTCAATTTTTTTCATGCAACTGATCTCAAACATAGAACAAAAGTGGGCAACAGGTGGAAGCAGAGTCAAGTGACCAAGAGTATGGTTTTGCTGTCTAGTTGTGCAGAGATGCACTTAGAAAAGCCAAAACTTATCTAGAGTTGAATCAGGCAAGGAATGTGAAAGATAACAAGGAAATATTCTACAAGTATAAGAAAAGCAAAAGGAAAATGTGAGCCCAGTGCTGAACAAAGCAGGAAAATTGGTGACAACTGACATAGAGAAGGATGAGATACTTGATGCCTTCTTTGTCTCAGTCCTTGCCAATAAAATCTGCTATTAGGAATCCTAGGCCACTGAGACCAGAGATATCTGGAGCAAGGAAGACTGACTTAATGAGGATGCTGGGCTAGAGAGCAAATAAGCAGCTTATATACAAGCTCAAAAGTGCTGAGGGAGCTGTGATGTCACTGTGAGGCCACTTTCAGTTGTCTTTGAATGGTCATGATGACCAATGAAACAAGAGGCTCCCAAGGACTGAAACAGAGAAAGACCATTCCAAGAACAGGGGGGGATGTGTAAAACTATATATATATATATATATATATATATATATATATATATATATATATATATATATATGCATAAAGAAATTTGAGAACAGGTTCTTTAACATCACCTCAGGCTCTAGGAAAGCAATGAACAACAGATCCTGGAAACTGCTTCCAGGCCTTCTCAAATATGACAGCTAGCTTGGTGGATGTAGGAAGAACTGTGGATGGCTTTTACACTGACTTTGGCAGCATGTCTGACACTGACTCCTGTAACATCATCACAGACAAGCCAACAAAGCACAAGTCAAATAAATTAACGGTGAATTAAAAAGTGGCTGAATAATCAAGCCCAGTGCTGTTCAACATCTCCACTAATGGCCCTGAGGATGGGATAAAGTGCATCCTCAGCAGGTTCACAGAGGATACAGAACTGTGCAGGGCAGTATGACTGATACACTGGGGCATTTTGCTGACGATCAGAGGTGTTTCCACAAAAGAAAACTCCAGAAGTAAAATAAAGAGAAATTGGAAATCCCATAACTGAGGAGGAATAACCCCAGGCACAAGTATATGCTAGCTACCCAGATAGAGATAGTTTTTCAGAAATTACTTTGGAGTTTCAATCACCAGCAAGCTGACCATGAGGCAGCAATGCATTCTCACAGCATAAAAGGTCATCAGTATCATGGGCTGCTTTGGGCATAGAGTGGTAAGCAGGTTGAAGAAGGTGAACCTTCCATACTGTTCAGCACTGGTGAGGCCACATGTAGCCATATCATGGCCAGATCTGGGCTCCCCAGTACAAAAGAGACATGAATATACTGGGAAAATTTGTACAGGGCAACAAAGATACTACCTTTCATATGAGGAGAGGCTGAGAGAGCTGGGCTTGTTCAGCCTGAAGAAAAGCCAGCCCAGGGGAGACCTTGTGCACATGTATTAATACCCAACAGGACACAGTGAAGATGAAGGAGCCAGAGTCCCCTCTGCAGTGCCTGGTGATAGGACCAGAGACAATGGGCACAAACTGAAACACTGGAGGTTCAAGGTTTCCTTGGAACATCAGGAAACACTTTTTCATTGTGAAGGTGACATAGATTGTCCAGAGGGGTTCTGAAGTCTGGATCCTTGAAGATACTCAAAGACCAACTGAACACAGACCAGGAAAGCTTTAGCTTTAGCTGACCCTGCTCTAAGCAGGAGGTTGGAACTAGATTTTAGAGGTCCTATCCAACATCAACCATTCTGCAATTCTGTGATTTGTAAGCCAGTGGCTTGTTTACAGTTATATGCTGCAAAAAATTATTAATTTGGTCATTCCTGTGATTCATGAGAATGCTCACATCACTTGTGTAGTTGTATCATGGAAGAGATGAAATAATTAGAATAAAATGGGAACATTGCCTAAACAAACCAAATGTTCTTGGGTACTGTAAGCTGTAGCGGGATAGCGGGAATGAACTATGGAACCTTAGGATATGCTCATCCTCTTTTTTGCTGTGAATACAAACCTCAGGTTTCAAAATGATGAAGTTTCCCCTCCAATCTTTGACCAGACTGACAGCCATTCATATATGTATTGGTGTGTCTCATCATCATTGTGTGTTATACACAATGTTTTTCATATGTGTGCCAAGTGAATGGATCCATTTTTAACGATCTTAATTTTTCTGTCACTCTTGCCGTACTCTAATTTCCCATTTTGAAATGTTTTCGTTAATATGGTCAGTTGGGGAGGCAGTAGTGACTGAAGGAATTCTGGGAGTGAGGGTTAGATCAGACCATACAGGGAGAGTTCTTTTCACAGGAGATTGAAACAGCTGCAAGGAGCAAGGCGAACAGGGCTGGGCAAACAGGGGCATGGCATGGCAGTAAGGGCACAGCACAGCACTTTGCATGGCAACTCACACAAGCAGAGCAAACAGCTGGGGCTCCTCTACCACCATCTGGGAGCAGCCAATAGAGGCAGCAAACAGACTGAATAGCTGGTAAGGAACAGCATCTTTTAGACCCAATCTTTTAGCATACTAGTTCAACCTTCCTCAGCTAAGGTGTTGACACACCAAGCTCAATTGCATGTAGCTTCAGGAGTCACTGAACCAGCCATGTCAGAGGCCTCCAGACAGACAGACTTGCTGATGGGAGATGGACCTTTCCAGGTCACAGGCTGCCAGGAGTGCCTGACGCCTTTCCCTAAGGCTGGGGCTGACAAACACTTACTTTTGCAGAAGATATGCTGTGGCTGAGGAGCTGTGTCACCAGAGGAGAGGCCTGCAGGAAGAAGTGAACAGGCTACATAGTATTTGAGCACAAGAGTTAGGGGATGAGGATTATTTTTAGAGACACTGCAGTCTCGAGGCTTTTGGGAGTCTCTAACATACATTGCAGTGGAGAAGCAGATGGACTCAGAACCCTGCACAGTAATTATCAGCCCAAGATCTGTTAGTCCAGGGTTTGTCGAGACGAAGACTGGAAACAGGTCACAGTGTGCACCAGGATGAAAGGTCCTCCTTTTAAGAATCTGACTAGTAGGACTGGCACCTTCTATAGCATGTATAAGGCTCTGTATAAGAGGCCAGACAACTGATGAGGTGGGTAAAGGTCCCTTGGGATCAAGTGCCCTCTTAATGCAACATCATCTGTACCCCATGTCACGACCTCCTGTTAAGAGGAAAAGGAGGGTAGTTGTAATAGGAGACTCCCTTCTAAGTGGAATGAAGGGCCTGACATGCAGACTGGACCCAGCTCACAGAGATATGGATAAGGGACATTATTGGAAGACTCTCCAGTATGTTAAGGCCTTGTGATTACTATCCTTTATTGGTTGTTCAATGGGGCAGTGATGATATAACAAAGAGAAGTCCAAGGGCAATCAAAGAGACATCAGTGCTTTGAGAAGACTGATAAAAAGATCAGAAACACAAATTGTGATTTCTTCAATCCTTTTGTTAACAACAAATATTATTAACAGGAATAGGCAGATCCATCAGGTCAACGTGTGGCTCTTAGGCTGGTGTTGTCAGAAAAAATGTGGTGGTTTTGATCATATTCTACTCCATGACTGGTCTACTGACACCTGAAGAGATTCACCTTTCTCAGAGAGGAAGAAGAATTCTAGCACAGGAGCCAGTGGGGGTTGTTGATAAAGCCTTAAACTAGCTCAGAAGGGGAAAAGGGACCAAACCAGGTTTGCTATGATGAGCAATGGGATGGTATGAAAAACTTAAGGAAACAAGAACTAATGGAATCCTGCAATCAGCTTCATTGACTACAACGTACCACACTTGAAATGTTTCTACTCTAAGGCATACCCTATGATGAACAAAGATGATGAGCTGGAAGGCTGGCCCTATTCCAGAGATTTGACGCAATTGCCATAAGTGAAATCTGATGGGATGAGTCCTGTGATTAGAGTGCCCTGATGGACAGTTACAGGTTCTTCAGATGGAACAGGGGCAGAAGAGGCTGGGAGAGGGCACTGAATGTAATGAAAAGGAGAAAATGTGTGGAGCTCACAGCTGGCAATGCCACTGTTGAGAGCCTGTAGATAGGAATCAAGAGACAAGAAAAGAATGTGGATGTTATCACGAGACTCTACTATAGACGTCCCAGCCAGGACAAGGATGCTGACAAATTACTCTCTGAGAAACTAAGGGACACTTCCAAGTCAGCTGCCCTTGTCCTTATGGGGGACTTCAACTTGCCAGAAATCAGCTGAGAGCATTATCCAGCCAGTACAACCTGGGCCAGAAGATCCTTAAAAAACCTGAATGACAGCTTTATGGAATAGCTCCTAAGGGAGTTGACTCAGAAATATGCTCTCCTTGATCTCCTGCTTGTCAACAGAGAGGATCTCATGGATCCAATTGGACACTGGACCCCAAGGAGATCAAGCTTGAAATCTCGGCCAACAGCAGGAAAAGTGCAGGCAGCAATGCAGGTAATCAGGTGAGAAGACTTCAAGCTGCTCAGGGAATTAATGAGTAATGTCCCCTGGGAAAATGTATTTGCAGATGCTCAGGTCCATCAGTGCTGGTCATTTCTTAAACATCACCTTCTAAAAGGACAGGAGCAGGCAATTCTCAGAAGTCTGAAGTCAAGCAAACAAGGCAAAAGGGTGGCTTGGCTGAGCAGGAATCTTCTCTTGAAAATAAGAAAAAAGGAACGTGTATGCCCTTTCCACTGAGACCTTGCCTAGTGGAAGCAAGGCCAGGTGGCATGGGAACAATAAGAGATGCTGTTCACCACTGTAGGGAGAAAATTCATGCAGCCAAAGATCAACTGGAGATGAAGCTGGTCAGAATTGTGGGAGCAACAAAGAGATTTATCATATATACTAAAATAGCAACAGGCAGCATAAAAATAATACTGGCCCGTTACAGGACGAGCATGGTAACCTCACAAATGGGGAGAGGGACATGGCAGAGGTGTTTAATGCATTCTTTGTCTCTGTTTTCAACAACGATGATGGACTAAGGGGGTTCCAGTGCCTTCAGCTGCAAGACCAGGACTGCAAGAATTATAAACTCTACTCAGCCCTGAACTTGTGTGGGATCTGCTGCTCCAGCTGGACCCCTACACATCTATGAGGCCTAATGAGATTCATCTGAGAATCCTCACAGCTAGCTGACGTCATAGCAAAGCCTCTCTCAATGATTTTTGAGTGGTCTTGGGAATCCAGAGCAATCCCAGCTGACTTGGTACCTGGTGAACTGTCTTGGTTTGAAAAGACAGGTGTCTGCTAAGGGAGGCAGGAGCCTCTCTTGAAATGGAAAATGAAAAACCCCTCTGAATTATTATAATTTTGAAATTAAGAGACTCTCAGACAAAGATATGGGAGTAAGAATAACAGTTCTTCATTAGGAAAAAAAATGCAGTAATAAAAAACAACACTGACAGAGTCAGAATACGACTTTACACACTGTTGGTCAGGGTGTTGGTAGCAGTCTGATTAAATGGTGGCTACAGTCCTCCTGGAGTGACAGAAGTGTTTTTGTTGAAACAATGATCCTGTAGAAAGGGTATAGTTTTCCTCTGAAGGTCCAGTGATGGGCCTGGTCTTCCTCTGGGAACCCAGTGGAAACAGGCTGCTCCTCTGGGAATCCAGTGGGAAAAGGCTGCCTGTGGTGTTCCAAATCTCAGATTCTATCCAGGTAGGAATGCTTGGCTCCTCCCCCTGGGCAGAGCCTGTCACAATGGGATGATGTAATTTTTATCAGTCATGCAGTGAGACTCAATGGCCCATTAACAGAAGATATCTCCCTGGAGAGAGGATGGGTTGCAGAAGATATAAAGAAAACTGCTCCACCTGGCTTTAACGTCTGCCCTACTAACAGAAGATAACTGCCCCACCTGGTTCTAACAGATCCCAATAGAATACACACCCCTGAGCACATCTTGCATTGCAACCTAAGACATGAACATTGTCCCAGTTTTCAAGAAGGGCTAAAAGTAAGACTCTGGAAACTACAGGCCTGTCAGTCTCACTTCAGTGCCTGGTAAAGTTACAGAGAACATTATTCTGGAAGCTATTAAAAACATCTAAAACATAATTCAGTATTTGGTCATAGCCAGCATGGCTTCGAGAGGAAATACCTGAATTATCAAACCTGATTTCCTTTATGACAAGGTAACACACTCAGGTGATCAAGGAGAGACAGTTGATGTAATCTTTTTAAGCTTCAGCAGAGCTTTTGATGCTGTCTCTCACAGGATCCTTTTGAACAAAATGAGCAGCCCACAGCTGGATACACACATCCTGTGATGGGCGAGCAACCACCTCATGGGTCGGGCACAAGTGGCTACAGTGAATGAGGTGACATCAGATTAGGGACCTGTCATCAGTGGGGCTCCACAGGGCTCTGTCCTCAGCCCACAGATCATCACTGGTGGCATGTAATCTTTGGATGGTCACCAATTAATTGCAAATGGGATTTTTAATAGGTTGTGTCACCCCATTGTAGTTTTATTGGTACCGCTGCTCTTCAACATCTTCATGAATTACTTGGATGCACAACTGGAAGGCATACTAACCAAGTTCCCAGGTGATACAAAACCAAGAGCTGATGTCCTTGAAGGCAGGGAGGCCCTGCAGAGAGGCCTTGACAAATCAGGGGTCTGGGCAGTCACCAACCATAAGAAGTTCAACAAGAGAAAGCAGTGCCATGGGGGCCCTGGTCAGTGAAAAGCTGAACATGAGTCAGCAGTGCCCTGGCAGCCAGGAGGGCCAGTCCTGTCCTGGGGGCATCAGCATCACCAGCCAGGCAAGAGAGGAGATTGTCCTGCTCTGTTCTGAGCTGAGGTGGTCTCACCTGGAGTTCTGTGTGCAATTTTGGGCACTGCAATATCAGAAAGGCATTAAACTATTAGAGAGTGTCCAAAAGAGGGCCATCAGGATGATGAAAGCCCTTAAGGGGAAGCTATATGAGGAGCGGCTGAGGTGACTTGGTCTGTTTAGCCTGGAGTAGAGGAAGATGAGGGGAGACCTTATTGCAGCCTACGATTTCCTCCCAAAGGGAGGAGAAGGGGCAGGAACCAGTCTCTTCTCTGTGCTGAACAGTGACAGGAGTCTAGGGAATGGCCTGAAGCCATGTGAGCGGAGGTTTAGGTCAGATATCAGGAAAAGGTTCTTCATCCAGAGGGTGACTGGGCACCAGAACATGTTCTCCCGGGAAGTGGTCACAGTACCAGCCTGACAGAGCTCAAAAAGCATTTGGACAGTGCTCTGAGGCACAGGGTGTGGCTCTTGGGTATGATACTGTACAGGACCAGGAATTGGACTTGTCGATCCTTTTGGGTCCCTTTGAACTCAGCATATTCTGTGATTCGGTGATTCTGTGTAATGTGTATGGCTGAATTTGATTCTTCTAAGAAAAAGCATCTGAATTCATGTAAAAATGGTAAAATAATGCTATCTTTGGGGACACAACACTTGTTTTAAGACAAAACCCTCACAATATGAATAACTGGAGCAAAGACAATGCATTAAAATATTACTTAGAATTTACTTATGTTGGTGGTCAAAACAAGAAAACTGTATTGTCAGGTTTACAAACCATTTGACTAATGCTGCATTTCTGATAGGATGTTTAAATACTGCTCTAATATAGGAGAAATTCGAGAAACACTCAAAAGTTGTATGACCTGGGTCTACTTTCTTCCTTCATTCATTCTCACAGAGTACTCCTTCATTCTGGCAAAGGAAGAATGTGTGAAATAAATATACATACACATACATAATAAAAGAAACAAAGCAGACATACAGGAAATGGAGAACAGGAAATTAGAGCAAAAAAGAAGCCTGTGGAAGCCATGCAGAAACTTCTATAACAAAACTCTTCTTAGGATTACAGTCCAGATTCCAGTCTAAAGTCAACCCAAATACCTCTACAAACTTCATCTTCATGTTCATATCTTCCTGAGGTCTTCGGAGTTGTCTATAAAAATTATAGTATCTAAATTGGATAAGCCTTAAACAACTGGTTTAATGGAAAAGATGACTAGTGCTTGCTCAAAGAAATAAGTTTGCATTTGACTAGCTCAAATGGTGAACTGTAACTGGTCTGTGAACTTTCTAAGAGGTTCTTGTAGACTCAGACAGAGGTAGAAACCATTTCAGTTATTAAAAGAAACCAAGTCTTTTTGTGCAGCAGCAGAAAAGAGGAAACTCCTCCCTTTCGAATTATAAATCTTTATAGTGCAATTCTTTATGGCTAGGAAGAGAACTTCAGACACTTTTCAAATAACCCCAACTGTTTAATCTGTACCCTTTCAGAAGTCAAGCTGTGTGTGTACGTGAGACAGAAACATTTCTGCTGAAATAGGAAGAATGATATGGCTCTCCTCAACCCACTGTAAAACTACCCAATTCTTACAGGGAAGCAAAGTACATTTCCTTTGCAGAGAATGGCATTATATGGCTTGTGAATCTTCATCCTTTTGTAGTCTAGTTAGAATCCGTGATCACAGGGGACAATGGTAGGCAAATGGACACTACATCCATTAACAAAGATACTGAATTTAACCTAAGTAGAAAAGCAACAGGGTCTAAGTTTAGCTTACAGAAAAACATGTCTGAGCTATTCAGACAAGATCCTCTTTATCACTTCCTTTTAAATTTACTACTACTCCAGAGTCAGCTCATTCTTCTGCTAGGTTTTAAGCAATTTGTTTGAAATTCTAGCAAATATCTCAGTTGTAACATTCACTCATTTCCCTACCATTCCCTATGCTGTGCTCAGCCACTCATACAGTCACAAAAGCAATATGAACAAGTATTCCACAAATACTTAATGAAAACTTTTGATGTAGTTACAGTTGAAAAGGTGTTTCACACTGGAGGAAATCTGCATTTTCAGTAAATTAAGATACATTCACAGGCTCACAGGCTGAAGGACATTAATACAGTAGACATAACAATGAACAGTTCTTGCAGATCGATAGCATTTTTCATCTGAGAATGAAAATATTTTTTTATGGTGCTTGAGTAAAATTGGTAGAGTTTAGTCTTAATGAGAATTTACAGTCAGACTCCTGGACAAAGGTAAACTGGGAGGGTTTTTGTTTGTTTCTTTTTTGTTTCATTATTGTCATTGTTGTTTGGATTTTTTGATTGTTGGTTTGTTTTGGTTTTACTTGTAGCAGCTGATATGAAGAGAAGTGTTTATTTTCTCTTTGTCTTACAGACTCTTTTTTGTCTTACAGTCTCTTTGTCTTCGGTGTGTCCAAATCCTAATTTATTGATTAAATCAGAGAAGCCTCTTCTTTAGAAATAATCAGAGCCTGAACAAGGCTACAGATGCCCTCTGAACATAATCAGAGATCCATTGGTTTTCTTTTCTTTCTGATCCTTCACAATTAAAGCTGCTTCTAGATATTCTCTCCTGTTATAAACTGTTTTCCTAAATTAGAGTGTCCATTAAGAAAATATTAAGACAATTTTTCTAATTGGTCAGTTTCACATACATTTTCTTGGAACTTTTTGGCCAAAGCTATGCTTTGTAGTTAACCTAAGATATATTTGGTTCACTCCTTTAAAAAGGGGTTAATTTACAATGCCAAATAATAAATTCATTAGACTTTGCTGTTAATTTTTGAGTTTCCCTTTTTTCCTTGAAAATAATTTATCACATTATGCCTTAATGGAGTCTTCCAAGCAACAGTTGGTTCTATCTGACTGCTACAAGTGCTTTTTAAGGGCAAAGGCACACAACATGTGCACATACACCACAAACTGCTAAAATATACCTCAAGTAAAATATAGCACTAACATGTTAAAAAAGCCAAGACCCAATTCAAATATTCGTATACAAATGCATTGCATGGATAATTAGATTTTGAATTCTAGGGGATTTCCACAAGTCTCCTTATGGCTTCCCATCTCCATATTGCTCAGCATAGTTGTATGTTTCTGGAAGCTAGAAAGATCTAATTTTGCCCTTGAGCCAGTGGTAGAGAGAATTAAGTCCCCACAGGCCACAGGTCTATAGGTCTTGCCTGCTGAACTATACAGCTCTTTGTAGTATACAACAGACTCAGTGCAGATCTTGGAAGAAGACATCGATCTACAAATGTCACCAGTCATTCCGATGTGAAGCAGTTAATCTGCTTCCTTACACTTTCATAATATCTTAGACATGAGGAGAAAACTAAATATATTTAACTAGATACATTAAGGCAGGTCCTTAAATGAGCTTAAATACTTCTACTAAAAAGCTGACTAATACGACTTTCCACAAAATCACTCTTTGTGATTTACTATTCACACAAGGTTCAAACACTTTGTTTTTCCCTTAGAAGACCAAGTGTGATGTACCAGTGCCACCTAATAAGACACTATAAGGACCAGAAAGTTCCCCAAATGCATCAAAAGTTTCACACAAGCTAGGTCCATTTACAGTTGCATGGTTCAACCAGACTGCCTGATATCAATTTGGAAAATAACACTGGCATGAAAAAAACATTTTTAAAATTATAACTCATGAGCATTTGCAAACTCATTTCCAAGACAGAATTCTAATGACTTCCAGAAACCATCCTGCAGTCATAAGAAAAATCCTGGAAAGCTCAGAGTCCAAATGTGTAACAAAATCCTACAGGACAAGACAAACAGCATGCAGACTTCTCCAGCCAAAATAAGAAGTATAAAGCAGCTGTCCATATGATGGCAGTTACTTTGGAATTGTTATTCCATCATGCAAAAGTACAACACCAAATAAATCCTACTCAGTGCACACACAAGCTCTTGTAAATTCACCAGTGTTTGTTCCTTCCTGTGTTCCTCTTCAAAAGCTTTTGACTCCACAATTTGCACTATTTTTCACATCTCAATTGCCAAGCCAGCATCTATTCCATCTTGGGAGTTTTAAGCTGGCAGGAAGAGTTAACACTAAGAAGTATTCAGAGAGATAACATGAACTTACTTTTTCTAAACTTAGACAAAGTCAAGATGAAAAGCCATTGGTACATCCTAATGCCAGATTACAAAAGCTGTCAGAAGGCACTTCTATAACAAAACTCTCTTCAGGAATTGGATTGTACTTTTCAGTGTACATTTACTAACTTGTGTGACACACCCAACAAAAAAAACCCCTTGGTATTAATTTATTTGTCTAAAGACTCATTAATTCAGTCTGACCAATTCTCTCAAGAGACAATCTGAAAACATACAACAAAAGCAAGCCTAGTTCATGTTTCCTGTCAGTGTATAATGGATATTGCCACCATTTAGACAGTACAGGATTCTTATGCCAGCAGAGTATGACTATTCTGTCTTGCACACTGTTTTTTCTATAGCAGTATGATATGTCAGTGTATACTTTGCTAAAGAGAACTTTCTGTCAACAATCAGTGTTTCATTGGCATTAATGTGCAGTAAAAGACAACGAAGCATGACTCAATTAAACCACCAAATACTGCATTTAAATAACATTAACCCCTGACATTTTAAAAGAACAGTGCAGGTTTTTAGCTGCATGACTCTTGTTAAGGTCAGTGCTTTAATATATACAGCTTCCCACCCCAAATGTCTGACATAAATTTGTTTCGGTAAGCCAATTGAGAATGAAGCCTGAAACCAGGATTTATCTACCACACAAATATTACAACTAAGATTTCTCCCATGCTATTGTTTTTGGGAACAAATTTTATTAACATTCACATGGTGTTGAGGTAGGAAAGGATTTAATATTTAATTCACAATTCTCTTGCTTTTATTTTCATAATTACTTTGTGGACTGAGGCTTACAAATTATTTTCAAAATCTTTTCAGTCAGCAAAAATCTCATATGCTATATATATGAATACCACAGGATGGAGTGTAGCTTTGGGTTCCTCCCCATATGTGCCAGTAGAATCCCATACATTATACAGACTTTATATAGGAAGTTCTAATGGCAAATCAACACAGCATACACTGGAAGTTACTCTCACCTGATTCATACAAATTCATACAAATTTTGCTATACACTTATTTTGCTGTGCATGTGTCAGATTTCTAAGCCTAACAGCATTTTTCATGTAACATGCCTTTCTTAACTGAACTGCTCATAAGTACAGTGTCCATGATCCTTGTTTCTACAACTTTTAGGACCACACTATTAGTGTGAACTAAACTATTCAGATATCTGCAAGTCAGTCAGTGGGACTGCTATGTGAGCTAGCTGTATATCACATAGAACGAAATGTAACATTGCTTTATTTTTGAACCATCTCCCTGCTACCATCATGCAGTGGAAGATTAAAAAATTTGTTTACCAAGAAAGAGAAAGGATACTTATACAATAATGGTGGCAGTACTTGTGCTTAAAATCTAATCTTTATATCTAATGTTTTATTCTAATGTTTTCTATTTTTTAATTACTGATTTTCATGGAATTAGTCAAAACCAAGTCCAACCACTTATGAAGCTTTAATTGGGCACACTGGAGCCGATTATAGGCAATCTGATATCAGTAATAATTTTTAGTAGTATTAGCTTATGAAGAGACAGGAAACACGGTACAGTAGAGGTGGTAAATAAAGAACTGGAGAAAAATTATTCAGTTGATCTCCTACCTCCTGCTGAGCATTCCTTGGAAAAAATTTAGTTTTCAGACACTTCCTCATATTTTGCTTTGTCCTTGTTCAATTTTATTTATCAGTCACTGGACATCAGAAATAGCAGACAAAGATTCAGCTTCATATGCATAGCTGAATGGCTGGTTTGTAAAGCACTGAACTGCAATACATAAAATTACATAAATTGCCCAAAATTCCTACATGATGCTCCCTGTGACAGCGATCAGATCCATGTTAGCATGACAAAGAGCATGTCACCTTCCATCTTCCATTGAAGGACAATTTGCAGAGATCTAATTGAAAGTCACATCTAAATCTGTAAACCTGAAGTCATAGTAGAGTCAGAGTACCTATAGGAAAATGTAATTTTTCCACTTTAAATTTTGTACATTAAGCTGTTAAAGTAATTGATGCAAAATTCCCTTTAGGTTCCACTGGTTTACTTGAATACTCAGCAAAGAGGACAGAAGACACTTAAACAATTTCTGAGTAAATAATGATGTATATTTTTAGGCCACCATATGGAGAGTATGATGCAAAATGATTGTCCATAAATGATCAGATTACAAAGACCAAAGTGAAGTCAAGTAAGACAAAATTAGTAATTTCATACTGGGCAAGATTAAAAGATATGAAAGAATGTCCTAATAGGTGCCTTTATTAGTTTGGATTTCAAGGCCAAGCAATAACAGAATGGAGAGAGAAATGCTGACTAAGCTTGCTGTTCCATCACCAGCAGTAGGAGAGGTGCTCCTCACATATAGATTTCATCCAGACTCTGAAGACACCAGGGGCTTTTTGGGGTTTATTCACTGGAGAATAATCAAAGAACTACAACAAACATCAGGAGAAAAATGCTACTAAAGCAATTTTGTATATCAGAAAAGAGTTTAAATATTTTAGGAGCCTAGTTATAATGCATGCAAATTCATCTTAAATGTAAAGCATTGGAAAACCTTTCAAGTACAGAACAACAGCAGAATGATCAGATGCTCTTGTAAGTGATCAAATGATCAGACTGACCTATTTGACAAAGAGGTTATATAAAATATTGCCTTTCACTTAATCCAGGGCTTTAGGAGTGTTTGGAAACTTGGAGAGCCCTTTACAAAATAAAATGTCCCACTTGTTGAGTAGAGAATTATGGACTAGATACATGAACAGTAAGTCAGCTGCAAAACTGCCTGTTTTTCAGGCTTTCCTGGACTTACTGGCCATGATCAGTGCCACAAAGTCACCTGGAGGCCAGTCACTAGTGGTGTTCCCCAGGGGTCAATATGGGGACCAATACCGACTCATAACATTGCTAAGGCCTGGGTAATGGGAGCCAGTGTAAAATCCACAAGTTTGCAGATTATTCTAAACTGGGAGAAGTGGTTGGCAGATCAGAAAGATTTGTCTGCATCAAGAGGGATTTTTGACAGACTGGAGAAGGGCTGATAGGAACCTGGTGAAATTGAAGTAGAGAGAAGCAAGGTTGCTCTGCCTGGGGAGAACTACCTTCCGCAGCACCAGGACAGGATAGGGACCCGAGACTGACTGGGGCCCAGCTGTCTGGGGAGCAGTTTGGCAGAAAGTACCTGGAGGTTCTTGGTCTTCCTGCTTACCATAAGACAGAGATAGTGTGCCCTGGCAGTAAAGCAGGCCAACAGTCCCTTTGGGCTGCATCACGAAGAGAGCTGCCAGCAAACCAAGGGAGGCGATCTTTTCCCTCTATCCAGCATTGGTGACTCTGTATCTGGAATAATGGCTCCAGTCCACAGCTCCCTAGCACATGAGAGAGATGGAAATATAGGAGCAAGTCCAGTGAAGGACTAAAAAGATGACTAATAAAATGACTGAAGCATGATCTCTTCTCATAAGAGAAGAGGCTGAGAGAGCTGTGATTCTTTTAGCTCATAGGAGAGAAGGCTCAGGGAGATCTTACTAACTTGTGTAAATACCTGTAAAGAATATGGAGCCACGCTATCCTCTGTGGTGTCTAGTGATGGGACAAAAGGCAATATTCAGCAACCTGTTGTAGCTGACTGTATTCTAAGCAGGGGTGCTGGAATAGATGATCTTCAGAGCCTTCGAACCTCAGCTCCCTTGTTTTAACTTGGTAAAGGCATTCAAAATCTTTTACAATGGAGGATACTCCCATAAATGCCTGTTTAACTTGACAGTCATTGAATTCTGCTGAATTTGCAAAGAGCTGTGGGAGACAGGAGCCAAAAAAACCCTCTGTACTACTAGTAGGAATGCTTAGAGTATGTGGAGTGATAATACTGTTAGTCCAATAATCAGAATCTTTGCTGAGAAAGAGATACATATGTGTGCACACAAACACAAACACAACTTGTACTAAGAGCTATAAAACCTACTGCAGGGAAAAAATAATGTATTATACAGTCTCTTTTCAGAGATGTGTTGCTTGGTGGGTAAATAAGTTAATATTAATTTTGAGACTGACAAGGAAGCCAATCGTTTGTTCCCCCCCCAGTAAAAACCATTGTGATTATTTTAACCCCATCAAATACGGTCTTTCTTCTAAGGAAACTAGTTGTTCTCCTGGAGGAGTGCTGAGATGAAGCTGAGATTATACAAGTGGAACTACTCTTCAAATTCCAGGCTAAAAATTAAAAGTTTCGAAAGAAAGAATCAAGGTCTAAAGCTCCGTAATTTTCAAAGCAAGGCAGAGCAGATGGTATAAAACAGGATGGTCTTTTGAGAGCTACTGTCACTGCACTGTCTTGGCACATTCTATACAAGCATGACTTTTATTGTGTCACCAAAAGATAGGGAAAAATATGGTTTGGTAAGCTACAAACTACATTTGTAAACTACTAACAAGGAATCTTCTACTTAGTTGGAATTTCTCTTAAATTTCACTTTCCGAAATACAAGGAGAAGCAACTCAGGAGTATCACACTAAAGATAATCCAGTTTACTACTCTCAGCTTCTTCACAATGTAAGAAAGAGGAGATTTTGATTACAAATTGGACCTCTGACAGCCAAATAAAATATATTTCAAATTCCCTTCCAAGTGGGTAGCTTTAAGAGAAATGGTATGTGAGAAATGATAGCTTGTTAGATCATCCTCTTAACTACACTCAGTTTGCCATTGTTATGGTCCCTGGGAAATCACATAAACCCATGCCTGGAGTTGTAACTGAAGGAGATACTCCTAATCTCAGTAAACTATGAATTTCACAAAGAAATCCTTTTTCTATGTCAACATGCACAACACCACATAGACTTGCAATGATGGGAAAGGGACAAGTAGGCTGCAAATCTTCAGCAGTTTGAGACCACATAGCAAAAAATAGGCACTTTCTCAAACTATAAAGCACCATGAGAATATACTTTTAAAAGTGCTTAAATGCATTCTATAAACAGTAGAGAGGAGAATTATCATTATATATTAAAATGAGATATTATTTTATTATTCATATTAATAGATCTTTTACATTAAATTTGGAAGAGCAGAATACAGTACTTGTGGTGCCTTTAAGAACAGTCACTGTCATAAAATAGTGGAGCCAACCCACCTGGAGGAAAATGAAAACTTCTTTCTTCAGTATTCAAGACTAAATACATAAAGAAAAGGAATGTTCTTCCTGTCTCAACTGACTCTTACATGTAAGAGCTCTTCAGGATTTATTATTTGGCATTTCATGGTTCTATATTATTATACACACATTACACAACAAGGCTGTGTGCAATAGACTGCATGAGAGAATACCTGAACATTTGAAGCTCCCTTAGATTAAAGGTCATCTGTTGAAAATTAACAGGCCTATTAGGAGTGCCTTGGTTTGTTCAGCCTGGAGAAGACTGAGGGGAGACCTCACTGCAGTTACAACTTCCTCAAGAGGGAAAGAGGGGCAGGCACTGATGTCTTCTCTGTAGTGACAGTGACAGGACCCAAGAGAATGGCTTGAAGTTGTGTCAGGAAAAGTTAAGGCTGGATATTAAGGAAAGGATTTTCATCCAGAGGGTGGCTGGGCACAGGTTCCCTAGGAAGCAGTCACAGCATCAGCCTAGGAGAGTTCAAGAAGCATTTGAACAGTGCTCTCTCAGATACATGGTGTTACTCATGCGATTGTCCTGTGCAGGGCTAGGATTTGGACTTGATGATCGTATCCAACTCAGGATATGCTATGATTCTAGAGTACCTGAAAACAAGGGCAGCTGGAAGATTTGTTCATTTTAAGTAATATTTATGCAAATATTCTTTTCCATCCAAATGGAATTTCAGTAGTAGTCACGAAGCTTTAAAATCAAACCCTACATTTGACATATTAGAATAAATTACAAATTCCACAATGCATAATATTATTTTTCTAATGTATCACTGGCCCATACTGAGAAACAATCTATTATATAGATTTTGCATTCAATTTTTTTGTCAAAAGCTACACAGCGCATCAAAAGTTAATAGCACTAGGGAGTTCTGTGATTAATATGAAAACAAATAGTATATTAAAAAAATTCTTTTGTTCTTTATTCACAATGATGAAAATGCTAGGATTTAACCTTTAAGGGTTAAAGAGTTTAATCAATGTCAATGTCTGATCTTCTGAAGGCGATAAAGAACAGTCTGTCTAGCGATACCAAACAGAACATCATTTTGTCAAGCCACAAAGCACCCAAAAGCTTGTCAAGTAAGTTACCAGAAACCTCTTTGTGGTTAGAACTCAGCTCCTTCCTGCTTGACCTATTATTTGATATTTGACCACTTGGTTGCAAGACACTTGCTCTTTCCAGCTGAAATGTCACTGGGGCATCTTGTCAGCTCCCCGACATCTCGGCCTGACATACAATTTTACTTTTGTGTGCTACAAGGCAGAAAATGCAGGGCAATGGCCTTGCTTTAAATTCTGTCAGCATCAAAGATGGGCGTCACTCTTGGGTCCTACCAACAACAACAAAAAAGGAGTCTATTTGAAGGTCAAAACAGCCATTACTTTTTAGTCTTTCAGCTTAAACTAAATACATTACCTGCAACACTGGTTTGGGAACTGTCCTTATAAAGTATATAAACATATCATCAGAAATCCTCTCTCCACAATTGTTCGTCTTTCTTATGAAATGCAGACTTGATAAAAGGGTGAGTTTTCAGCGCCTGCAGGGACCAGATTCAGTGGTTAACTGAACTTGTTCAAATAGGCAAGTGGTATCATGTAGCTTTACAAGGAGCAACCTGACCTTCTCACATTGACCAGCAGTGACATTATTGTGCAGGAAGAGAAGCAGTCACATCATTTCTGTTTTGCACAACCTGCTTAAAGTTTGCAACTAAATGCTTGTCTTCAGTTGAGCTGACAAGAGAAAAGAGGGGGCTCAGTGAACCATGGCAGGGCTGCCATGAAATGACAGGAATCATTGGCATACATTTCAAATAGCTCTCTCAATCCTATTAAAGTATTGCAGTCCTGCTTTAAAATAGACAAGTATGAAACAACTTTGATAGATAGAGACTAAAATGGCTTATTGATTTTTTTTTTTAAGACTGAGGAAAATTACCCAAAATGTGTCATTCTTTAACATTTAAAAATATACTACATAAAAAATGAACAATGGCAATAAATAAAAGTTTAAAGAAATAACTGCTTCAGTATGCAAAACTGACAGGTGCAGAAATGTGAACATACAAATGCACATTTTCATAAAACTGTAAAATTAATGTCAAAAAATACAAACGCTGAGCTACAATTCAAAGATAGCAAAAAAATTACACTTTAATTGCATCATTTTACATTAATATAATTTTCCCTTCTAGAAGATTATTGATACTAAGAATCTGAAAATCCATTTTCCATTGTTCTTCTGGGATTGGATGTGACATCCAGACTGAAGAAACAGATTGAAGACAGAGAACTGTCTCTGTTTTGCATAACACTGTAGGATGTGTCAGGTTCAGCTTGCAATGCCAAAAAGTCTAGGACAGAACTCTGGTCAGGCTGAATTTCTAGCTTGGAGCCACACGGATGTTTGAACTCTTGTTTCCTGAAATGATAAATAAAAAATTTAAAAAACAAAGCAAAAATAGAATTTATATTACTGTTAAATTCCTTTCACAAAGGTATGTATATGAAGTATTTGCAAGTGTTTGCTTCTTGTTTTAAACACTTTGATACCTGAGAACCAATAGTCATATTTAATAGAAAGAAGCAAAGAATATTTTTTCAGGTATTCTGCCCAAGTAAGTGTTAAAAAAAATAACCTACTATATTTGAAGTGCTACAAATACTTATAGAGAACTTTAACGCCCTCTTCATTACAATTACCAGATTTCTTTTTTATCAAATAAACAAACTTTTTCCAGTATACCTGTCACTGTTACTAGGAAATACATGTCATGGTAACTATGACATGTATTTGTCTTGGTTTTTTTAAAATATATTTTATCATTAATTGAAATCAAATACTTAATATTCTTCAAACACTAGCCTGTAAGAAAATGTCCAGAAAATACACACTGAAATCACATTGATGGGAATATGATTCATATTTCAGTAAGTCTCAACATTCAGTCAAACAGATAATTCAACATTAAAGATCTTCCAGCACCAAAGCATCAGGCATCGTACTTTTAAAGATTATGGATAATATCAGTATATCAATACTTACAATTCTTTTAAAAATTGTAAAGAAAGACATTCTGTATTCCCCTAAACAAGAAATCTCAATGCCATGTAGTTCTTCTGTCCTTTACCAATGCACTACATGGTGTGAAACTAACAAAAATTTAATCAGATCTTATAATATGTGAAAGCATCACATGCAAAGCATAATTATGAAATGAAAAAATTAACACAATGAATGGCCATTTCAGTATCTTTGAGGTTCAGAACACTCTTGCAGAGGACTCTCTTCAGTATTTAAGGAAGAGTATAAATGCATATATAAACACATACACATTGAGGCATAAACCCATATCTACAGAGACACAAACTAATATATATCTGGAGAGGATGAAGGGTGTGTATATTCATACTTCAACAAATCCAGTTTCAGTCTTATGTATAAAGACACATTCGTGAAAGATTCCCCTTTCCTCTGTTACCATTGCTGAAGAAAAATCAATTGTTGCCTCTAAGACCTATTTTAACAGGCACCTTTGATATGAACTCTTTTGATTTCCTGATTCACCACAATCTATAATGCATCCACTGCAAACTACTAGGTTATGTTAGACCTTCATTAAGAACTCATACAGTAGCAAATTTAGATGACTGTTTGAAGTACATAATTAAAATGAGATAGTGCCCTGAGTTTTTCTAAATTTTAGGTCTGCCAAGGATGAGATAACCAGTAGGACTAACAAGATCTGTACCACTAGTTTTTCAGTCCTTCTGGGCTCAACTCTCTACCAAATGAGAACCACTAAAAAGCCAAAGCACAAATGAGATCTCAGTCTACCAGCAGACCTGAAATGAGATCTCAGTGAAGGCTAATACACCAATTAACAGCCTCGTCTTTGTACACTATAATCAGATGACCACACACAAAATTCTCTCTAAAATAAGAATCATTCATTAAAACCATTACAACAGTATTGGATTTCACTCTGGATAACAAATATTGAGGACAAATTTAAACATATTGGTTTGTACTGCTTTCAACACCTCAATTAATCAGCATACCACAATGAATGAAAACTATCATGCTATGATTACACTCACATATTACTCTTTTCCAAGCGGTAGTGAGGGTTATATTTTAAATATGGCATCAAAGTAAAGAGAAAATAAATCAGATTTCCTTTGAGAGTTGCAAAAAAAAAGAAAAAAAAAAGAAAAAAAAAAAGAGAAACTTAATGATTGGCAGCAAGTCAACAGACTATGTTACAGTAAAATATTCACTTCTGGGGGAAAAAAAAAGAAAAAAGCTCTGGTTAGTTATCTAGAGCCTGTGCTGTACTTCTTACAAAGAACAGAATTCTAGTCACTGAACAAAAGGGAAATCAGATTTAATAGCAATGTTATTGATGTAAAAATTTTTTTCGTTTTGATCCAATATCTTTACATACCCTCATGATGGATTAAAAAAAAATAGTATTCTATAGGTTAGAAGAAAAAATACTCAGAACTGTTATAATATTAATTTTCTGAACACATATGTTTACAGAGGAATTTAAAGGCAGTTATAATTTCCCCAGCAGATTTCCTTCATCATTATTATATTTAAACACCTTTCTAAAAAATGTTTTAAATTGACAAACTTATATGACTATGCCAGAGCTGTGGTGATAATCCATCATATAGATATGAATTTAGGTAATTTTTAAAAGTGGAATTATTTATCTGAAATAAGATGTCTGTTTGGCACCTTTATTTACATTTTACATATTTATATATTTACAAGCCATACATTACTCTATCTGAACTGCTACACTTCACTAGGTAAATGTATATCTAGGACACATACATCTAGCAAAACCATGTTTTCAAAATATTTATATAATATAGTAACTGGTCATGTCCTGTGCACATGTTTCTAAGTTTAATCACCTAACTTTACAAAACATGTTTTCTTGAAGACAAAATCTGAAAAATTACTCTATATAATGGAATAATTGCTTTCTAAACTTTAGTTAACTCAAAAATTTTATTAGACATGGACAAGATTTTCAAAACAGTCCTTCTCTATTGTTGCTCTGTGACTAACCCACAGTCAAATTTAAGATCTAGTTTAAAGGTTTTAACATGACCTATGAGCTCTTTTACTACAGCTAAAACTCATTTATAGTAGGATGCTTTATTATGATATTGTGATGGAATATTTTGATACCGTCATTTATTATATCCTTATATTATGTTTTTATTGCAACGTCAGCCTACTGAAAAGCATCATGTTGTGATCAAAGATGCCCATTTTGCTTTTGTATATCCATATTTGTGGAATAATATGCACAGTTGGACACTTGAAATCAGAAGACTATGCATGTATTATGACAGTGGTACAGATAATTACATAAGGAAATAAGCAGTATACTTGTAACAGTTTCTCTTCAATTGCAGCAGAAAAATCTACAGCTGAAGCTGGAAAATTACTCAGAACAGTTTCAGCCTTCAAAATCTACACAAAGGTAATTTTACTGGAGAATTTTCACAGCTTTTCAATTTCCTTCAGCTACGTATGTTATTACAAAAAGTTCTTCCACTTCTCAGGTTTCCCATCAGTAATTTTTGTCACTTCTTTCCAGTACTCAGTTTCAAAACACAGTAGCCCAAACTTATCTACTAATTTCTTCTGACATGTAACATGCCACCTTATTAAAAATATATTGTTAGAAAAATCAGAATAATAAATAGTGATAAGATTTTTGTGCATTAAGGCTTCTGGGTTATGCATGCAATAACAACTGGCTTCAACTGAGATAAAAAAGCCATTAATCAGAAGAGACCAAATCAGAGACAAAAGGGCATGAAGATTAATACTGAATACAAGTTATGACAGTTCCCTACCTGTGTGATAGTGTAGGTGTAATAACAAGTTCAATGTTATATCTCAATGTAAATAAAACAAAATTATTGAATTACAAGGCCAAAATGTGATCTGTAATTCGCCAGAACACAGGACACTTAGGTGTGTAAAGATGCCTGTCAGTAAACAGAAATGCAGAGGGAGAAATCACTTTAGTTTCTTCAGAATTCTAGCAACCCGTAAAATCTCTGGAAAGGCAGTAGTACAGTTTCTCAATAGTAGGAAGAATTTTAAGTTAACCACAGATACAGAGAATGGTGGGGGGAAAGTGAGAAACAGTCAATATATTTCTTTATATTGATTTCTGATACTCACTCCTCTCAGCCCAACTCCACAACATACAAATACACAGTAATACCAGTAGAGAGCAAATCAAATGGCCAGTAATATTCCTTTCAGCTTCCCCCACCTATGCTATCCTTGCATCATTTCACTGGTGCAATATCAATTCCAGTAAGTGTTAAAAAAAGAACCGCTGTCTTTGATAACCATTTTGCAGCACTTACATGGAAACCCCATTTCCCTATAGAGAAAGATATACATTTTCAGATCATTCACAACCTCCTACTCAGACTGCTATTTCCAAAACGGAGTTGCCTTTTGCCAGGTAATGTCAAGGGAATTCTAGTATGCTGCACCTTTTTTCTTTCTGTTAAAAGTAGCTCCAAGAGCCATTTCTTACTTTCTTACTTATTTGAAATAATCAAATGCTACAAATGGGTATTTAAAATGGAAAGTATTACTTGTGGATGGATGTCAGTGTAATACAGTGTTAGTTACAAATTTAAAATGGAAAGTATTACCTGTGGATGGATGTCAGTAATACAGTGTTAGTTACAAATTTTTGCAAAGCAAGAACTGTTTGACCAAAATTAGAAGGTGTGCTTCCCATGTCAGTGATCTTGCAATTCTGTATGCTGAGGCAGTAGGACTAAATTGGTGATCTGACACAATGTAAGAAAATGGTAATATTTGGTATAAATTTTAATTGTCAGCACTCCTGCCTGGATTGTGCAGACAATTTACTATCAGAGAATAATTAAGTGGGCTGCCAGCTCATTCCATACTAAGTTAGAAAGTTAGACTCACAACACACTTTGGATGCTGCTAGCCAACAATACTAATGGCTGTTTTCATTACCAAGAATTCCCTCTTCCACTTCCAGTTTTTAAACAAATATGAGTCTGTAATATAGAAAAATTACAATTTTTTCTTACTTTCCTAAGGCTCTTGCATTTAATTCATTCAGTGAAATCACACTCTGGAGTCAATCAAAAGCAATTAAGAGAAAGATTTCATCATATTTTGTATTTTTTTTTAAATAAAATTATATTTCATTCAAATGCATTTAAACTTGGTATGTCTGAAGAACACACAGGATTGGATGGAGTATCATTCCAGCTGAACGCTTTATCTTCAATGTTTTGTTGGCTTAAAGACAAATAATTTGGTTTTGCATTGCTAATTTTGATGTTCTCTAAAAGTTTTGGCCAAATTCCACACACAGCCTATATTGTAAACCTTTGTTCCAGACGCTTTGGGAATAGGAAGTTTCCCCATTTTAGGTCATATTCTCTGTATGGCGCTGTTAACACCAAAACATTAGACAAACAAAGTTGTGCTCTTTTTTCATAGTGAAATGATTGGCCTGTTTTGATTTCAATCCAAGTTTCCAAATTCTTAAGTACTTACTACTTTAAGAGCTTTTACTACTCTAGAACATAAGTTCTTAGTATGTTTTGCCCATGAAACCTACCACTGTCTTTCCACTTTCTCATGAGTGGAAGCAACTTCTGCTTATTTATTTGTTTTGAATTTGGGTGGCCAACCCAAATTACTATTGCTTTACTTTGTGCTGCATGCTGCAAACAACACTGAAAGCTACACTACACTTCTATTACGACATCACTCTATGTTTCACAGCAGTGTGTAAGATCATCCCTGCCTTTATCTGATGCCTCTCTTCCTTCCAAGGAAGGATTTCCTACTATATGAATTTTCCCTCAGCTTCTCATTGTCTTACATTGGTATACATTCATGGTTCCCTCTCGGCACTCTATTTCTTTCTAGCAAGAAGGGGAGAAGGGGGCTACAATCAGAGTCACAACACCACGGTAAGGCACCACTAGCTCACAAAGTAGCCCCCCTACTTAGCCTTTTTTTCTGGGAAAACAGTTAAAGTCTTTTCCACTAGTTAAAGTGTCAAACTTCACATTCTCATGAGATATGTATTCAGCCATCATCCCAGTTCCTATCCAGTGTGACTGTCTGACGTAAGCCTTCAAAGTTTCATTTGAGTTGCATGTATACTGCTGCTCTGGCAGAAAAAGGAAAGAAGTATATTTACATTCATTTTGCCAAACATTAGCATCTTCTGTCCAATCATTTGAATGCAGAAGTGTTAGGAGAAAACAGCTTAGAGAACAAGGGTTGACACATACAGTGTGAAATCTTAAGGTGCTTGAATGCAATGAGGGAGAAAGTGAGACAGAACCACGTTTCATCTCCCTAACTGTGCTACAGTCCACATGAACTTTGTGACAGGTCTCTGTCTCTCAGCCACACTTCACTAGCTTCTGCTGACATCCAGCTGTCAGACAGCAACCCTTTACCATGCCCCTAACATGCTCTACAGCTTCACCCAATTAACTCGCTTTCACTTGACATTGCAGCAAAAAGCTTCATAATAGGTGGTCAAGGTGCATGGTGTCTGCTTGCCCTCTAACTGCTCACGCACAGTAAAATGCTACCTTCCTTTTTGTCTGTTTGCGACAAACCAGCACAACTACAATTTAGGCGTTCTGCTACTAAATGGAACACGGATAGTGGACCTTTGCCAACAGTACATTTATCTCTTGCCAAAAACTATCCTAGAGCTAATAATCAATTTTGGCAAAAATGGAAATTACAATGATCCAGTAAAATACATCAATCACTTTATACTTAAGAAAAATATACTGTAACAGCAATTTTGTTTCAAGGAGAGAGGGGAAAAACTAATTTATTTACAATAGTAGCACTCAACAACATAGAGGAGGAAGGTCTGCAAACAATGAAAGTGTCTTTATGACTCAGATTTCTTGCATTAAAAATCTTTAGGTATGCAGAATATTAATTTTTCCTATGCATTTCTGCCAAATACACAATATTTTAAGGAGTATTTTTAGAAATTGGGATCTATATAGCTAATAAAACAAATTGTCTATTAAAGATATGGAAATCAACATTTTAGGATTCACTTGATAGCTTGTAGAAAAATAACACCAAACACACAACTCACAATTACTTTTCTGCCAGATGCCTTGAGAATCTTCAATTTGCTCACTAGTTCTCTCAAGTATATTTCTATATAAATATATGGAGTAGGTCAGGAAAGTCCCTTAAAAAGTCAATATGCATGTAATAAGTACTTGATGACGCTCAAGTGTTCTGTGCTGAAGAGGGCAGAAGAGTCTGGATTGAGCACTGGTGTCTGGACAGTGAAATTGTGAAAGCCACTATAGCAAATAGCTACTATAGCCTTTATGGGTTTCAACTACCACAATTCCAACAAGACCGGGCTCAAAAGACAAACTATATAGCCCTTTAAGATTCTAGTTTGCTAAACTACAGCAAGCCTACGTAGGTTATGTATTCACGTAGGTTATGTATTCTATTTTCTTTCCAAACATATCTACAGGGAAAAGTCTCCTTGCAGTTCTCTTTAAAAATCTTTGAAAGGGCATTTTTTCCACTCAAAAAATTTTATTTTCACAAAAAGAAGCAGACATCAAGACTGTAGAAAGTAGAAGCTCAAAAGAAGTCCTAAGCATGAAGGAAAACAACAAAGGAAATACACTGATTAAGATGTAAAGCAGACTCCTCTCATGACAGGAATTTATGGGAAGAACATAGAACCAAACTGTCTTTATGAAAGGTGGTGAAAAGCAGCAAATCATAAAGAATTAGAACTCACATACCTCTGGAAGAAGCTGCTAATGCAGAAGAGGATAGTTTTGCAGCAATGAAGAAAATATAGTGAACACCTCAATCAGATTCCATGCAGGAAAATGGCATTACTCAGACTTAAAATGAAATGTCAGGGATATGCATGACCTCATAGTGAATAATACTACTGTAGATCTTGTAGGTGAATAAATATTATTTTGGTTCACTAGGTATTGAGATTATAATCTGGTGTTGTTTGTAATCCTGAAATGACAAGAGAAATGCTGATGTCAAGATTTGACAGCCTTTACTATCTGCTACAGAGGATTACATCAAAGTTCACTCTTTGAGACAATGGAACTAGGACCATAAACTGGATACAGATGTGGTTTATGCAACATATCTGCACCTATTTGAAAAGCAGACTGATTGGAATCTCATATATAAAATACAAACACTTGCATTTTGGGTCAGAACACCTGCACAGTTGTATTAGCCTACAGGCTAATCTGAATCACAGTTAATCTAAATAACTGTATTAAACTGAGTAGTCTCTTAAAAAAGATCCTCTAGTGATGGAGCAAAGAATGATTGACTTATGCCCCATGTTTAGAAGTGAACTACTGTTACTGCCAATTTAATTTTCTCAAAATGGAGGTTTATTATTAAAATCATCAAGGTATTAGGAGAACAAAGTGTACCATCCTTTTAGTACTGGCCAATGCATGTAGATTTTCTAGACAGCCCACTGCAGATGTGTAGGTGTAGAGTTGCAGTAGTTTATGTTTAATTGTGTTATAATATGTACGGGTGGTTTTTTCACTTTATTTGTATTTGTACTTAGTTTCTTCCATGTACCCCCTACCCAGTTGGTTCAATCCACCCTTTCCTGCCTCCCCATTCCTGTCCATCATCCCTCCCCTATAAGGCCACTCCCTTGTCCCCTCCCAGGAGCCCCGTCCGTCATCTGGCACCCCGCCTCATCATCTAGAAGCTTCCATCTAGGGCGTCAGATGATTGGGCCAGGGCCTGGGGCCCCTCTCCAACTCATATCCCATTGGCCCTTCCCAAAGGCCATTCCCCCAGGGAGCCACCCCCCTCCAGATTCCCATTGGCCAGAGGTTTCCCCATCCCCCATCCTATTTAATCCCTTGTCACCACAGTTCCAGTGCCTTCTCCGGCAGGCACAGCCTGTTGCTGTTAGATTCTCTGTACGTTCGTTCTCCACGTTGGAGACAATAAAGAGGATTGTTGCCCCCGGAGGAGGACGCCTCTCATTCCTGCGCCGTGGGGATCCCAGGTCCGCTTCAACTAAGAACCCATCCCGAGCCTTCCAAAGCCCACCGAAGTTGGCCCAGCGGAGGGCTCGGGGCACCTGCTCGCTCCCTGCGGAGCTAGAGCTTGGCCGGGAGAAATATCATCTTGGAGGGAGCGTGGCATGTAGGCTTCTACCTCCTTGCCAAAATCCTGATAAGGCTCCACCCCACTCCACGTAGATTAGATTATAGACAGATTCACCAGGAAGAGGTACCTTTGGCTCCCTATAGGTTTAGTATAGTTTTCTAAATTTTGTTTGCTTATTCAAGGCAAGTACTTTAATGTTCATTGATCCCCAGTAAAATTTAGCTGAGGTAACTTCAGGAGGGAATTACTACTGCTCTCACAGATTACATGCAATATATGAAGCAGTGTATCTTCAACAGAATTCCAAAGGGCAGTTTTATAACAGTAATGGTCAAGGAAAACAGCAGGCTTTCCAGCAATATTGCTTATGAAGTATAAGTTTATATCTGGCTAGCCTAGGAAAAATAATTTAAACTCTGTTTCAGTTGATGGCTAATATGTAGGTCTTCTGTAAATTCAAGATCCAAATTATATTAACTGGGCAAGGAATCAAGCTTATCAGTTATAAACAACTTGAGTGTGGGTGAGCTAGGTTTACTTTTTCCATTGGTTTTGGCCAAATCTATATATACAACTATATTTCAGACTGAAATTAATTTTGAAAAATCTAATAATTACTTGAACAGAACTTTTTATACTTACTGGATTCCTTAGCAAAGACGCCAAGAATTGTTCTTAGCTCAAGTACAAGATAATCTCTTTCTGTGAGGCTGAATATGCAGCTCAAATGAGTCCACTAGGCAAATGAAACTAGTATTTACTGCATACCAATCATACTTTAGATGAATAAACATTAAAAAAATGCTAATGGAATTTCATCCTTTCCTATATATTTAAATCAAATGTGTGTTCTGAAAGCAAAGTTAAAAGCAACAAAAAACCCCCTAACAAACAAAAACAGACATGACCACCGCATGCTACAAACAAATAAAACCAGCCCAAAACTCAGAAAATATCAACACATACAGCACTCCAAACTTTCATCAGATATGTAAAACTTCTATCAAAAGTGTCATGAAGAACATAGAGGAAGATTTGGGTAACTGTTTTTCAGCCTTTTGGTTTGTAAATCCAGAAAGGTATAATACAAGTTTAAAAAATTAGGTTTTCTAAAACAACTCAACAAAACCCCCAAAAAAATGATGTTTCACTAAATTGGTGTGCCTTGTACATTCCAGAATTATACCTTCAATTCCTTTACTCAGACCTTCCATTGAGATTACAGTCTCCTAAAACATCTCAATTTAAAGACAGAAAACTTCAGTAAGTTACTAAATTAAACTCAAAATACTTAAAGGAACAGGATGTTTTGACATATACAAATTAAAACTAACTGTATGACTTGATGTGTCAGGAAACTTCACAAAGCCCTGGTTAAGTTACAATGTTTAAAGCTCAGACTCCCAAAAGAATGCAACCAGATTTAATAGATGTTGTGAAAGGAAACTTGACGTCACACAGGACTTGAAATACTAACAGGCCCCTGACCATAAGCATATAAGCACTATAAAAGATGATCCTTCTGCAATCAAAGGAGACCCTCAGTACTAACAAAAGTTGAAAAATTAGTGAATTATTTCATTATTGTGGTTCTGGCCTTCAGAAACTATATGTGTCAAATCATCTTCATCACCTAGCTAGGATAGAAGTCTTTCAAAGTACTGTTGAATATACAAATTTAAGACAGGCAAGTATTGCAATGTCAGATTTGTGGCAACATTTATTGAGTCAACTATGAGTTTATGGGCAAACTTCAGTTGATACCCAGATCCAACGGTGTGGTGTCTTAAATCAGTGTGGCTTTAAGAGTTCTAGAGGCTTTGAAAATAGGAATTCCTTTAGGAATTCAAGGAGTTACACCATCTGAAAAGGATGAAATGGAATCATTGCACTTTCATAATGTCACTGCTTTCCTAATATCATCACCTGTATCAGGGAAACTCTGTGGGTGATTAACCACACTATTTGTGACCATATTTTTAGTACATTTTATTATTCACAGTTCATTTTAAAAGTACCCTCCCTTCCACAAGGAAGAAAAAAAAAATGGGGTGAATTGATTGCATGAGCAAAAGAGGCTCCTATCTTTTCAAAAGGTGGCATTTTTAAAACAATTCAAAAAACGTCCCAAATTCTTGTAAAATAGGGAAGTGAAATTACAGTTTAAGAAGCACATTTCTTTTAAAATCCCTTTCTTTAACTGAACTGAAATTTAAATAAACTGAAGAAAACAAAAGTTATGTGAATAATCAAGGTCATTATCATAATAACATAGCTGACATTAAAGCTCTTTACCCTATGGAGTGCCCATTTCCCATTTTAAAAAACTATTCAATGATTAGTTTATTCAACAGGTCAAACCGCTTCATAGAGTTCAGTCTCTGGAGAAAACAGGTCCTCACTATGATCAACTCTGTGTTACATAATGTGGGTTTCACAGAATTCAATTAAATTTTTTTTTTACATAACTTAGAAACAACAACAAACAAACAAACAAACAAATAAATACTAAAACCCTGATGGGTGAATATTAAACAGTGTCTTAAATATTTAAGACTCAACAACAAAAAAAAAAAGATGAAGATATAACTTGCTGTCTGTATTCCCTTAAATCATGCCAACATTACAGGAATAAAATTATGCGTTAAGAACAATATTATGCTTTGTGCATAATTGAATTTCCAGTCTATCTCTGCAAGTCGTATTCTCTAATATATTCCAAAGGTTTGGTCTTTCTTCATTTGTCACATTAACTTTTATGCTTAAAGTACAAAATCCAAGCAAATGGAAGTAGGCAAATAGATTTTTTTTTTTCAAGAAATATGTTACTCTGCTGCAAATATGTCTCAGAAAGTAATAAAAATGGTTTTTTCACAGTTGAAAAGGATGGAAACATGCACAATTGTAGTAGAAGGCAAGGGAAAAGAACATTAACAAGCCAACAGGAAAACAATCTGATTTCATAAATTCTAGAAAGGCGCAAAATAAAGTTGACTGCTGTGGTTTGCTGCTATCCTTATTTACCCTGCTCACTATCTCCCTTTGGCCTAAAGAAGATCCACCCTCCCCTGTGTGGACTATTGAGGTTAGTTCTGACAGTAAAATCTGCTGGGGACAATAGAGACAATACTTGCGCTCCCATGACCTTACCCCCAGTACAGACTGCACCAGAAGCAGAAACTAAGAGGAGACAGAGCATCAGAGACAGTTGTCTTCCGTGGAGGGAAGCTGACTGCTAGCTGGCACCAAATGATCTGGTGGTGGGACTATGATTGCCTCTGCCATCCAGAGGGAAACACAAACCCCTTAACACAAGATTTTCCTTTACAAAACTTAAAGTGTGTGTGTGTGTGTGTGTGTGTGTGTGTGTGTGTGTGTCTGTGTGTGTGTGTCTGTGTGTGTGTGTGTACATAGATATGTTTTTTATTTCAATTTTTATTTTTCTTA
This sequence comes from Taeniopygia guttata, assembly GCF_048771995.1. Taxonomy (NCBI): domain Eukaryota; kingdom Metazoa; phylum Chordata; class Aves; order Passeriformes; family Estrildidae; genus Taeniopygia; species Taeniopygia guttata. The sequence continues at coordinate 73,714,827 of NC_133063.1, read as the reverse complement.
ATGGGTGCATGTAATATTAGCCATGCTACATTACAAGCGCATGCTGCACATACACACATTTCTGAGGCTAGCTGAGAAAGAGACAGGCTCCTGGAAACATTGCCCTAGGTCATACACTAATCTTTTTTTCCCCCTGTGATCTAGGCAGTGAGCTACTAGTATAAAGTAAACAAGAACAGCAAAAAGACAACAAAAATTGTCTTTCTATTATCTATCATCCTGATCAAGGGAACTGCAATCCACAGGGTGCATCTACACATCTTGTACTCTTTATCAAAGTTAATATCTGAAGATCAGCACTGAATTTCTCCTTATAAGCAGTGCTTTAAATACTTAGCTTGAAATATAAAACCAAACAGGTGTGAAAACAAGAAAATAATTATTCACAACAGTATAACTTATAGGATCTAAATTTAAAATGTCAAGAAACTATCAGAAAGATGACAGCCTGGATTGCATGGATTCACTCACCATTTAAGCATCTCTGTTAGACTCATTCAGGCACAGCTATGCTTTAATCCCCTCCAAAAATTTCTCAGCAAATTCAGAGTGTCAGAACAAACAGACATTCGCTTTATGTTTAACCCACAGTTTAGCAGGGAATAATAGAAGCTTCCCAGCTCTCTTTCTTGAAATAACTTCTTCAAAAGGGAGGAGGAAGCACCTTCTGGCCTGAGTAAAAGTCCTTGAGTCCGGAAAGAAGTGAATTTGTCTGCCTTTGTAGAGAATATTCCTTTTCTTCTATAAAGACAGTAAAATTGTGTCCTTGGCTCTGTTCTTTTGTAAAAACTTTTCCCCAGGGTTAAATGTCCTGGTCTGTAATATCCAGTTCTCAAAATAACAGCCTCTCTAGCAGTCTCAATACTTTCATTTCTACTGCAGCATTAACAATATATGTAATAATATATGAATGTTTCTTTCAATTTGATGTCCTGGAAATGCTCTTTTGATACGTGTGGGAAGAAGGCAAAAGAAATAGCTGTCTGTAGCCAACAGGAAGCAAATGTATGTGGCTGATTAATAAAACTCATTGCGGATTACCAATGAAGCACATTTCAAAAGACTAGCGCAAAGGTGTCTAATAAGGAAAAAGCCATCACATGGTTGTCTCCTGACGTACAGTTGCCCCTCCACAGCAACTGGGGCACTTCTGAAACATTATTTTTCAGGAAACCCCACCTAGTATTTGCAAAGAAAATAGAAGACTAGCTCATTCCAGTATTCTTCCTTTGAAAACTGAATGAAATAAAGTGTAGGCATGTACTGCCTTGCTCTCCACTAATCTGCTGCAGGCAGAAAATGAATGCATGATGATTTTTTACAGGACAAACTTGAACCTACACTTTAGACTTGCTTCCTTATCCAAATCATTAGTTTCTCAAAATTCATTTCCAGGTACTATCATTGCACTGGCCTGCATTTAGGGTAAGAGATGAACACAGCTTAAGCTCTCAAGGGTCTTGTTTTCAGTCCTGGGAACTGAGGATTCTTGTTTGTGAGCTGGTAGTTCCAGTACCTCACTAGGAACACGTTTCTAATGCCATAGAAATGCAAACCATGAAGGAAAAAAAAAGGAAAGGAGATTACCTTCCTGAAAACATGATCCTCCTTTTTTGTGACTTGGCCAATGACTTGAAAGATTTGTTTTGTGCTTAACAGCAGAACAAACCTGCGGTCATTTAGGAACTTCATGGTTTCCATTAAACCACACAGCATGGACATTTGGAATTTCATAGCAACAGTGAAGTGAGAATGCAGATCTTACTTTTCCAAAGTACCGACCTCTGCTGAGAATTAACACCCACACACATTCTCTCACATTCCTTAGCCAATTCATGTCATTAAAGAGAGCTGAAGAACAGACCAAACAAAGAAAAAAAACCAAAACAAACCAAAACAGAAAAAAAAAATCCCAGAAAACCCAAAACAACCCCACTTAAGCCTCTTTCTTAAGCACTTGAAAGTAAAATGCTAGAACTGGAAATGTAATATTTAAATGCAGCACTCTTTCTGTCCATCTACAGTGTTTACAGTATTAACCCTCAACTGAAAAACTGAATTATTTGAAACCACCTAATTACCCAAACATTTACCTCTCTGCAGGTGTAAATACATGGGCCTAATAAGCCTTCCCACTGTGAAAGCAGTTATTTAAATTATATTAAAATATTAAAAACTATTTAATGAGCTTTTTTCCCCTAAAGTAAATTCAGTGTGTGCCTTAACCTGCTTCAGGCAAAGGAAGTTTCAAACATATTGGTTTTGAAACTAGCCATTATTTCCCATGTTGCAAAAATGGCAATTTTATTTCCCGACAGCAAATGAAACTGTCAGGAAAATTTAGATGCAATAAAATTGGGTAGTTAAGCCAACATGCTGGATTTGGAATAAAACTGAATTAAAGGAATTAAAATTAAGCATTATGTCAGTCAAACTTTGGAAAAAACTATTTGAAATGGTGGAGGGGGATGTGTTGGGGTAGGGTTTTGTTTGCAAAAGTTAGGTTTTGGACTTGGTGAAGTCCACCCATAACTACGTATTTTATGTCCATCAACTGTGTCATATTTGAAATTTGCGCAATGAAAAATATTTTGCATAAAATGTGTTGCTTCTGGCAACATTTCTGCCTAAATAAAAAGTTGTCAGGCAGTGTGTGACTTTAGTGGTACAGAGTTTTAAAATGGTGGCTTCAGTCCAAGGCTAGCTAATAACGGCTGACATGCACTGGAATCTTGAGGCCTAAATCAACATTGTTTTCACAGCTGTAATTAAGCCACCTAATCAGAAGCACATTTTGACAGGACAGTTTCTGGAAGCCAGACATTACAATTTCTTATGCCTGGAGCGCAGTGGCTCATGAGAGGTCCTCATTTAATTTCAGTTTTTTTAAAAAAAGGCTGTAAAATGAAAAGAGTATTAAAAAAAGCAGTGTACGGCTGTTGAAATGAAGCAGGCCTATGTGTTCATGCCTTGACCAACCCTGCATCCCACCCTGCTTCGGCTCTCTGCCGAGTCCCCAGCTCTCAAGTGGCAGCTACACACAGCGAGATTAAGGGCTTCTGCCAAAGTCAACAGATGAGCTGGTCTGAACTGGCTCTCTGTGTGTTCTGATTGTAAATTGTGCTGGTGATGATTAGAGAACTCTAACACAGGATGTCAACTCTTAAAACTGTCCAGAGAAAATATTTTTTTTTTTTTTTAAGTTCAGGAAACTTTTTTAAACTTCTTTTGTGGCTTGGTACATAGTGTTGTGTCTATAACTTTCAGATGATTCAAACATGAATTCACACAAATCAAGCAACTATATTATTAAAAAATACACTATTACTTGCTCTCATTGGGCATACTTCCCTCATTCAGGAATGTTTACATAGCAGTGCTGCTGCAGAATACAACTCTCTGACTACAATACAGCAGTCATGTGCTTCTTCCACGTGCCAAGTGGAAGACAGCCCCAAAACTCAGACTATCATCTACTTCTGTGGTATGATTATCAGTTTGGGACATTGTCATAGCTGCTTCAACAGCTACAGTGCCTTGTTTTTTTTTCTGGAGCACAGCTACATTCGTAACTGTAACGTAAACTTTCAACCCCAGAGGCCACTGTAAAACTATCAATATGAAGGCACCAGTCACTGGGGTCTGATTACATTTGGTTCTGCACTTTAATTACATATGGATTCTATTAACTGAACCTTTTGCCTTATAGGCAACATTTTAATCAAATTACTATAATTTTCAAATATAACAGTCTGACAAGTTTAAAGTTCACATACCTAGAATATTGAGTATCAAAATTTTTTTGCATAGAAAAGGAAGCATTCTTTACAAAATACCAAACTTTGATTACTGTAACTGCATTTTACAACATTACCCTAAGTTGCAAAATGTGATTTATAATATAGGTTGTTGTTGTTGTTGTTGTTAGTAGTAGTAGTAGTAGCATTAATATTATTCTAAACTATATAATTTATACTGTTGGTTTCAACTATTACTTGTGTAAGCAATACCAAGTGACCAAGGGATCATTTGCATCAGGATTTGTGCATTCCTTGACTATGCAGTAAGGCTGGCAAGTTGTTATAGATGAGTAATGGGATGATTGCCTCTCACAATTAAGAGATGAATATTATGTGTATGGTAAGAGAAGCTTTACTGATGTATAGTTATGTTATTGTGATTTGTTTTTTGTTCTCCCTATAGTGCCCTTTCACACCCTCTGTATTGCTGGCACCGGACAGCCTGAGCTGTGCAGAACACTTGGAGAGAAGGTGTGTACTTGAGCCCCTTGCATGGGGCAGTTGGGAATGGGGAAAGGGGCATGGCATGACAACGTCTGACCTGCAATCAAGTTACAAGAAAGTCTCCACCAATGGACAGCAAAGAGCTGACTGACAGACTTTAGAAGGGGTCAGCATTGTCTGACGCAACCCCCAGGGGCATAAAAGGTGAAGCACCCATTTTTATGGACGACTTCATGGTAGATGATCATCAACTCCCAGCATGCTGTCCTTTCTCCTTATTCAGTCCTTTGCTGTATTTTGTTAAGGTTTAATAAACCTTTGAAAGTAAGAGTTGTGATGCCAAATTACTTAAAGTCAGGAAAGAAATGAAAATATTTCCAAAAAAATAGAATTTCAGGAAGATATTACTAGTGGATCCAGCTTTACAGAGACATTAAACTTAGTAAATCTTATGAACAGTTTTCTATTTTCACTTTTCTGATATTTCCACACTTTTATGTCTATGACCATCTCAATAGTCAGGCAATTTTCCTTGTGGGCCTATCATATTTTTCTTCACTTACTATCACTTCAGGAATATTCACATGTTCCACAGCACCTAAACACTGGGAAGTAATAATACTGAGTGAAGTTATAATTATTGAGGTCCATATTTACTGAATTCTGCCCAAGACTATTTCCAGGAAAACACATCAGCTCAGAAAGTAATAGTAAAAATAGCAAGTCTAATTACTTTTTGTAAGGCAATTTAAGAACCAGTATCTCCAAATCTTTCACAAAACAAATTCAAATGTGCGTAAGACTACGTGAGATAGTGAAAAAGCCAAGGAGAGTGTGTTGGCGACACCTAGGTCAGAGCAGAAGGAGGGGAGGAGGTGCTCCAGGCACCAGAGCTGAGATTCCTCTGCAGGCCGTGGTGAGACCATGGTGAAGCAGCTCTGCCCCTGCAGCCTGTGGGGATCCACAGGGGATGCCGAGATCCACCCACAGCCCATGGGGATCCACGGGGATGCAGAGATCCACCCACAGCCCGTGGGGATCCACAGGGGATGCAGAGATCCACCCACAGCCCATGGGGATCCACAGGGGATGCAGAGATCCACCTGCAGCCCATAGGAGAGGTGCCCATGCTGGAGTGAGCGGATGTCTGGAGGAGGCTGTGAGCCAGTGGGAGACCTGGAGGAGAGGGAGGGCCCTGCTTCCAGGGTGGAGCAGCCTGTCCTTGCAGGACTACACCTGTGGATGGTGCATGCCACAGCAGTTTTGGGAGGACTGTGTACTTGGAGGAGGTACTCACATTGCAGCAGCTTTGGAAGTGCTGCTGCTTGTGAGGCTGGAGTCATGCTGGAGAAGTTCATGGAAGTTCCTCTCCTGTAGGAGGAACCCCATGGTGCAGCTCCCTCAGCAGTGGAAGATCCTGGGTGACAAACTAACCAAACCCCATGCCCTGTCTCCCTGCCCTGTTAGTGGGAAGGAGGGAGGTGTGGGGGAAGAAAATGTATTTTTAAGTGCTTATTTTACTTCTTACTATCCTCCTCTGACTCTGTTAATAATAAATTCATGTTTTACCTTTAAGTTGAGCCTATTTTGCCCCTGGAGTGTTTTCTCCCAGTCCGCATCTCAACTCATGAATCCTTCATTAAATTTTCTCTCCTTCACCCAGCTGCAGTAGGGGAAGAGTGAGTGACAGACTTTTGTGGGTGCCTGGCATTGGGCCAGTGTCGAACCACAACAGAGAGTTTTCATTCAGGACACACCTGCTTCTTGCAACATCTGGGAAGAATTCCTCTAACTACATCAGAGATATGGCTCTGGCCCATGAAAGACACCCTCTGACATTTAACATGACACTGATAAATACCTTTCCCTTATGCATCAAGAGAACAGGTAAATAGTTAGGATTTTTTTCTTTGTCGTTCCATACTCAATATTCTAAATTTAGGACAATGCATCCCTGTTAGATGAAGGTTTTTGCCATAACAGATTGAACAAATTGAACTGGTGACAAGGAAACAAAGTATATGGAGGGAGGACATGTAAAACCACTGCCCCAATCAGCCTAGTTAAGTAGAGAGAAAATGTCAGGGAAATAGTTAGCTGGTAAGTGTGAGTTTTAAATATGTTTTTCTCTCTACCCCCTATAAACAGGGTTCATGTAGATCAAGAGAACTCAGTGTTGACTGCTTTGAGTAGGGAGGAAAGTGTACATCTTGCTTAATGCAGTTTTTCAACAGAGAAGTATGAAACTATATGTCGATCACTAGAATCTCAAGAACAAATACACACTATTCATGCAAAAAATCATTCAGATTGCTTCTCTCACCTCTACAAAAGGCATCATTTCTGTATTTTCAATATTTTAAGTGATATTACTAGACATTTCGAGACAAAGGATAGACACAAACACAACTGTGGTGAAAAAGGTATGACACAAAAATATAGCCACATTAAACCATCGAGAGACTTTACTTTCATCTCAGCTGGGAGAAGCATCAAAAGACAGCAGTTGTTTTCACAGTTAGAGAATTCTGCTACATTTACAGAACTCTTTACTTCACCCCTCTCATCCATCTGAAATTCACTTTCTCCCCCTTTCAGATAAAGTTGTCTTTTTGGGTCCCCCAATTTCCATTTCTCCAGTACACACAATGATTTTCTCTCTTCAGAATCTTTAGAATTACTGTATTTTCCTCTTCATTTTTATTCTCCTTTGATTCTGAGGTGAAAACAGAAAAAGGAAGGAGTATCACCAGATAAGCGCACATGCAGGTTCAGAAAAGCACCTGACAAGAAGCACTTGTCATAACAGAAGTGACTTATTTTGTCTACCAGAACTGATACCAGATTATTTACATTCTTAAACTTCTGACACAAGTCCTGAAATCAGGTATAAAATCTCAGAGCTAGAAGCTACAAGAGCACTTTCTGAAAATATTTTATACTTAACTGAATTCTGTTCACTGTTCCTCCTATATGTTCAGTCACCCTGGAAAAGAGTGTCACTGCATCCACACCCTGCAACACTGCACACACTTGCAGCAAAGACCCCCTTGGACACCATGGATTCACATACTTGCCATGTGACTAAATATGATGACACATTGCCATGCAGCACCCACAAAGAAACTGCTTATGACTACACTACTGCACAATAAAGCACTTCTAAGCTCTCAGTTCAAGGTATACTTATTACTGCAACTCTGAATGAATGTATAATAATAAACTAATGTATCTGAAGAAAAATAAAAATTAATAAAAGCAGCAGAAATCAGCATAGTCCAGTTTGTGATGTTTATATTACTGGATGTTGCTGAACAAGAAACAGACAGAAAGGACTATTACAAAATGTCGGTATTTTCCTAACAGAAGAAAAAAAAAAAGACATTTTAGAAATGTAAGGGAAATTTCAGAACCATTTGATAAAGAACAAAAAACCAGAAGAAGTTAAAAAAACTGAAAGCAGCCAACCAAGAACTCTCCCAGCCAACAGAAAAGAGATACAGGAATAGAGAACAATAGAAAAAGGAGGGGGGAAGGGGAGGAAGGAGGAAGGGAGGGGGAGCAGATTGAAGGAAAGAAGAAGAAAGGAAGACAGAAAATCTAAGTTGTTTTTCAGCCATACTGAATTTTAAAGAGTTGCAGGATTTAAAAATGCACAGGGCCTTTCTCTCCACAGAGTAAGAATCATCATAGACAAGTAGGACAGGTAGCTGGCTGGGCACTAATGAAGACTACAGAGACATTAGGCCACTGACTTCACTTCTCCCTACATAATTCTCTTCTCGATAAGCAGTGTTTCCAGTGTTCATCTCACCTCTGTCCATCATAATCATATCTCTTCTTGTTCTTCTCTGTTGGCATTAGCATGACCACACATAACAATCTCAGAATCTAAACTCTACTGACTAGAAAGAAAGTGCTTGGACTAGAAATGGACTGCAGGATGGAGATGGCAATTCAGTGTCTGAGATAAAAGATGAGGAGTTAGAATCACTAAATTTGTTTCATTACAAGAAGTTTTGTTTTTAAAATTATTAGCAAAACCCAAAGCAGCAGAAGAGAGAAGTGGTGTGAATAGAAAGAAAGGTAATATACTTATGAAATTTCAGTAGAAACAAGTCAATTAGGAAAACAATATGATCAAAACATGAAAAATATCAATACTCATGAATGGACCAAACTTGTGTGCTATGCAAGGCAGGGCAAGATCCTTAAGCAACTAGCATAAAAGACATCAAGAAACGGCCACAACCTGTGAGATAAACCCCAATTTGATAAGGTAAGAGTCCATACATGATACATAACTGGAAGACTTAAAAAATGTATTTCAGCACTGAGCAGCCGTTACTGTTCAGGAAGCACAAACATATATCATATGAAGACCTGCAACCAATACAGTCCAAGGCGACAGTGTTTGTCGCCTCCATATAAAATTTTGTCTACAATGGATATATGATTGAAGACAGTGAATTAAAACCAACAAAGTTTGTCTAATTTTGAAACCAAATATGTACGCAAGAAGTCATTGCTCCTTTTCATTTAAAATAAGCAAAAAAAAAAAAAAAATCTGTTCTGCTTTTTTTACTAGAGAAAGTAATTTAGTGTAGAACCTCTTCCTCAAAATCAAACCAAAATAGTATCAACTAGAACGTTTAAAATATAAGTCATGCTGCAAAGCTGTGATGCTGAAGTTATTAAAATTCATGCTTAATGCAACTTTTACAAATATTAAGGACAAATTTACAGAAAGCCAGGATACTAGAATATACCATACTCACTATTTCATGGCAATTTCACTAGATTCAAATTAAACTTCTTGTAAAGGAAGAACTACTCTTCTACCCAGAGGGGTAAGAGATCTCTCCACAATGCAAATAGTATCATCTTTACATTGACACTGCATGCGGATACAAGCTACTTTAAAAACACAGCATTTAATCACAAACACAGGAGAGCTGGTTTTCACCGTAATGTATCAAGACACTGCACAGCCCTTCACAGACAGGACTGTCATAATCTTTGTTAAACCCCTCTCAATACAAATGAAAGCAAACCTTGCTCCAAGTTTGGCAGACTTCCCAATCTTTAGTAAACAAGTAGTCATCTTGACTTAAACAAGAAAAGCAATCAAAACAGGCAAAGGAGAAGTCCAATTACATTGGGCATAGGCTTAGCAGGACACACATAAACATAGCAGAAGACATCAAAAGAGTCTGCTTAGAAGACAAAAAAAGCAATTTCAGTGAAGTCATTTTATTTCTTAGAAAGGTTGTGTAATCAGAAATAAAGAAAATTTTCATTCAACAATTGTCACTTCAAGATGTTAAAACTCAAATTCAGCACTGATAATATATTGCACTATCCCATTGTGCTGTTAGAAGTAGGATGAGAAATTAATGTAATTCTGTTGGACACATCCAAAAACAAAGCCTTTAAATATATGTTTACAACTGTGTTTGTGTCATTTGCATTCTGACAGCTCTCTTCTTACAGATCTTCTGTTTCAAAAAGAAAGACAAACAATACTCACTTTCTTTATGACCATTTACTACACAAGACTAAAAGAAAATACAGTAGAAAGGGAAGAAGAAGAACAACAACAGCAACAGCCACCATCAATAAAATGAACTCCAAATGAACTCCTTCATGCTCTGTGGAAAACTATGAAGAGATAGGGAGAAATACACTGAGTATATGTAAGTTGCACATCCTACACAGTCTCATTCTAGAGATACTTGGCTATATATTTGTGACAATTTATGTGTCTGGCATCCAGCCTGTATGACACAAATAAATCTGCATTTAGTAATTCTCCTAGAGAGAGATCTCAAATCTGAAGACCCACCTTATTACACTTAAACAAATCCAAGCACTTTTGTGGGCAACAATATTTTTAGACTAGAAATTATTCCTGAAATTAACTTTGTAAGTTTACTGAGAAGTATTATTCATAACAACAAATGTCTAAAAATAATTCAGCTCTCCTAAGAAACACTTTGATTACATGAAGCTAATAACATTCTGGTTTAATATACAACATCTCTAGATATAAAATTCTTCATGTCCAAAGTTCAACTGTTTACTATACTGGTAAAATTCATAATGTACACTTTTCCAGCATGTGAACAGATCCTTGTAGAATATACAGTAGTAAAAATTAAGCCCTGTGTTAACTTCTACCATTCCTTTTCTCTTCAGGAAAAGACACTGGTTTCATTGGTCTGTTACGTTTATAGATAAATATTACTGTATTTCCCTACAGAAACAATACAGCATCAAGCGAGATGCTGAGTAAGAAGCCACACTGAAATTATAAAAATTACTTGAAAAGCAGACTTACCATTTGTAAGGTTACTTTTATGAAGACTCGCTGTTTGGAGCCTGGACTTCAGGGCTGCAATGTGAAGATGAAGAGATTCTGTTTCTTTCACTAATATTTCAACCCTGGAAACTGCAAGTTGGTAGACTTCCATGAAACTTTGAATCACAGCCTTTAAAAAGCAAAGTAAATCTTTAGTGCCAGACAAGCTAAACTTAAATGCCAAGTAGCATACATCATTATAGAAGATCTAATTTTTATTAACTGGAAAAATCAAACAAAAACCAGTAAACCAGGCACTTAGGCTGTAAGTAAGGACTTAACCAAAGGTATAACATAAGATTTTGTACTTCTTCAAAAATGTGAAATATTGATAGCTTTGAGGAAAAGCAGATTACTGTGCACCCCAATTACAAAGTGAACTATTTTCAAACATGCAGTACTGCATTGAACAGTTGATACTATTTTTCATTTTATTTAACTACAAAACTCAGTGAACATTCAACTTATGTTTATAAAGAATCACTAGACAATTTTAGATGATTTTTCAGACTTTCAAAATGAGTCCTCCCACTTCATGTTAAGAAAATAAATTTGTCAGAAACAAAAGAAATACTTTAAAGATACAGGTCTCTGGAAGCAAATAACTGGATTACAGTATGGCTGGGAAAATATAATTGTTTTCATGTATGTAGTAGAAGAATGTCCCAGTTGTGTAATATTGATCAGACTGATAATAAAGTTAGCAGCACAAGAGAGAACAAAGTATTTGACATTAGTGGTAAATTTATATATTCTAAATAGTCTAATACTTTTGAGATTATTGGTCTTCTTTACAACTGCTTAATCACATTTTGTAAGTTACAGTTTTCCCCTTTGAAATGAGTCGTAGCAAGTTGCAACTGTAAGAACATACAGCAGATAAAATGAAACTGGCTCCTTAATATGTCCGTAGTACAGACTTATAAACTATAGTACCACAAACAGACATTCACTAAGGTTTTAACTGTTTTCCTTTCTTTGTTCTCAAACACACTGTTGCTTTTCAGAATAAAGGTAACCACTGAAACCAATCAGGTTATTTTATTGTGAAGTGTAGAAAACTGCCATGGCAAGTCAGTATCAATGTATCTTTTCTTATCAGAAAAAAGAACCAAAATGTTTTAAATACTATGGTTCTAACCCTAATAGTGTATTCACATAGCTCTGTAAGCCTGCCACTGTCAGTTCTAATCCTGCTTTCAAATTGTTTTTATTTCACATTCAACATGACTAAAATGCTGCATCTATTCAGAAACAATACCAAGCAGGAATGGGGATATATCTCATGCCACATAATACTGCTCGAGAGTCTTCAAATGGCAACAGCCCACATATTAAAAATCAGATATATTGAAAATTTAAAGGTTTCACTGAACTAAAATGTAGAGACATTTCCTTAACTTCTTACTTTTATCTCTGCTACTACAAAGCAAATGAAGCCACTAACCTATACAGCTTCATCCTACATCTCCACAGGTACTCTAAGACCATGCAGTTATCTGAAACAGCATTTTTAAATTCCTTGCTGACCTGCACATATTTAATTTATTCTCTTGTTTAATGAATTTGAGAATTTTAAATCTAGGAAAAAATGTATTACAAACTTTTATTTTCACACACAGGAATTGTTTGTGTTTATTTATAACAGATTTCTTTTTAGTCCAGAAGAAAGTAGTTTTGCAGTTACTAATGGTTCCTTATGAATGTGGAAGGTGGTATTTATGCACCCATATGTACACATTCCTTCCAGTATATCCCAGCTCCCTAGCAAAGAGGCAGGGTTAGTTTAGGTCTCTCTGCTGAGGAAAAACTTAGGACAAACATTATTTTTGGGTCTTCCAGGGGTGGCATGAACATAAAGAATACTTATACTAAATGCCATCTGGGGAAAGGGCAAATATATTGGGTTTTCAGATGTGCCACTGGAAGACATATACGATTTTAAGAAATTTATGTTAGTCACAGATTGACAGATCTGTCTTCAACAATACAAAAGTTACACTTACTGGAAATCCTAATACACAAGAAATGGGCATAGAAACTGGCCACATGCAAGTTATAATATCTGTCACCTAATGTTAGACGTGTCTGTATAGCAGTTCAGAACTTCAATTGAGACCCCTATTTGAACTTTACAGATACAAATATATCTGCAGCTCTGGAAACAGTTCTGTGATCAAGGAAGTCAAATGACAGAATTTCCCAGAGTGCAAATCTGACTCTGAAGAAATTTTTTCTACTCCTGCTAACAAGTGCTTTCTTTTGTTTCAATACATAGCACTAAGATGTATATATAGTTTTTAAGTATACATAACAATAAGATGTTTCAGCAAAACTCCTGGTTAATTTTTATAACATAAAATTTGGCATTTATACACATCTGCATGGTTTGCACCTAAGCAAGCACTTCTCATTTTGAATGTGCTGGTAATAGTGTAACATTAAAACTGGGAACAGACCATAAAACTTTATCTTCAGTTACACAAAAAATGTTTTGAGAACACATATCAGAAAATAACTTCTGTTCAGAAAGGTAAGACATAGTGATCCCCAGACTTACAGGAACCAATATAATTGCAACTCATTTTGAAAAGCTAAAACATTTTTAGACAGATGAGTATTGTGGGAAAGTTAGCAGGGAGAAGACTTAATTAAGGAGGCCATAGAAACAGTGGAGCTGAAGAATACTGATTTTAAACATTACTGGCTCTAGGTGCTCCTCCCTGCTTGTGCAACAGGCTTGGACCAAAGGACTATCAGAAGTCCTTTCCGACCTCAACCTAATTCAGTAATTACAAAGTCATCCTAGAGATTGAATACAAATCCAGTGGTTGAAGTTTACCTGGGATTGTCAATTTTAAGAGCAAAACTTGTACATAATTGCTTCACAATAAACAAAAACAAAACCAAAAAAAGATGGTGAATGTTTTTTTTACAGCAATCTCTTTCCTTTCTTTTCACTCCACTCAATGCTTTAATGTATAGAGGGTGTCAATATTATTTATGACATCAACATCCTACATCATCTACTACTGATATGGCAGAAGCAAATGATAGAAGTGCTTTCAATCCAAAAGTGTCTGTGAGAGGAGACCTGTGCTCCAACACTAAGACAAGATACAGGCAGTTTCATGAAAACTTCAGATGCATGAATTCCCATGTAACTGGCTACAACTCACAGGATAAAACTATATTCTTACAGTTGGCATAGAAAAAGCATGCTTTTAGGTTGAAGTTGTTGGACTAGGAAGAAAATGTGCAAGAGTGCCCAAATTCTCTTTTCAAGTACAAGTTTCAATGGACAAGTTATTTTAAGCCTAAATACTTCTAACAATCTCTTTTTTTACAGCTACTGAACAGTAGCTGTAAAACAAGTATCCCTATCCAGAAAATCCCTAAAAGGGAGAGTCTTAGGAGTCCCTAAGACTTTAATTGTCTTTGAGTGCAAAATCAGAATTTCTTTTAAAAAATCAAATATTAGTCATATCATAAGGGAACTATTTTAAACTTTAGATCTTTACTAAATTAGAAACAAGGCCTCTGAAGATTTTGAGTGGGATAAAGCCTTTATGACCTCTTAAGAAATGTCTCATCTATAATATGAGGATATGCATAAAAAGTTTGGGCTTTGGCTGCAGACTGGTGAAGATGAGAAACCAAAGTTGAGAGAAAAATAAAATTAACTAAGCTGATGCTGTTTATAAACTACAGACCAGAACATCAGAGCAAAAGAAAAAAAAAGCATTTAAGCCATGCTTTCTTTCTCCATATTAATCTTTAAAAGGACTGAGAACACTTAAGCTTAGGAGAGTTCTCCAGGGAAAATGTAAACCCATTTTTTGTAACATTCCATGCATGCACTTTTGAATAACCAGTCGTTGTCTAGTTTTGTACACCATTTCTACAACCAGTAATTTTCAAGTGGATAGTGCTATAGATGCCATAAAACTGCATTTGCAAGTATTGCTGCCTGTAAATCTACAAGACTGAAAGCATTCACTCTGCAGGAGTACTTTAAGTGAAAAATGGCTAATACTGGCAAATTACATAACAATCTTCAAGAAATTTGAAACAAAAAAGAAAACCAATCTTTTAAAAAATTAATTTCTGAAATTCAAAGGTTATTCAAACTTTAGCTGTTCTCACTGTAGTAGAAACATATAAGAAATACACAGATCAGAATATGCAAATTAGCAGAATACCTCTCATCAAAGTGTTAATGTATTTATCATACATTATAAAAAAGGCCTTTTAAATTTCCACTGAAAACATCATACATGTTGTCTCCCTTGTGCTTAGTGTTTGACCATTGAGAACAGACTTTAAAAAATTATTTGGACTATGAGTTACTAATTGTAGTGAATGAAAACTTCCATATAAACTTTTACACTATTCTAAAGTTACAAATAAAATACAAAATTATTAAAAATCAGTTTCTTTATTTTCATATCAATACCATTACATTATCTCAGGACTTTCTTGCCATGCTGTTATCATAGAACCTCATCTCATGTTCGTAAGAAATAACCTAAAGGGAAGTTTATTATGCTCAAATGATGCTTATTAGAGGGTACCAAAAAGATTAAAAGCCTGACAATATAAACATTGACTTTGTAACATCAGATGGAGTACTCAGAATAACAAGACTGTCTACTTTATACAGCATACTTAATTTAAAAACCAGAGATGTACAGGAAAGCTGAAATTCATGTTTGACTGCTTAGTTCTTCCTTCAGGAATTCTTCAACTAAACACAGTGTAGCACGTAGCAAATCACCCCAGGACTACGTATACAAAAAGATAAAAAAGAACAAGAGAAGGAATAATGAATGAACTTCAGAAGAAGGAAAGATTAACACTGGTTAACTAAATTAACAAACTGCTTACACGAGAATCCGAAAAGACTGAGAATTTCATTCCTGGTTCAGAGTTTGGCTGAAGTGGAATTCAGGCAAAAACAACTGTTGTGAAAGCAAAACTGCATGGAGTGGGGCTCTGTAGGCCTGTCATTACTGCCTTGCTTTGAACTAACATAAATAAGATTCATTAAAATGAGTCCATCATTAAAATGAGTCCATCAATTACTTTTTGTTTTCAGAAGCTAGATTTCAGGATAGTTATTATACCTTTAAAAGAGCTATATTTTGAAAAGAAATTATTGCAATGAATTTCCCCCATACATTTGGGCATTTGGAAACCCATCGTGGCTGCCTTGACCCATAGTCCAAAATGTCTAGGGGCATTAGTAAAGGATATAAATACACCAGCTTCTCTGGCATAGGGGAAAAAACCTCAAGGGAAACTGCATTCAGCAAAATTGCACTTTTGCAGCTGTTTGGCACTTCTTTAATGATCTATTCTCCTTGTATCTCATTTCAACACTAAACTTTTTGTTCAGTTCCATTCAAGCGTGGCATGCGCAATTTAAATGTGCCAAAAAGCAGGTCAGTTTTGTTACAACTTTTTTTTCCCCCAACAAAAGCTGACTCAGTGCCACACACGGGGCCTAACTCTATCCCCTTTGCTTCAATAACAATTACTTTACCCTGTAGGCCTCAGCAGATAGCCCAAGGGAATGAAGCTCTAAATAAAAGGCTAGATTCTCTGCAAGAGGTAATGACATGACTTCCTACAAGAAAATTGAAAAGGGAGCATTGAAATTGACAGCGACAGAAGAGAAAGTGCTTCTACTGGAAACCACAGTGGATGGGCATAACAACAATTACCATGAAAATTATTACAACATATAAGACTTTCAGAAATTACCTCAATTTTTTAGAAACTGATAAATTAAGACAAATGTGTTTAGTTGGTATGACCAGCCTTAACTATTTAGAAATAGCTCTGGACTATGCAAGAAAATTGTCTCTTAAACAAAATTAGGAAATACCAGTTTTCATAGGCCAATAATGTTTCTATGCAAAGACCATTCTCACTCTCTATTGCACAAAGTCAAGCACAGTTGCATGCAAAATGTAAAGGAGAAACAGGTCCTGCCCCAAAGAATTTGTAGTTTAAGCTACAAATGGGCAAAATACTACCACTACATTTGCTGTTACCACTCTTCCCATCCTCTTACAGTTTTTATTCAAAATGAATACTTAAGTTTGTATGGAAAGGTTAGAATTTTTCAAGTAAGTGGTTTCAGTGAGAAAGAAATAGAAACTGAAAGAAGTTTCAGGCTGGTATCCTGTCTTCTTTTCAGTGAACATCAGCATCTTTTGCAGTGTATATTCTAGACATGGGATGAAAGAGAGAGAGAAGAGTAGTCCCTGATACCACTATAAAGCCTACATTTAAGTGAGCATGAAAATCTACCTAATACAAGCATAATGCATTACCACTGACAAGAAGAACCAAACATCAAACGTCACTACTGAAAAGTCAGGATGCAGTCTTACTACAAACCATGATGGTATCCCATCACATATTCAGTCTTGAGGAGAAAGCAGAGAGCAAAACTTCTCTCCAAAATTCAGGTGAAATGTCCAGTGAAGTACAAGTTGTCTGAATCTTGATAGTATTGCCTTTGGCCTATTGAAGTGACATAATGGAACCAGAAAAGAACACACAAATGTTGAAGTACAGAATTCTGTTTTCCACAATCGAATATATGTTACTAAAATAAATTTTTAAAAGCATAGTCTTTCTCATTTTCTCATTCCTTAAAGTGACATATTATTCCTTATATCTTACATATGGATATCTTATATAAACAAAACAATTTTTATAAATAAATGTTATCTAAACACTAAGTCTTAATTGCCTAAAATCTATTAATTTACTATAGGTGAATGTGTAGGAGAATATTTCAAGGAGGGGAGAGAAGCAGACGTCAAGCTATCGGATTACAAAGTAGAAAAATCTAAAACAACTTTATATGGAATACAATTCATTCAGGAGCAGGAGGTGGAGCTTCCTTGTTCCTAAGTGACTCATTATAAGAGGCCTCTGGGGAGTGTGGCGACCTGGAGCACGGCAAACAGGAGCAGGAAAACGGGGTCGCAGGCAAATGGGGTCACAGCATTTTGTGCAGCAGCTCGCGCAGGCAGGGTTGAAGGTTCTTGCTAGTTAGGTGAGGTGTTTTTATTGGTTACCTGATTTTGGGCTTTCTCCTAGCAATGGTTTTAACACGGTCGAAATCTGTGGTTGGTACAAGTGCATGCCAAGTGGAGCCCCTCAAAAAGGATGTGTCTATGCAGACCCACTCCTGCATGGAGTGTTTGAGCTTATCCATGGTTTCAGGGGGTGCTGTGGAGGAGGCCTGTGGTGTAAAAAGGTGAACGACCTCCTTTCTCGGGTGGCTGAGCTTAGGGAGGAAGTTGAAAGATTAAGGAATATCAGGGATAGTGAAAGGGAAATAGACTGATGGAGTGCAGCCCTTACATCTTTAAGGGAGGCCCACCAAGAGTCAGAGGACTCATATGCCTCTCACTGCCAGGCAATAGAGGGGCACCTAGTAGATGAAGGGTGGAAATGCGTCCCTGCTCGGGGAGGTAATAACAAAAATCCCTCCTGCCCCACATCCCCTAGCCAGGTGCCACTTCAGAACAGGTATGAGGCCCTGGATCTAGAGAGCCAGCCAGATGATTTAGAAGAAGTGAGCCTCCCAGTTATGACTCATCTGAAAAATGGATTACCACCTCTAACATCAGTAAGAAAACATAAATAAGAAAAGAAGGGTAATTGTAGTGGATGATTCCCTTCTGAGGGGGATGGAGGGCCCCGTATGTCAACCGGACCCATCCCACAGGGAAGTCTGCTGCCTCCCTGGGGCCCAGGTATGAGATATCACTGAGAGACTTCCTGGGCTGATTCAGCCCTCTTATTATTACCCACTGCTGATACTCCAGGCTGGCAGTGATGAGACTGAAAAGAGGAGTGTCAAGGCGATTAAAAGGGAGTTTAGGGCACTAGGTCAAGTATTTGATAGGACAGGTGCACAGGTACCTGTTCTTCTCAGTCCCTTTAGTGGCAGAAAAAAAATAATGAAAGAAATAGGAGAACTCACATCATTAACAAGTGGCTCAAGGTTTGGTGTCACAGGCAAAATTTCGGATTCTTTGATCATGGGGCAACCTTTACAGCACCTGCTCTACTGGAATCAGATGGGATATGTCTCTCTGTTAAGGGCAGAAGGTTTTTAGCTCATGAACTGGCAGACCTTGTTGAGAGGTCTTTAAACTAGGTCTGAAGGGGGAAGGGGATGCATCTGGGCTGTCTGGAAGTAGGCCCAAGGATGGTAAGACTGTGTTAGGGGAGAAATCAGCGGCCCAGCTGAGGTGCATGTATACCAGTGCACGCAGCATGGGTAACAGGAAGAGCTGGAGGCCATGGTGCAGCAGCAGAGCTATGATGTAGTCGCCATCACAGAAATGTGGTGGCAAGACTCACATAGTTGGAGCACTGCACTGGATGGCTACAAGCTCTCCAGAAGAGACAGAAAAGGCAGAAGAGGTGGAGGGGTAGCCCTTTATATTAGGGGGGTTTTGGATGTCATAGGTATTGAAACTAATGACGACAAAGTTGAGTCCCTATGGATAGGAATTAAGAGGAAGGCCAACAAGGCTGAAATCCTAGTGGGAGTCTGCTATCGTCCACCCAGCCACGATGAAGAGGTGGACAACTTATTCTATAAGCAACTGAACAATGTTTCAGAATCATCAGCCCACATTCTTGTAGGTGACTTCAACCTACCAGACATCAGCTGGGAACTTAATACAGCAGAAAAACAGCTGTCTAGAAAGTTTTTAGAGTGTGTGGAGGATAGCTTTTTGTCACAACTGGTGGGCCAGCCCACCAGGGGAGGGACTATGTTGGACCTGTTGTTCACAAATAGAGATGGACTGGTGGGTGATGTGGAGGTTGGAGGCTTGGGGCACAGTGATAATGAAATTATAGAATTCTCAATAACTGGTGAAACAAGGAGGAATATAAATAAGATCTCTACGTTGGACTTCCAGAGGGCAGACTTTGGCCTATTTAAGAGACTTATTCAGAGAGTCCCTTGGGAAACAGCCCTTGAAAATAAAGGAGTCCAGGAGAGATGGGTGTGCTTCAAAGCAGAGATCTTGAGGGCGCAAGAACAGACTGTCCCTGTGTGCCGAAAGATGAGTCAATGAGGCAAACAGCCAGTCTGGATGAGCAACAAGGTTTTGAAGGAACTTCAAAAATAAAAATAAAAGAAATAAAAAAATAGAAAATAGAAATAAAAAAAATCTTTTTAAGGAGGGGCAGATTTCTCAGGAAGTATTTAAGGGAGCTGCTAGGGCATGTAGAAAAAAAATTAGGGAGGCCAAAGCTCAGTTTGAACTTAACTTGGCAACTACTGTTAAAAATAATAAAATAAGTTTTTACAAATATATTAATGGTAAAAGGAAGGGTATAACTGACCTCTGTTCCTTATTGGAGAAGGAAGGCAACCTAGTAACGAAAGATGAGGAAAAGGCAGAAATACTTAATGCCGTCTTTGCCTCAGTCTTTAGTAGTAAGACAGCTTGTCCTCAAGACAACCAACCTCAGGGGTTGGTAGGTGGTGCCAGGGAGCAGAATGGTTCTCTTGTTATCTGAGAAGAGGCAATCAGACAACTGCTGGGACACTTGGATATTTATAAATCAATGGAACCAGATGGGGTCCACCCTAGGGTGATGAGGGAGCTGGCAGATGAGCTTGCAAAGACTCTCTCCATCATTTATCAAGAGTCATGGCCCACTGGTGAGGTTCCAGAGGACTGGAAACTGCCCAATGTGACACCCATTTATAAAAAAGGTATGAAGGAGGATCCTGGTAATTACAGGCCAGTTAGCCTGACCTCAGTACCAGGTAAGATAATGGAACAGTTCATACTGAGTGCTATCACACAGTACATACAGGATGGCCACGGTATCAGACCCAGTCAGCAGGGGTTTACGAAGGGTAGGTCATGTCTGACCAACCCGGTCTTCTTCTATGACCAGGAGACCCGACTGGTGGATGCAGGAAAGGCTGTGGATGTTGTCTATTTAGATATTAGCAAGGCCTTTGACACTGTCTCCCACAGCAAACTCCTGGAAAAGCTGCAGCCCACGGCTGGGACAGGAGCACTCAGTGCTGGGTTCAGAACTGGCTGGATGGCCGGGCCCAGAGAGTGCTGGTGAGCGGTGCTGCATCCAGCTGGGGCCAGCCACCAGTGGTGTCCCTCAGGGCTCTGTGCTGGAACCAGCTCTATTTAATATTTTTATAGACGACATGGATGAGTGCATCGAGTCCTTCATTAGTAAATTTGCAGACAACACTGAGCTGGGAGCTTGTGTTGATCTATTGGAAGGAAGGAGGGCTCTGCAGAGAGACTTAGATCAGTTGGATGGATGGGCAGAGTCCAACAGCATGAAGTTTAATCAGTCTAAGTGCAAAGTTCTACATGTTGGCCACAAAAATCCCCTACAACATTACAAGCTGGGGACAGTGTGGCTGGACAGTGTTCAGGCAGAAAGGGACCTGGGGGTGCTGGTCGACAGCTGGTTGAATATGAGCCAGCAATGTGCCTTGGTGGCCAAGAAGGCCAAGGGCATCCTGGCCTGCATTAGGAATTGTGTGACCAGCAGGAGCAGGGAAGTCATTCTTCCCCTGAACTCGGCACTGGTGAGGCCTCACCTTGAGTGCTGTGTCCAGTTCTGGGCCCTCAGTTTAGGAAGGACGTTAAAATCCTTGAGCACGTCCAGAGGAGGGCAATAAGGCTGGTGAGGGGCTTGGAAGACAAGCCCTATGGGGAACACTTGAAGGAACTGGGGTTGTTTAGCCTGGAGAAGAGGAGGCTTAGAGATGACCTTATTGCTCTCTACAACTTCCTGAAGGGAAACTGCAGACAGGTGGGGGTTGGTCTCTTCCATCGGGCACTAACTGACAGAACAAGAGGACACAGTCTCAGGCTACATGCGGGAAGGTATAGGTTGGATATTAGGAATAATATAGTACTGGAATTGTCTTCCCAGAGATGTGGTAGAATCACCATCTCTGGATGTGTTTAAAAAAAGACTGGACATGTCACTTGGTCCTATAGTCTAGTTGAGGTGTTAGGGCATCTAGTTAGGTGTTAGGACTTGATGATCTTAAAGGTCTCTTCCAACTTCATTATCCTGTGAAATGTGAGGTAAACATGAGATCTGAAAAACTCTTCTGCTCTTTGAAATGCTGTCCACAAACTGTGAAACGTAAGTAACTAATTCAACTACTTGCCAACCTAGTAGTTTACTGAAAATTAGACTATTATTTTTTCATTGGTTTTAAATAGTGCTCCCTTAACTAAGACAAATTTCAATTGTTTTTAAAAAAGAAATATGCTTATGAAAAAAATACTGACGTAGTTTTTAACTGCTGTAGAAAAAGCCTGTCACCAACTCCAAGAGAAAAAAATCTGAGCTCAGTATAGACATTTTCTTAAATATTTCAGCTAGAGCTATGAAGTGGTATAGATTATTCCCTTCCGGCCACAAGAAGCAGCTTTTTAATTGTATATGAAAACCTTTTCAAACTGAATTAAATATGTTACATATGGATAGAAGGGGGAAATGTGTCCACTTTTTGTTTTGCACACAAAAAGCTGAGCATAGTCTATGATCTAGTTGCTGTTTTCTAGGAGAGATGAACGTCTCTTTTGGCAGATTTAGTCAATATGACAACTGTGATGTGTGGCTCCCACATTAATACTCACTACTTAGTTCTAATCCTCGTACCAGATTTTAGGTGAATGCCCAAGTCTAAAGAGCCTAGGTGCTAGAAAACTGTGCAAAGTTTTGTGAAACACCTGCTTAATTTCTTCTGTTTTTCTTAAGAATGCTCATGGTAGCACTGCATTTTAATTCAATGTAAGTATTTAATCCTACATAAAGCCATATTTTGCACGGAAATTCTGAAGTATACCTGTTTGGTTGGATCGGAAATTTTTTCCTTCCAAATAATTGCACAAATTCATGATGGCAGTACAGGAATAAGCAGTAATCAATTTCTCTAGAGAACATAATTATCAAGAAAAGGTGAATTGCATTTCTCAAATTCATTGACACACCCTTAATCTAATGTTAAAATATAGGATGCCACATATAGGATGGACAGGTGTCCTCCCTTCATTATGCCTAAACTCAGATGTTAATGAAATCACTAATTTGCTTCATACATTCTTAAATGACATTAAAAAAACCCCACCAATATGCAAATGGTTCGATTTTCAATCAGACTTGCTTTCAAGACCTAATTTATGCTATGAAAATGTTTAATTAGAAATTTCAGTGACAACAGCTTTTGCTCCAAAACATGATGAAGAAATTTAAAGAACACAGTATAACTAATACTAAATTTCATGAAGAGCACAAACATTAGCATCCCTCTTTCCAAAGCAAATGTCTGACAGAAGTGGCATCATCACTGAGCTTGAGAGTTTGCTATCCTTAAAGGTTAGTGTTATAAAAATAAAATATTTTTTTACAAAGTTTGCTTTTAACCACCATAATCTAAGGAAGATCAAATAAAATTATCCCTTTCATCTCTGAATATTTAGTTCTACAACAATGGATTTACAGCTGAAGTAAACTCTTCTAGGGAAAAAGTGATTGTGTTTGTCTTTTTGGCAGGTTGAAAGAGCTGGATGATACATCTGGTCCAGGTAGCTGGACAGGCAAGCTACCAGTTGAGATGTAATCTGAGGGTGGGAACCTGAGAACTTGCCAAATTTAGGATAACAAGGAGTATGAATATGGATGACAGCAGCCAGGTGAGTGGACACTGACAGACACATCAGGAGCTGGGAATTGCCTACCTTTTGGATAACAAAGGAGATGAAGACTAGTGACACCATCTAGGTGGATGGACACAGAGAGTGGGGACAGAAGCTGAAGACTCAGGAGGAACAGCAAGACTTCATGCAGGGAGACTGAGGATGTAGAAGATCTGGGGTTCCTTTGCTGGCAGTCCTGCTCAGAGGCACCAGCTTGAGCTGTTTCTGTGTTACTGCACTGTGAATAAATGGCTTTATGGAGTGAGACATCTGAGACATCTGCCATGGGAAACCTGGGACCTGTAAGGAAACTGATCTGACTGCATGTGAGGATGGGCTCTGTGAGGAATCAAGCAGGGCACCCATCAGCTCATTGGAGTCACCCACTGACACCCACTCCACTGGGCTTCACTCCCAACAATGAAAATCTCTGGCATTGGGAATGTCACTGCCAGAGAGTCTCATGAATGGCAAGACTGGGAAGTTTCCTTAACATAAGAGAAGAAGACACTAACTTTTCTGATTGCAAAACTCTTTTTGTTCTCACTCAGACCAACAATATGTTGCTACCAGATGAGCCTTCTAGATAATATTTTGGAAGACATGACTTTCTGCTTTGTCATCAGCAAATGCACCAAGTGCCTTTTCAGTAAGTGGGAACTTATGATAAGATTGCAGAATATGATTCAGATTATTAGGTTGGGAGCCTGGCAAGGAAGGCCTTTTCCCTGGTTCTTGCCAACATTCAACAACTAGAACCAATTCCTTAGAAGTATAAGAGATAAAGTGACTTTCTGAATTATGTTTATAAAACTGGATGTTTATAGCAACCTTTAAAGGAGAAAACTAAGGCGGACAGGCACTGCTGAGATAAGTTTGCCTAGAAAGCATAAAGTATTCTTCACTAATAGAGTCAGCAGTAAAACATCCCATATCATGGGTGTTGTAATGAGATTGAGAAAACCCCTTCTAATCTTTCTATTGAATTTGGTAATGACTGCAGGCATTGCTGTATCATGGACTTGGGTAATGACCTTACTGATAGATCATCAAAAGCAGCTGCTTCTTATCTGTGAATCCTAACTGAAAGGCCTAAATAACTTAGGCCATCCTAACTTAAAAATACCCAAAAAAGTGGCATTTTCAAACTACTTCTGATTAATTAATTACTATTTCTTTTATCCATTTTTCAGAGTTGGACCATTACTTGCAGTTAGGTAATTTATGAGTAATTGTGTCTATGAATGTTGGTAACAGAAAAATCATTTCTATAGCTTACAAACTCTAAAAACTACAGATGATTTTTACTATTTTCAGAAGGTCTGTCAATTAAAATGGTGAAGGCTGGGAACACTTCTGGATACATTTTAACACTGTTTCTTATACTCTCTTTATTTTGTCTTTTTCCCTGTCCAATCTGTTTTTAAGCAGGGACAACCAGTTTACTGCTATTCTATGTGCCCTCTAGGCATAAAATGTTTATTTAACCCCACAGTCTATTTCCCAAAGGAGTAAAATTTGCAGCAAGTCACATAAGGAATAAGACAGAAAAAACTGAGCATCTAGGACAGTGACCTTTTCCAAGGTCCAGGCAAACATCACTTTTTGACATGTAGGGGAATGTCTGTTCAAAACCCAGTCCTGTGGTCTTTACAAGCATGTGTAAAAACTTGAGAATGTAAACTTTTAATTTTTCGCTTGCACAATATTAACCAAAAACCAAAAATATCTGAGATTGGAAAACTGGATGCAGGGAAAGTCTGGCACTATACACTGTGGCAATGGCAGGAGGCTTTGCTCTCTGGTCTCTCACTTTAGAATTTGTCAATTACGATGAAGAGAAAGAGGGGGATCCACCAGTTGGTGCTGGTAGTGGAAAAGGGGGATCCACCAGTTGGTGCTGGTAGTGGAAAAGAACAATCTGCCACTTAACAGAGAGATATCAGAACTTAAATACAGTCTTCAAGCATCATAAGTTCACCCGCACAACTGGAAGGGATTACTCTTCCCTTCTGATCTTTAGTTTAGAACTGCTCTTTTACCAAAAAAGATCCTGACATTGAAGCAATCCAGAGGAATCTTAAGATCTATCAAAATTCCAGGAGGATAAACAAATTTTTGTCATTCCATGGATATTATCTTCTTAAAAGCCACAGAAGACCCAATCTTTTGTATGTAAACTTGCCAACATGCAGTCTGCATATCCTTATTATTCAGGTTTAAACAACAGTTCCACATTCCAAAGTTCTAATTATTTCCATTTATTAGAGCACTTTCCAGCTGTCTCTATTCTCTCCTCACCCCCTAATTTCTTAACATCTTTTTGCATTTAACTGGGAGAGATCAAAAATGAGAGAAGAGACCATAATGAAGGGAGAGTTCTAAAATCATATCATGAAATTGGAGACTGCAATGGACAAGTATTGAGTGCCCTACTTAAAGCATATTAGTCCTGGGACACCTATAGCAAAGATATTATGAATCCAAAGAATTTGTGCTTTTCACAGTCCAAAATAATGCTGGAACTTGTGATCCTAGAATACTACCAACACATGGCACTAGAAAAGCAATCAATTCAGTAAATGAAAAATCAAGACAAGAGCTTCAAAATAGCTTGCTATAATTCCTGCAAAATGACAATGTCAAAAATAAAATGTACAGGTAATAACGTATGTGGATTTTTAGGCCAGAATTTATACAACACTTTCTTCCAAAAAAAAAAAAACAAAACACCACCAAAATTCTCAACAAAACCCCCCACCAAAATTAATTAGTGACCAATTGTTAGAATCTGGTAAAACAAAACAGTTTAACTTTTAATCCTTTCAAAATTATCCTCTGCGAATTTTACCTAGTTGTATAGCATAAGGGATGCTACCCCAGTCTACTTCTTCAATACATGATAAGTGTGGAAATAAGAGAACAGCCTGTTTTTTATGCCTAGTTTTATATTCTGAAAGGTTTACTGTATTTTTCTTAATCCTTAAATTGCATATTCAATCCTATATTTTTGTCTAACTACTGTCACTTATATTGTCATGCAGAAGGGCAAATCAAGGTCAGTTTATATAAGCAGCATCAATCTGAAAAATCTTCTTCAGTCTTTATTTCAAGGCATTATGCAAAGAAAGCTTGACATTAACAGAGCCTTAACTGACAGCAAATGAAATCAATCAGCAAATCACTAAGCCATAATAAACTCACTCAAGTTGTAGATAACCCTTACTCTTCCAAGTCTTTAACTACAAGGTCCACCAAAATGCAATATCTGGGCAGAAATGTCTCCCATGATTCCATTACAAAATTCTTGTAGTAATATAGTGTAGTATTTAATATTTCTTTCTTACTCTGTAAGCAATGGGTAAGAAAAAATATAACAAGGAGACAAGTTTTATAATAATGGACTACTAAGCAGTTAAGAAAAAAAAAAAAAAAGACTAAAGAAAAGTCTCAGCATGTCAGCAAGAAGATTTTTTTTTTTAAATACAAGAATAGAAAATAGTCTGATTCTGTTTCTGCTACTTAAACATTTGTGTAATATAGTCTATTGTCTTATTAAGTTCTCTTGCTTAGGCTCACTTAGTCAGCATTTTTTCCATTTTTGAAAATAAAAGACACAGTACAAAAAAAGTAAGACTCCAGACAATTCCAATCATTCATGGATTTCACTTCATGAATTTAATTTGTAACCCACATGATTACCAACAATTAAACATCTATGCTTCTTAATGGACTTGTCTGCAATAGTACACAGTACACACTCTCTAAAAAATAGTCACAAATTTACACTGTTGCAATCTGTGAAAACTACTACTTTTCTGAAGATGCTGTGCATAGATAAACCCATACAGTTCTGAAAGAGGATTTTTGAAGTAAAAATATCTTCCTATCAAGGTGTTGTGAGAACTATATTTGATATCGTCTGTGATTACATAATGTTTTATTTTTCAATTACAGCTATTAGCAGTCTGCTCTTACAGACTGAGGAACATTGAGATCACCATGACTCTAGAGTAATTTTTCTCATGAAAGGATAGTGCGTAGCAAACAGGAAAGATACATCCTGTTACAACATGCAACAACCTAGTAACCAGGTGAAAAAAAAAATCCCAGGATTACAAGCAGAAGCAAAACTAAACAAAAAAACCTAGTTAATTAAGATCATATTTTACATAATTCTTAAAGAGTTTTCTTGCATATTAGCACAGATAATTCCTAAGACATTACCCACATGCAACAGATATAAATAAATGAAAATGTCTAAGTGGACAGATAGTTACATGATTGCATGATAGAGCCAAAAAAGTAAACTTTCCACTGAGAAAGGGTACTGAAATGATTATATACTAACTTTGGCATTCAGATAATCAAAATAACGATCTTAGCTGCAAAGTTTTTACAAAACTGATAGTGCTTACAAAAGAGACTGGACAAGAATTAGTAGTGTCACATGCACAAAGAGAGTTTTCAGTAATTAACTGATTAATTCAGTAATTAATTTGATTAATTGGTGATTACAGACACCTACTTTGATATTTATGGTCCATAAAGCCAAGACTTAGCATGGTTGGAGTGCAAGAGTGTTCCATTTAACTACAACACCCTCTGAGAAGGCTCTTCATATAATCTGTCCTAATTTCATAGGATGAAGAAAGGCAACTGAAGAAATAAAGAAGTGCAAGGTTGGCATAAAAACTGAGGGAAAGAGGCTAATGATAAGGAGCAAAGAAATAAGGGAAGGAGAGATGGCCTGTATGGGAGAGGGAAAAAAAACTGCTGACAGAAGTGCTGTGAAGAGGAAAGGAAATTGAGCAGTTAAGTGGCAGAAAGGAGAAACAGTGTAAAATTCAAATTATAGAGGGCAAATTTCCAACATCACTGGTATTTAGAAGATGTCTCATTTATTAACAATTTAAACATTATTTTTCTAATATAAAATTAAATATAAAATATTAATATTATGTTTTAAAGTAATTATTGTAGCCATATTGCAGAATTATGGCTTCTAAATATTTAGCAGCATGACACAACATATCTGGAGACATGACTCCAGATACCAGCTGAACTCCTTCAAGAATATTAAATTAGAGTTCTCCACTATACCTCTCTTCAATCTGGTTATTCAGACTTTATTTAGCTGTCAATCATTGCTTAACTTTATACACCAAGTTTGTATTTGATAAATTGAAGTTTCCAAAAGGTCAGGTTTGCAAGAGGTGTTGCCTCCCTCCAACACTTTTGAAACATTTACTTATTTATGAGTATTTCAATTCAAAATGCAAGTGTAGAGTAGCAGTAGAGTAATAAATAATCACTTTTCTCTTTAAATGGTACATTTTAGACAAGCTTGTCATCAGTCCAGAAGCACCACATTTTGACACTAGTTATGAAAGTAGTCCTTTTGGAGAGCAGACGAAGAAATTAGTCCTTTTGGAGGTGGGAGGACAGCCCAGCTGCTGTTGATAGTAACTGCTTATTTCCTAAACAATAAAGATCCAGTTTTACCTGACAAGAAACAACAATCTGATACCAAAGAAGGGAGCAATCTGGCCTTTATAATCAATTGATAGTTCCTACTGTGGTGAAACAGTGTAAAAATAAAAGTAATAAATGTAAGTAAAAATAAAACACTACAAGAGTAAGCAGGATGCATCTTTAAGACTCTAAATACCATTTCCTCTTTCCAAAGTATTAAGAGAATTTTTGTTTTAAAAGCCAACTTAATAAAAGGAAAAAAAAAACAACTTTAAAGCAGAAGTACAAGATTTAAAATACCAGTAATACTGGTCTTAAGCAGCTGCTCTACGATTAACTTATCTCATTACGTCCTCTTACCAGAACTGATTTATGTCTGAAAGACAAGCCCTACACACAGGATAAGATCTGATGACAGAATCATAATGTTACCTTTGAAATTACTTGCTTCCTCAATTTGGTAAGAACTTTTTTATTGACGAGTGAACACAGAAATGAAAAAGTGTTTATTATTTTGAGGAAAATTATCAGCAGAATTATGCATATCTTTCACCATCTAATCTATCAAGCATAAATCTAAAATTAATAAACAAGTGAAAATAAATACAAATTAGGAAGCTCCTAAAGCTACATTTGTTTGTCCAATTAATTAGAAAAAGTGGACCTACAGCACAATTAGATAATGCATGACTAAATCATACATAAATGCATAAATGGTAAGAACCTACTTCTTCCTAAATTAATGATTATATGTTAACACTGAAGATATGTCATTACTTGACTAACATATTACTACTAAAACTTTAAGCCTTCTTTTTTTTTAACTGTACTTTTAATTTTAAATTACTTCAAAACACATAAGAACAGCAAAGAAGTACATAAAAATCCCATGTGGACTTCCTAAACCTGCACAAACAGATGGGGCAGGTGGAAGGGAGAGGCAAAGAGACAGGAGGGACAGAGAGACTGATTCAGAGCAAGATAGAGTGGGAAAGAGGCACAGGAAGCAGAAGAGAGAGGAAGACCCAGGCAGAGTAGCTCACAGAGACTGACTGAAGGAAAGCTCAAGAATCCCTTGCGCAGCGAGAGCAGGCATGCAGGGAGAGGGAAAGCAAGAGCACCAGAGAGTGGGTGCACATGGTCAGTGTGCACACAGCACCAAGTGCACAGCCAGGAGGGCGTGCATGCAGTGAGCAGTGGGCAGAGAGGACATGTGGACAGGCAGCAGAGAAACAAAAACAGGCAGGCAGAGACAGGCAAGACAAAGTGAAAACTTAACCATGTCAAACCCACCTGGAGGAGAGAAAAATAGAATTGTTATTGCTGGAAAAGACCTCCATCAACCCTTGACCACACCACCACACCAATAAACCATAGCATCAAGTGCCACATCCAGCTGTTCTCTGAACACCTCCAAGGATGGTGACTCACCATATTCCTGGTAAGTCCATTCTAATGCCTTATCACCTTTCTGATGTCCAACATGAAACTCCATAGACAGAGTTGGAGCCTATATCCTTTTGTCCTGTTGCTAGTTGCCTGGGAGAAGAGACTGACTAAAATCTGACTACAACCTCCTTTCAGGTAGCTGTGGAGAGCAATGAGGTGTCGGAGGTTAGGATTTTTTGATTTTTTTAAATTTCTCTCACTAATTTTTCTCCCATTTGTTGCCTAGGGATGGTAATGACAATAGTTAAGAGACAAAGGATGTGGCTGGAAGGAGGAGGAGAGGGAAGGTTTTGCTGCTGCCTCTTGGCTGAAGGGCTTTCTTTTGTGAAGTGCAGAGATAGCACGAGATTTTGGCTGGGGTTGAGGGGATGGGCCCATGCTTTGCTCCAGCTCTCTCCCTCCTGGGATCTGAGCAGTGTGGTTTTCATGCTGGACTGTTGGGGCCAGAGGATTCACTGCAGACCTGTTGTCTTTCACTACATCTCCTTATCATGGGTGCAAGAGCAGCTGTTGAACTGGGACCTCTCCAACACGCAGCCTCACTGGGAAGGGGACCGTGACACCCAATCCTTTCCTGGAGAGAGACTCTCCTGGCGGCTTGTGGCAGCTGCCTGCAGCAACCTGCCTGCCACTGCCCAGCCCTGCTGTTTTCTGCCGCTGCTTTGGGCTTTTTGCTACACTTTAACCGGACACCCCATGTTCGCCGGGAGTCCCACAGCTCCTGCCATGGCTCTGGAGTCTTTACTTTGGAGTCTTTGGTGGCCACCCTGGGTGGGCCACCAGCCGCCTCTGCTGTTCCAGCCAGCTGTTCCGAGCGTCCTGCTGCTGTCCACTTTGCCATCCGGAGGGGTGCTGGGCTGACTGCCACGGGGGTTTGTGAAGGAAGCGCCGTTCCGCCCGCCTGCCCGCCATTACGCACTGAGGGACGCGCGCCGCAGCGCCCCCTGCAGCCACGGGGAGTCACCGCACCCGCCCTGCCCGCCGGGAGCCGGCAGCGCCCCTGCTGGCCGTGCCTGGAACTGCACCCACGGGCGGTGCCTGTGGCCACAGGAGCGCCGGGACCGGGTCTGGGCTCTGCTGCGGTCAGCAGCTGCTGCTGGCACTCGCTTGTCTTATTATACACGTACATATATAGTAATAAAGAACTGACACGCCTTTTCCTGTATCTTTGCCTGAAAACCCCGCAATTTCAAAGTTGTAATAATTTGGACAGAAGGGGGTTACTTTTTCCATTCCAAGGGAGATTCCTGCCTTCCTTGGCAGACACCTGTCCTTTCAACCAGGACAGGTGTCACCTGAGCTTCCTTTTCCCCAAGCTAAACAACACTGGCTCTTTCAGCCATTCCTCACAGGACTTATGCTTCAGACCCTTCCCCAGTTCTGTTGCCTTTCTCTGGACATAATCCAGCCCCTCAATGCCTGTCCTCTAGTGAGTGAGGGAGGGGCCCAGAACTGGACAGAACACTTGAGGTGTGGCCTCCACCAGTGCTGAACACAGGGGGACAGTCTCTGACCTGGTCCTGCTAGTCACAGTATCGCTGACCCAAGATGCTATTTGCCTTCATGGCCAGATGGGCAAAGCTGGCTTGTGTGAAGCCACTGTCAACCAGCACTCCCAGATCCTTTTACATTTTCTTTTCTGTGTTCAACTAGTATCTGGAGTCATGTCTTCAGATAGGTTGGATCATACTGACAAATATTTAGAAGTCATTTTAGCACAAATCAACTGTACTTCCTTTAAAACATAACATTAACATATGTGTTTGAAGTACCTAAATTTGGTTCAAGAAATTTCTTTCATACCAGTTTCTAGCCTTCTGTGTCTACCTCTCCAAACATAAGAAACGTAAACTGATAATGCACCAGTACTTAATTATTTATACATAAACATTTTAATCTAATTGTATTTATTTGGGGGCTTTATGAATTGTCTTTAGGTAAAAATGCTTGGCATTAGTATCAATTACATATTTGATGTAAAAGTACTTGAGACAATTCAGTATTAGTTTTCTGAATGCTCACTTTTACTGTGAGAGAAAAAAAGAAGAGTGATAAGATTATTATGTAACTTTATCCTTGTTCTAAAGATGTAACACTGTTGAACTTTGTATTTTATAAAGAGCTCATAACCTTTACTGGTTAATTTAAATAGTCATCTGCCAAACAAGACTACTAGAATTGGCAATACCATGTCATTTTAGTTGCCTGTTGAACCCTATATTGTATATTCACAGGAGGCTTCACATATGGTTCCACTTTTTGTCTCCAGTAGGAACATTAGGGAATGGACAGAACAGCACACCTTAAATGCTGTGTTCACTGTGTTCCAGGTACTTGAAAACAATACTATAATTTTCCACTTTCAAACTTAAAAAACAAATAGCACAATTTTGTGACATAACATTCTTCACAGCAATTAAGTATCAGGTGAGACTTTTTCAAAGCTATAGCAATCATATTTTAATCTTAGAGATATTACACCTTTTTCATTTTTTATCCAACTGAAGTGACATTTTCAAACTACTATAGTACTTCTCTTGCAGCCCTCAAGAATTTAACAAATGCCTACAGATATACAGAATGGTGTCTCCAAATATTTCATTTCATTGAGGTCAAAACTAGAGGGTACCATCCTTTAAAACATGCATGCCACTTCCATATGATGAACTGATACACTCAGACCAATGGATATAAAATTAATTACTGATCTCAGCCACCTACTACAAACTGGATGCATGAATAATAGAAATAGGACAATGTCATCTTAGTACTCAACAGTTCTGATAGCCAGTGCTTCATCCCTATCGCACTGTCTAATTTAATATCTTAATTTTTCATGCAAGTTTTAAAATTATACCATCAAATACCAATAAATTTAAACTTGAGAAAAAACTCCTGATGTCTAAGACTTGTAGATAATAAGGCCTTTAACTGAATTGTAGTTATCATAGACTAACTATAGCAGTTCTAGAGAACATGCAGGCAAACCATTCCACTGGTTTTAAAGAGAAGTTTCCATAAACTGATTACTCACAGTTTACCTCATTCAAAACTACAGGATTGCTCTTAAGGTAGTTTTACATGGAATTAACATCAATTAGCTGACTCCCAGCTATAAAAAGGAAAATTCCATAAGAAAATATCTATAATGTGCTTAGAAAGTTATCAAAAAAGCACTATGTAATTAGAGGTAGGGAGAGAAGATGAAGAAAGAGAAGCAAAAGGGAAAAGGAGAAAAAAAAGGCAGAAAAGAACCTCACAGTGATACAAACTGAACAATTGGAGCTGTTTGTGTATGCACAGAGTAACCAAGTGTAACTGAAGCTGTCAGGTAAACAAAAAGTGGGTTTATATCACTGTACTACCAGTGCAGCACATGCATTACTATGGGTTAGCTATAGCATGAGTAAGTACTCTGTTCAAATGTGAAATGTAACGTTTTATACTCCTGTTTCTGTTTTTAGAAATAATGACAGAACAGACTATCTTGGAAATGCTTCTTCAATCATTGGAAGCTCAGAAATGTATGGAAGTTGGGATGAAATAAAAAAACAAAAACAGGTAGCATCAAACAGGCTTCTGAATTGGAAAAGTGGTATTTAAAAGCTGGTGATTTCTATGACAGCTTCTTAGAATAAAGTTGCACCTGTGGAACTTTTTTTGCAGCCCAATCTCTGCCAGAGATGTACAGCTGTGCTTTCTAAGGTGCACAGGAATCTCACTGTGTTGCGTATTGCTCCTTTATTATGGAAACATGATATGCACAATTTAAATATTTTTCATAGTGAAAAACATGCATGCAAAAGGGCAACAGTGAGAAATTTCCAGTTTAGCATCTGCCTTTCTTGAATGTTTGGTTTTGTGACACTGTTCCTGCAATTATATACTGCATCTAGAACTGAAAATCTACAATAAATTTTAAAAGGTTACTACAGAAAAGTATACACATTGTGCAATATTTGCATTTCCTAATATTCTTGCACTTTACTTGACTGCCTTTACTCTCTCTGATTCAGATAGAAGAGCACAATGAAAGAAATAAGTCCTCACTCTGCCTTTTGTTATCTCACTGTGAAAACAAAATATTCTGCCTTTAACAATAATGTAATCTGTGCAGCTATAAAGACTAAGGCATAGTTTGTATAGAAGACACAAAAGACTTAGAAACAATAAGGAGGCATTGCACAGAATCCATTTTCACACCTGAAGACGTGTACATTGTCAGTTAATTTCTCTTCTCTTCCCCAGTTTCCTCCCAATAAAATTAGTATTTTGAAACACATAAGTATTTAAACCTACATAAACAACACAGCTCCTGTACTAAAGAATTCCAAACAGCAGATTCTTCTAAATTACGAGTGATAAAGATCACTGTTAATTCTAAAACTGAAATATGAAAAAATATTATACTGACCAAGTAGCAGCATAGAAAGCTTGGGATTTTTTTTCCCTGCTTATAATTTCTACTTGTCTTGCTTAAATTTCATAGAGGAAAGGGGAGTGGGATAGAGTGATATTAATTTTCAAATACAGAATTTGTGTTTTTCCATGGTCATATTCCTTTCAGTTATTTAATATTATATCTGCAAAATTAAAAGTTCATGTCATCTCTGAAATACCACATCCAATAGTATATATGAAATTATTTCTCTTTCAACTGTTGACTACATTTGTTTTGATGCATTTTCTTCTCCACACATTCAGAGTAGTCTAGCTTCTTGTTCTCAGTTGCAAAAAATGAAAACAAGAAACAGGATTATTTTAGACTCTAACCTGAAATGCTGCAGCCTCTGGCCTGCCCTTCAGCCTTTCCTCTGAAAAGGTCTCCAGGTGCAGTTTGGGTAGCTCCAGGGTGAAGTCATTCGTGGCTGCTGCAGTACACAGCAGCAAAGCCTGATCTCTGACCTAAAGGGAAAAAAACAGCATCAATGGTAATTCCCCTTCAGACACATTAACTGGGATGAACTGGGTCCCCTTGAGCCCACTGAGTGGACTTGCATTGATCGCTGGACCTGAAATCCATGAATAAATTTAGGACTAATTGATTTTTCGTTGCAAATAAATCTCTAATTCAGAGTGCTGGGAGAGAATGTTAAGAAGAAAAAGCATCTTCCCCTGGTCTGAAATGAGAAGAAAAGACACTAAGGGCTCTGTAGCCCAGCTGGTGTATACATTTCACAGATCTGTCGCCGATAAAAACCTCGTAAGAAACGAAACAGTAATTTTACTTCTAACTGAAAAAAACAGGAGCTGTGAAATTAAAAAGTTCATGTGATCACATCAATGAGAAGCTGGCATGTGAGATCTGCCTACTCTGTTATCAGTCCTCCAGAACAAGGCTCATTAAGAAACAACTCAGTCAAAAGTCAGAATAAAATGAATAATCCACAAATAAAGCGCAGCAAACTAACCTGTAGCTTTCCAATTACTAAGGGGGTAAGAGGGAGGAAGAGAGACATGCTGGTTTTTGCAGGGCGGGAGGCGCTCGGTGCGTGGGCCGCTCGGCGCAGCGCGGGCAGCGGGCCGGCGCCGCGGGGCCCCCGCGCCCTTGGTGCGCAGCGCCACCTGCCGGCCGCGCGCGGCAGCGCCGCCCGCGCTTTGTCCTCGGGCGCGGCGCGGCGGCGAGGCCGGAGCGCTCCAGGAGCGCGGCGCTGCCCTGCCTATCGCGACATGTCGTGCGCCCGTCTGACAGCGCGGACAGGCCGTCCCTCGCATTTAACGCGAACTTTCCACCGGCACACACACGCCATATGATGCCGCACATTCATTTTTCATTCTGTTTAATACAAAATTTACAATGTCCACCTCCAGAAGATCCTAGTCGTCAGATGATGTTCTTATACAGACAGACAGACACACATGCAAATATATGTTAGTACAAACAAACAGATTAAATCCATTCGTTTGGCATACACTGCATCTGTTGAGGAGCAATAGTACGTACTGCAAAAATAATTTACTAAAACATATACTGGGTATATTCTAAATACACACAAATCAATAGATAAACATTTACTAAGTACTATTTAATAAATGCCAGGGTTTTTGAGAGGCTGCCTTGCCTGCAAGAATGCACTGAACATGAATTAAAACATAAATCTATTCATTATAAATCCCAGATTACTTTTCTGTAACCACTTACAAAATTAGATCCTTGTAAAATGTTGATTATGTGTGAACAGATTTCAAATAATAGCAGAGCCTTTGAAATCTGCTCTGATTGAAAGAAGCATGTGCAAATCTACTGATACAAAGAAGAAGAGATTTTATTTTATTCGTTTCTCTGTTCTATGGGAATAGGGAGCCCTGCATTTCCCAAGTTGACCTAAAGAATTCCTGTCAATACCTGTGGCCTGCCAAACATATGCACTATGATGCAATTTTTATAACAGGAAAGGTCCTCTACACATTTTTTTGCACACATAGTGCACTAGGTTCAGGATATACAGTCCTATGGAACAAACATACTCTCTAGAGTGTTCTGTCAGCATGTGTAATTCTGGTCAGATGTTAACCTTGCTGAATATAACAAAATACATTGCTTTAAATACACACACATGCACAAACGCACATACACACGCACACACTTAATTTACATTTTTATAGCTTATATACACAGCAACTTTTCAGTGTCTTTGCTGCCAGTATGCACACAGATAAAAGAAAACATTAATGTGGATTAAGGTACTAAGAATTTATCAACATCAAACCACCAGTGTTTTGCCTTCTACCCTTCTGAACCGTAGTCAATAGATCTAAATATTTTACTGCACCCTGGCCAATTCATTGTTTGATGTTTAAAAACTCAAACAGAATCAAAGAAAATTTATTAAATTTCAGCCCCCAAATGAGATACTATTAGCTTTGAAAGTCAAGTTTAACTGCGATATTGATGATTCTCTTTTTTCTGTGACAAAATTCACAAGGGAAATCCCTATGTCAAAGTACAAAAGCAGATTGCTAATACTAGGGGGAAAAAAACAATGTATAAGCAATGTAGGTATAATATATACACAATACAGACAGTAGAAGTCCTTTTAACCCTATTAGTTTCAAACTCTCTATTTCAGTATTGAGGTCTGACACTCACTGAACAATAAAATATAAACCCCATTTTTTAAATGGCTGCATTGTGGTATACAAATGTAATTAATATCACTACATCAGAAAGTATGTATTAGCTTCTTAAACATTATGATTTTTGATATGAGGATTCACAATTAAAAAAACAAAACAAATACTTTTTTGTCTTTGTAAATACTTGGACTGTAGAGACTACATCTCATTATCAGTATGCATACTGAGGAACTGAAAATTAATATGGACTTTTTCTTTTGAAAAATACTCATGAGGGTTCAGGGAAAATTGTAAGAACAAAAGACTGGGTGTATGCTGTACAAATATCATTACATTGTTTCACTAGAAGTGAAAAGATTCCAAGCTGCCTACCTATTGAAGGACTGGAAAGCTATATTGGCCATGCTGGCATGGACTCATGTAGGAGAGACCAGATCTGTACGAAATCTTAGGAAAAAATTAATTTAATAATTTCTGTCTGTTGGCTTTTTGAGATCCAGATACAAAACAACAAGAGTTGGGAAACTGTATTTCCTCATTCTCCAATGCAGTAAAAACCTCACAATTTTACATTACAGAACCATGAGGCAAAGATAAAATGGGTAATTTCATTTCTTTTTTTAAAGAGGGTATTTTGGAAGCTCAACAGGCAAAAGAACCATCCTATGCAGCTAAGGTTTAAATTGCAATTTTCAGAGCTTTTTTTATATTTAATGACATTTTTTTTTTCTTACAAATGAAATCTAAAACAAGATTATTTTGTCTTAAAGGTCTTCTGAGGCTAGAGAGCTTTATGTTAAAATCTAAAACACCTAATCAGCTAATCAGACTTATTGCAATGATTAAAAATGTCTAAATCTAGTTTCACTTCCCTATATTCTAAAATTAATATGGAGGAAAATAATATAAATTTTTATTTATCCATTGTTAGTGAAGCTTTTGTCCCTTTCTGATTTTGGTAAACATAATTTTAGCTGAGACTGTGAAGTGTTTCAAGAGTGAATTTATATGGAGTATAGTTAAGTGTCGTGACAGAATGCTTCTAAATATGATCATTACATTTTTCAGTTTAGACATATATAAATACTATATAAAAACAGGCAAAATCACAAATCCACACTCTACTACAATACTCATAGCATTTTAAAATAAAGGAGAAGAGTGATTTATGACAGTGTTTAACTTTTCAATTAATTAGGAGAGCAACAAAGAGGACAACACTATAGCCACTCAATTTAAAATCAATGAAGTACTCATTAATTCAGATCAAAGCTGAAACTGAATAATAAACTGAAGTTACGTTATTGACCAAAGCAAGGTGTAGAATTTGATGGACTAATTCTACATGTCCAAAAATGAATTTTAAAATTTTCTGCTGCTCAGGTAGTTGATAGTTTTGTCTGCACTCCACTCTGGTGCTTACTTTGGTTTTTCTATATACAGTTTGATGTGGTATATCCAGTTATGCCAGTAGAGACATGATACTAAATGCTAGGAAGTTGTAAATGGTATCAGAATGTGGTCAGCCCTTCCTATTTTTTTTCCGACTTGCTATCTGAGTGGTACAACAAACGTGAGATTTTAGTTTTTGTTTTGTTCCTAATTCAGTGCTTTCTTATGGTGAAAATAAAATCAAATTATATCTGGATATAAACTCAAAATATAAGCTATATATGAGAACATTTTATAAGTTCAAAGTTCACCAACTCTACATTAAAAATACTTTTTTCGGGGCTTATTTTTCTTTAATTTCTAGTACTTTTTAAATAACATATCATCTGCAATTTAAAGAGCAGAACAAGATTTGCAGTGATTTGGTGATAAGCAAATGGAAAAGAGTTATGTAATCCGTTTGTCTGAGATCACAATATTGCTGATATAACAGAAGCTGCAAATACAGAAATCATTCTAAAAGAGTACAAGCAACATGGTTTCTACCATGCTGCTATGTGTTCTGCATGTGACATGCAACTGACAAAAATTAGTTTAGAACTTTTTAAAGTAGAAAAAAGCAGTTTGAATGCAAATCTTAGTCTTAACCAGTCTTGCAAGTATGTGGCTGATTTAGCTGCATAATGTCCATACCTCCAGGGCAGCATGTAGAGTGGGGGCCATATTACATATGTTTAAAACACACACACCTACTAGACACAGTCCTTTGCCATGGGAAGCATTTTAACAGAAATAACTTACATAGTAATTGCTTTGAATGGGCAAGTCTTTTTATAGTGTTACACAAATGATCATGAAACTAAGAAGAATAATACTTTTTACATTGCTGGATAGAATTAAACCTTCATGAACACTTCCTATTTTTTTCATATTTAGTATGAATTGCTAAAGTTTTCTTACTCTATATTAAAAATGCAAATGAATACACAGGAAGGAAGTTGCACCAACAATAATACTGAATAGTCTTGATAACAGTAGTTCTTCAAGTAAGTTGCTGATACAGATTATTTTCCTCATGATACATTCACATACTTTGGGCTATCTAGAAAATAGTGATCAATCTAAGTGTTATCCATTTAAGGGAATACAGGCACCAAATTATTTGCAGCAGGATTTGGCACAAGTAATATCCAAAGAAGTACCTCCCACAGCACTCTTAAACTGATATCTTAACCACCGTATCTTAAACTGAAGGCACTTTAAATCAAGTACCTAAAAACTGGAAAATTATAGACACAATTAGAGAGACCATGAGGTGGGGAATGGTATTTGGAACCAAATTAGTCAACTGAACTGCAAAAACATCCATCAAAACTTTCTTTTTTTCCCCCAAGAGGGATAAAAACCAAACTATACCAAAGCACAATGTTTTTTGCTTAGACAAGAGTTTCTTATATGACAGAAAGGGAAACAGTTGAATGGATACTTGTTACATGGCCATTAGTTAGGTTTGAGTCATCATTAAAAGCCATCAGATCATTGCACATTCATTAATCAAAAGAAGAAATACATCCTCAAAATCAAGGTCTGACTTCTGTTGATAGTGGAGGTTTAAATAGCATTTTGGCATACCTTAGTGTAGGTAGCCATACATTATCGCAATCAGTTATACCACATATTTACCTCAACAGAGTAACTACTGAAAATTTCTGTATTAGCATAGTGATTCAGTGACTACCCTTTCTGATTACTGCCATACAAATTTGTATTTAATTACAAAACAAGCAATTTCACAGATGGTCTCCAAGAGAGCACTGAATAACAGTGTTTGTGTAAAGGAGATATATCTCTTAAAACTGATGTTTTGGGTGCATTTGGCTTTTTTTTTCTTCTTTTTCTTTTTTCTTTTTTTTTTTTCTTCCTTCAAGACTAATCAAGATTATAGAAATTAATTTTCAGAGCAGACTACCATCCCAGACTTACCTACAAGATTAATTCAAGCTTTCTCATATTACTCCATACACACACTACATGGTCTGTTGAATATGAATTTGATCCAGAGTTGGGTTTTTGCAAATGTTGACCACAGCACCTAAGCTTCTCTATAGCTGCAACATATGCACTATAATACATACCCCATGAAAAGATTTCAGTGACCTTGGGCTGAAAATGAACCTATGTCTGGAGAGAATATCAGTTAATGCAGTCAATAATTCCACAATTCTCCAAACAACAATTTATCCTCACTGAAGGTAAACTATATACAGTATTCAAAAATACAAAACCCCACCTCAACCAACCAAAACAAACAACTAAACAATCCCCCAAAATAAAACCAAAAAAACACCCCAAAACCGACAAAGAAAACCAAAAGATAAAGACAAATGCGTCCTGAAATTAGTTACTTAGATATGTCCAAACTGAAAACAGTTAAGTACATGGATATGACATTCAGCAATGTCTTATCTTTACTTTGTGAAGGTTTTTAAATCCCTCTTGAGCTGGAGTACCATTTTTAGCTTGGCTAGGTCAGAATGACACTGAACAATATGAGTGATGACACACTAGACAGCTATATGGACAGAGTTGTCATCAGCAAGCCAGCTGTGCTAACACCTGTATGTCCTGCACAACTGATCTTTAGGAACACGGATCAAGAAAGTCAGATTGCTAGGAGGGGGAAACAAAAGTCATTCATCAAACACTGAAATAAAGAAGCACTCATCTGAGATGGAAAAGGAGAAAAAAATTAATATTTTTACTGCATTTTTTTTCTTACCACAGAGAAATAATAATTGGTTGCCTACTGAAAACTTCTTATAGAAGTTAGTTAGAATTTTAACAATCTAACTGGGTTTTCTTTGTGATTTTTTTGCATGTACACATACTTGCTGTTTCAATAGGCTTATGATAGGGCCTGTTGAGAACAATCCAGGACCACAGTGATGGACAGACTTTGAGCACACACACGCAAGCAGGCTTCACACTTAATATTAATGTTTATAGAAAAACAGAAAAAACATCTTGGGAGTTTCATTAGGTTAGGCCAAAAAAAATTAAGTTAGGATCTCTAAAATGAGGGCTTTAAAATAATTATTAAGATAACTGAATAATATGATGGACTATAGATTCCAGTTAACCAACAGAAATGTGTCAGGTCATATCTACTGGAGTCTGACTGAGATAGCTAACTTAAGTCTCATAACTGTTTTCTTCTTCCAGGACCTGTTCAATTTGTGGTCTCATTGCTGCAACTAACAATTATTGCCACTTATACTGAGTGTTTTTTCCAATGTAGTCGCTTGTATATGGACTTAGACCTATTGTAAACTAATTCCTTGCAGGCCATAAAACTGTCATCATAAGGAAATGCATTTGATTGCTATGGGTCACATCAGAAATAACAATCTACTGCTACAGTCTTACTAATCTCAAGTATTCAATGGCCCCACCCCAACTCCAACTGTATTATAAGACTCTATTATATGTGCTGCATTATAAAACCCAAAACCATTAAATTAGATAAAGAAAGATAGTTCTGTCTTTTTTTTTTTTTTTTTTAATATATTATGGGATGGATGATACAGTGTTTGTATCTTTTTTCAACTGATAAGAGTCATGGGACCCAGATCTCATAAACAGATTAGGGGCATTTCAGAGGAGACAACAGGGGTGGCAGTGAGACAATAAAACACAACAGTGGATGGCTTTCAAGGCATGAGTGCTGACAGGTCTACATGGAAGTTGTTCTGCTAGCTAGCATATGAACCTTTCAATCAGCAGAAATGAAGTGCACTACAGAAGTGGATGAAGACTAATTCTTCTGACCAAGTGCCATAAGGAAAGGAGTACACTGGATAGCTGCTTTGATCCCTGGCGTGTCCCAGAGTGTCAGAATAAGTAGGTTGCTAACTGGTATTGGGAAAAACAGTGAGCATGTTGTATTTTATTAACCTGCTAAAACAGGCAAATCCTAAGTATCCAGGACAGTCTGAAAACTATGATAGACTAAGCTTGTCAAGATTTTGATACTTAAGAGTACAAGGAGAAACAAACAATTTTCTGTAACTTTGAAGGCTAGCTCACTGGAATGATTTCTCATGGTGGTGTATAACACCGCCTAAATGTAGAGAACAGGGATTTAGGAAGGCTGAAAAGGAGGCAGCTATAGCAGTATACCAGGTGCAGCCTCAGTGAGGACAAATGAGGGCAGGACAAAGTTGGTTGCAGACACTTCTGGTGTCAGACCCACCACAGGTCATAGCTAAGCCCCACAGCCCACTGGAAGCCCCTCTGCGAAAATTAATGTAAGAATGAGAAAAACCCACCACACAGGGAGAGAAGGAGGAAACAAAAAACTGAACATCTAAGTCAGAGAAGAAGTGAGGCAGAAATGCTTAAGGCACTGGATTAGGTATTTCCTCATAGCACAGAGAGAGGACTATTCTGGGGCATATCCACATGATATTCCATGAAGAATCCCATTCCAGAGCAGGTCCAGGAAATCCTTCAGGATAGTTCCCAAAGGAATTAAAGTCCATGGAGAGTCTATACTGAAGCAGATATTCTTGAAAAATGGCAGCCCACATGGAAAGCCCACAGTGATGCAGGGAAACAGCATGAGGATGTAGGAGCAGAAAAGAGTTGGTGTTGGTGTGCACTGACTGCAAACTGCTGTGCCTCACAGCATGAGCAGAGCAGTCACAAGTGAAGCTGAGACTATAAGGCAGGGTAATGCTAATTTCTAAATTGTTTCTATCTCTCCAAATCTACTTCAAAAAAGAAATTAAAATAGTTTCCCAAAGTAAGCTGGCTTATCTGTGATAATAAATATTATGCAATGTCTCTACCTAGATCTCAACACATGAGCTTTCTCATCCTGTTTTGTTCCCCTGTCCTCTTGACTGAGAGAGCATCTCGGTGGGCCTCTGGCTGCTGGCCAAGG
Organism: Taeniopygia guttata; assembly: GCF_048771995.1. Classification (NCBI taxonomy): domain Eukaryota; kingdom Metazoa; phylum Chordata; class Aves; order Passeriformes; family Estrildidae; genus Taeniopygia; species Taeniopygia guttata. The sequence continues at coordinate 73,671,135 of NC_133063.1, read as the reverse complement.
CTAACCCAAAAAAAGCATTCAAACTGAGAAGCAATACAAGGGGAAGACCAAAGACTTTAGCAGAGATAGTGTAAAATCCCTCTGATGGGATTACAGGATCACAGAATATTCTGAGCTGGAAAGAACCCACAAAGATCATGAAGTCCACTCTTAAATAACTGGCCCATACAGGAATTGAACCCACAACCTTGGCATTATTATCATAACTAATAGATGATTAACTACACATGTTAAAGAATCTTGTCATAGAAATGAATAGATTTAATGTCTCTTACACCATTTTTACAACCAGAATATTAAGAAATAAAGAAGAAATTAGTAATGGAATACAGTTTACCAGTAATGAATTACAGTTTACAGTTTACAGCAAGCATAAACAAGGGATTATTTTATAACAAAAATAACTTCAACTTTTTGAGGGGAAAGTGTTTCAAGAAACAACTTATTTTTCATACATAAAAAAAGGACTGCCCATGGGTTTTAAAGTAAGATATGTTCTTAAATTATTTTTCTTTTTATTAGAAGACATTTTAAGAAAACCCTTTTTGTTTGAACTTCAAATAGATGGAATTTCCTTTCATCACACTTTCAGTAAAATTTTATTTATTTCTGTTTTTATTTTGCTATTACCTTTTGGTCATCTTCAGTATTTTGAGAATAAAACTGAACCAAACCATAATCCTTTTGAGGTCTCTGCATGTCCTTGTCGATATTCTGTTTTGATTTTTTATATTTGTTAAAACATTCACATCACATTTAGGTATTTGTCCATAATATTTAGATGGTATAGGATGAAGAAAGATCTCTTATTTTATCAGGAACTTTTGTAGAAATAATTCAGCTCCAGGAGTAGGATAAAGATAGCTAATGTGACATGACCCCGGGTAAGACAAAAAATAACCTTCTAAAGAACTTCTTGTAATTTATGAAGGACATGAAACTAGTTAATAAAAATATTTTCTCTCTTAGTATATCCAGTGCTCACGTTCTTCAACAGTTATGCTTCATAAATATTCATGAAGGTTAAAAAGGTAGCTCCACAATGATCTTGAAAGAATCATTCTGGGCACAAGCATGCCCAAGCACTTTCTGGCAAAGTCAAATGTTTGATTCTAGATGTTCCATCCATCCAGTCACAGTGAAGAGCAGAAAGCAGTGTAAATGATCCCTGGTCTAGTGGTATATTAGAAGCATGCCCAGAGATTGTTTCACTCAGCTCTTTCTCTTACTTTTGTTTGCTGAATGTTACACCCTGGTATATCCAAAGGCAGATGATCTAGTATCTACACTTCTAACTTCTGGAATTCTTTCAGGGATAGAATACGGAGAGGAATGAGGCTACTTTAATGGATCAGAGTATACTGTCTTATCCTGAGTCTAGCTAAGATTACTAAGGATGTCTGGAAAATCCCTCTGAGATCTGTAGGTAAAAATTTAGCATTATGAATTAATAATACAGATCCTGAAGTGATATAGTGGAATTTTGTGGATATTTGCTCATGAATACATCAACACAGAAATATCAAAACCTTCAATTTCAAACTCCTGTAAGTAAAGCTGAGGTTAGTAGCAGTACTTGTCCAACTTCAGTTGATTCTGAACTTTACCCATTTTCTTTTGATTTCTTTCTTAAAACAAAAGTAAATCCCAGAATTTCTAGTGGAGAAAGAAGGGCTTATGGTTCCTTTACTAGTACCTAATCCATTTCTTCATGTTCTCATTTTTTACTGTGTGAGAAACCCTTTAAGAACAACAGTGTAAACTTCATAGTTTACACATACGCCATGTTCATTAATGCTAGGTAATTAGTTACCATTATGATGTAGGGTTTACATTTCAGACACATCCCAAACAAAATCAATAATCTCCCTTTGTTCTTCTAGGAGAAACAGTATGTCAAATTTTGAATGATTTGCAATTAATTTTTTTTAGTTCCTGCTGAAAGGAGCATCCTGACATTTCTAATTCTTATGTTTTGCTCATTCCTTAGGTTGACAAACCAGAAAGGATAAATTAATTGCTACTCACTAACGTGCTATGTGGGCCAACTATGTACATCAAGAATTAAGAAGCAATATGGCAACTAAAATTTTCAGAAAAAATATGGCTATTTCTCAAGCAATTCACTGCATCAGGTTAATCTGTACCAAGAATGTGGCCTTCTCTATAGCCTTTCCCCAAACAGTTCAATCCTTCAATACTTCAATTCAATGCACATAATGGCATTGCTTTCAAAACCAAAATGTAACCTCGCAATTCCAGACAATAAATTCTGAATGCCACAGACATGTATGTCTTACTGCAAAACACAACATTTTCTGCATGACATGAGATGTTAAGCTTAAAACAAGCCAGTATGAAAAAGGTGGGGGCAGAAAAGCAAGACAGTCTGTACTAACACAGTTTGCTGCAGCTGAAACACACAGTTTTAGGTTCTGTCACTTTCTTGAACATTAAAGGAAAGAAAGACTTAAAAAAATATCTGAAAATTAAATTAGTTTTGGTGAACACAGAAACTAAAATGAAGAATAGATTCCCATGTTGCTGTGAATTCAAGATGTGATAAGGGAAATTAACACTCCAAGGTAATAAAAACACTTATTTTGCTTTGTATTGCTCTAGACTAAAAACAGTTATAATACAATAAACAATTAGAGTTACAGTTAAAACCAGTCCTTTTGCCTAAATAATTAATATACAAGCTTGTTGGACTTTCAAATAATGCTATACCAGGGCAAAACTGTGCAAGTAAAAGAGAATACTTAATGTTATTCCTCAGTTTAAAAATTGTCTTAAAAATATCATGAAAGTTTCTGACTACAGGTTGCATCTTACTGTCTTTTCCTTATGTTTTATCATGTATCAAAGACTAAAGTAGCATGCACAAAGCCATGTGTTTTATGGCCACCATGCATGTGACATCACCGAATGACTTCTGACTTACTCCATAGAAATTGTCAGCTGTTTGGATGTTCAATTGTCTTCACTTGGTAACTTGAAATAGTGGTCTAAGTGATTAAGGGGAAAAAAAAGTGGATTTTGTAGAAAGTTTTGTAATAAGAAATAAGAAGTTTGTGTACTTCAAAATTGTATTTTATTTCACTAAAAATGACTATTTTTTTAGGACGAAAGAAGTTGAAGGTGGAAATAAACTCTAGGAAAAGGAAGCCACCTTACAACTTCTCTCCTTCCCTGAGCAAAAGCAGTGGTAAAACTTTGATATGTTTAGAAATACAAATCAGAGGAATAACTTTAAATTCTTACCTTATGAAGAGTGTCTTCCACAGCTTTCATATGACTAATGATCAATTCTCTGTCTCTATTACAAGACCAAAAAAAAAAAAGTGGTAGATCACAGAACTGAAAACTCACCTGATTTAGAAATTAATTTTCTGCTACTTTTTTACTATTTTGTTTTTACAAATAATTTTTGATAACTCAAAGTATTATGGTTTTGTCTCTCCTTTTTATATCCCCAATGCAAACCTTAAAAAATAGTTCATGTACCACTATTTGGAATATTTCCATATGAAATTTGCTTCTGTTGTGGACTATCAATTAAACTAGCTGTAATTATGGACATATTCATGAACAACTATAATTTTCTTGGAGAGTTTTAGATGTAAAAGGCATGTTGAATGGAATCTTCTAGCAGGAAGAGAATACATTCTCTTACATTTCCAAGGGAGGCTTGGAGAACGAAACAATTCTCTAATGCCCTTTTGTAGATTAGGGCTTCAGTAAAAAAGACAGCTCTCATCAGCTAGGCTGTCATGAAAAACCTTGGCCTCAACTCATGATTGACAGAAATAGAACTGAAGTTGCATAATACCATATGACTAAAGAGAAAAGAGAGCATGACCATAGGAAGTCAAATAGAATCCATGACAGAAAAGCTAATAAACCTCAGCATTCCACTACTGTCTATTATTTTGCCACCTATGTGTATATTTTGTTTGAGCTTTTACAATACCAGAATCCATAGAATCAGCATGATTTAGGTTGGAAAAGACCCTTAAGATCACTGAGTTCAATCATTATCCCAGCACTGCCCAGCCCACCATTAAACTGGTCTCCAAGGGCTGTATTTTTTAAATACCTCCAGATCTACAACTTCCCTGGGCAGCTTGTTCCAATGCTTGACAACCTTTTCAGGGGAGAATCTTTTCCTAATATCCAATATAAATCTCTGCTGACACAACTGAGGCCATTTCCTCTTGTCCTATCAGCTGTTACTCGGCAGAAGAGTCCAAGTCCTATGTCACTACAACCTCCTTTCAGGTCGCTATGGAGAACAAGAAGGTCTGCCCTCAGCTTCTTCTTCTTCAGTTAAAATCATGGCATTCTTCCCCATGGAATGATGGCTGCTTTCTCATTTCTTGATTCATACTATCTTAACAGAAATTATAGGAAGGTGGCCAGAAGAGTAGAATTGGGTTTTACATTCCTAATAAAGCCACATAGACTTTTCTATATTCAGGATCCCGCCTTCTTTGGACTAGATTGACAGGGCACTTGGTTGCTGGCTGGGGTTAAACCACAACACAGAAAAATTACCAAAAGACTAATGTATTTTTGTCAGGTTCACTGTTTCAAACACTTTCATTAATATTGCTTTTTACTCAGGAGGACAGTGGAATGAACTGCTAGCCACCACTAAAAGAAAATCAGGAAAATTATCAGAACAAGACAGACATCTTGCTGTCTTTTACAGCACTACAAAAACTTAGGAAAGAAAGTGAAAGATACCCATGCATTGCCTACAATCACTTAGGTCATGGAATGGATATTAAAATAAGAGTTTCTGGGTAAGACCAAAGTATATTTACCAACTTTGCTCACATGTTCCAAAGGAAGAAAAAGACACTTGCACACAGAAAAAGAAGAATTGGTAGAACAATGAATGACTGTTTTGGAAGTTTTCACATTAAGAAAACCTTTTCTGAATATAAGAATGACCACAGGGAATGATCCTTACTGGAGTGCATAAAATAGCTTGGGGCAGGGTGAAAAGGAGAAGGCTTTTAAGAACAAATCCTTCTTTGGGTCATAATCTGCTTTGATACACTTATACTAAATAATATTTGTCATTCTAATTAGCTTCTTAAACATATCACTGATAACTATATTAATTACATAATTTTGCTGGTGCATAAGCCCCTTAAAGCTTCTAAGCTATTGTTCTTTAGAGGTCAAATCTACCCCAGGTATAATAAGAAATTTTAAATTTAAATTGAACTTTTTTAAAATCTTGGCCATGGACCAATAATATTCAAAGTGCATACTATTGTAACAGTAATAGATAACAAAGTCTGAAAGGATTTATAATTTTATCTGACTATACAACTCTAAGATGTTATTAATAATCTCATTAAAGTCAGCGGAACATCTTTTGACTACCAATACTTTCAAAAATGGTCCCTGAACATTTCCTTCCACTCTTCAGGTTATAGTATAAAAGGCATGGGGCTTACATCTAAATCCAAAACTCTCTGAAATAAGAAGAAATATCTATACTACACCACAGATAAGCGTAGGTCCAAATTCAACCCCTTTAGAATAACCATTCCTTAAATGAACAGAATATGAAAGTTCTACAAAAGAGATGTTGTCAAATCTGTAAGGTAATTGGCAGACAAAATGCTTATGCATTTTGGACTAAGAATTTGTAGCACTGTTATGGGATAACTACAGAAAACATAACGTGCAGTATCTTGAACTAACAGTTTTCTTTTTCAAAGTCTAGCACTGAATTTCAAAGAGAGGCAGATGTACTTTTGTTTTCTAGCATTACATTAGCTAAGGCTAAAACCCTGTGCATGAAAGTAAGAATTGATCTTTTGTCTGTTTTAAGTGATCTCCCCAAGGTCCCAGTGCTCACTTCGCTGCCGTGCAGAGGGCACTCTCTGCATCACGGATGCTCTCGCTCAGTCGACGCTTGTCCTGCTCCAGCTGGGTAAGAAGTCTATTCTGCTGACGCAGAAATCGATCTCTTCTTCTCAGCTCCATCGCTGCCTCAGAGAGACTCTGCAGCAGACAGAAAACAGAGTTACTTGTCAGCCCAAATAATTAACTTCAGTTTATGCCATAGGCTATTAAACAAAGTGGAAAACAGACTGACTGTGTAGTAGATTTGGACCATTGCATACTAAGGTTTTATGAATTCTCTACCAAAATATTAGCAGCTCAGAACCCCCCAGTTTTTAGTACATTGACTGTGTATAAATATCTTGATTGTGTATAAATATATTTATAAAATAAAATTATTTTTTGATCAAGCAGGGACATACACTATGCTACAAGTACTATATTTACAAATACCAGGTCTAAACACAAAGGAAAAAATCAAGAGTACAGCTTTAAAGAACACAGAATATTTGCAGAACTTAATTTAAAATAAACATTAAAGAAAGGAATTCACAGTGAAAGGGAATAAACACAGAAGCATTTATTTGAATATTCTGCACCATTCAGAAATTTCAGTAGAATAGATAATCTCATATTCTCTGTTATTGTATCAAGTACAATCTATTTTATGGTGCTTTCACTATTATAACATTAGTTTCCCAATATGCAAAATAGTATGTGTATTTTTTAAACATTTCTCTCTGGCTTAGAATTAACACAACATACTTTAATCAATTCAGATTAATCCAACAGATGAAAAATAACACATAGGACTAATTAATACAGAAGCTGGCTGGCTGCTACTCCTTTCTGCTGGGATAAATCAATACAATTACAGACTGGAGTATTAATAATTCGATTTCATAATTTGTTACATGTTACATTTTACTTACAGCTGTTAATTGTCTTTTTAGAAAGAAATTATAATAGGTAGCTATAAACATCCTCTTACACATAGCATATATCCTGATAGAGTCTAAAATACAAAAGAGAAGGCTGCACAGTTGCAAGACTGAGTTCTTACACACCTTTTTTTCGAAACGTATGGGTATATTTTCTGCTTGAATTCTAAGAATGCTTTGCATAATTTGTACTCAGTATTTGTCCTGGACTGTGAAACATGGAGATGTACTATGCTGTGGATGAGTATGAAGAACACTATATACAAAATGCTGGTAAAAATTTGGAGGGTGCTGAAAACTCAACTAATCTGAAGAACTTTCAGACCTCTTAAAGGGTCAGAGGTGCTCCAAAGAGCATTAGGATAGAGGAATTTTCTATAAAACAGCAATCAACAGCAAAGGACTTCATAGTCCTGTAAAATAAACGGTAATCTGTGGACTGGCATAAGTCTTCTTCTTACATTCCTGAAGAGCAAAGGCAACCAGTTACTTAAATGCTTAAATGGTGGTGTATTTTGAAGGTACAGCACCATTACTTGAAGTCTTGTTCAGGAATTTACAAAATCTAAGCTGAAATTAATCACAACTGTGTAAGAAAAAAAAATTGAAGTTTATTTAGGAAACTCTAATACCAGAAATGTTAATATTATTCTTGTTCAAATGACTGCAGGTTGAATAATTCTATTTTGACTTTTATGTCCTTATTTTCAATAAACAACTGACATATTTTCCCTAAGGAAAGATAAACACACAGATAGCATTCAACCACTGCACAAGAATATTCAAAACCAGAAGTCATGCTTTCAAAAATTCTACCCTTAAGCCACCAGCAGCTATCAAATTCCTGTCTAAACAGATGACTTTGTCAATTATCAGATTTTCAGAAAATTTATTTCCAAGAACTGAAATGCGGATTAGTATGGAAGTTCAAAACCAAAGAGCATTATCTTCTTCCAATTACTGCGTTTACTGTTTGCTTTCAACATTGAGGAAAGAGTTCTGAAAACAAAGTCAAGTAATGCCCCGGCCAGATTTCCACCTTTGGCAAATGGACTGTATTTGAACACAGAACAAGGTCTCTGTTACCAATGTTTGGTCCAATCCAGTGTCCCACCTGATTGAAAAATCTGGTTTTAACTAGTTTCTGCTAGTATTTTGATGCAAGAAATTTTTGATGCAGATGCTGTTGAATGGATTTTGGCCCCAAGATCCTACCAGTCTAAAACAGTAGAGAAAGACAGGATAATAGGAACATTATGCATATTTGTTTTATTTTTATTATAGCTATCCATCTGCAGGGGTTGAAGAGTTGTCAGCTCCCACGTCAATCTTTCATTACTGATCATGAACAGTGAAAAGACCCACTAGTCAAAATCTTCTGTGAGCTGCTAACTAATCTAGATTACTCATTCCAAGCATGTGCCTATTAATGAGGGAACAGGACCTAACATTTTTAAGGGCCATGGTCAGCAATCTATGCTAACCGGTGATGAAGCAGTACAGAAATGGTTAAATCAAGTATCTCACTGAAGAGCTGCTCTATTATATTCAAAGAGAACCCCATTATTTACAGATATCTCTAAAGGATTCAGACTTTATCTAGTAACATTGCATTATCTAAACAAAATAGAAACTGATTTTAGCACTCCAAAAGCAGTTTCAGCAATTACTTGAAGCTTCTTGCTACTGTGGGTTAAAGTCAAGCCTTGGAAACGTTCAAATACAGTGTGGTGTATTATAAAATAATGGCTGGTAAGCCTCTTTTTTTGCTTCTTCAGATTGATCTAATTAAAACCCTTGATAAACTTTATGGACTCTAATATTTCCAGCTGAGTGACTGAAACCAAGAGGGTGTGCCTCAAGGCAGCAAGGCAACAATGATAAGCAGCAGGTTAGCCACTAATTTCTCAGCTAGGGTAGATTGTAAAAGTGTGATGTTCTGATATCCAAGAAAGTGTTCAGGAGAGAATAGGATAAATCAAGTTTAATAACTCTGCTCTTAATTGTTCCCTCAATGCTCCACTCTAATTACTTGGAGAACTCTCCTGACTGTCACCTGATATTAAGTTGTTGGAGGCTGAGTGTGGAGCAGTGAGATAATCAATAAACATTTAGTGGGGAGAAGAATGAAGATCCCGTTAAGCAGTGGGAACCTGCAGCACCCAAAGCCCTTCTGCTCATGAGAAAACCTATGGGAGAGCCATAGTGATTGCAAAGCAATAATCCAAAGCACTGGTTTTAGGCTTTGAGGCCTTTAGGCAACAGTACATTTGAGAAAAAAAGGTTAACACGGTCATCCTAATTACAGCCCATTTTCACATTCTTCATATATAAGCAAAGACAAGCCAATTAGGTAGAAAGGAAGATAAGGGAAGTTTTATTTGTATACTAATTAAACCCCTGATGAAATTAAAGGAAAAACATACAGCTCTGTAATTGTGTCTGAGAAAGGTCACTTCAGGTTCAGTTATCAGAAAAGCACAGCCTTGAGATATTTCACTTAATCCACAATATAGCCCTTATTTTGCCCCCCAGGTCTTAGTATTTACAAAAATAAGAAAATTTCAAAACCTGATAATGCATTTATCTTGAAATGTTTTCTGTGGACAATTACAACTGTTAGAAAGTTGAGGCTAATTGTGATAAGAAGAATGAGGGTTTTAAAAACCTAGTATGTTTGCACATAGTTCTGTGAAGATGCTGAGCTTTCACTTTCAAGTATAAGTGATTCTGAACCAACTTAGAAGCTAAACTCCAATTTATTAACATTCTGTAAAATGCCAGTTATCTTTCTCAGGTTTTTAGGCATTCGGGTGCTAATTCAGACATCACTGCACTCCTTTCTCTCCAGTCTGCCAAAATCTCATAGATCAGCTGAGTTTTCATCAGAATCTTTAGAAGGAGTTTCCTTTAGGGACATTTATATTTTTTACCTTTTTTTCCCTCACAAATTAAGCATGAAAAAACATTTGGTTGGAGAGAACAGCAAGCAACTGATAGCACTGAAGAAAAATCTCATTGCCTGTCTGTTGGTTTGGTCTTTCCACAAGCTTCCTTTAACAAGTTTTAGCTTTTGCATTCAGGAAACTTTTTACTCAAAGCCCATTACAAAAAGAAATCAAAGTTTAGTATTGTCATTCTTTACACATGAAAAGGACTCTATTCAAAAGATAACAGATGGACAATCACTTCAGATGAACAATGACAGTCATACAGTTTAAATTCATGCAAAGCATGTGTGACACATTTATACTGAGACTGTATTTCCAAGATCAACTAAAGGTAGATCAAACTGCTTAGTAAATTAGATTTAAATTAGACAGACACAACACAGCAGTACAAAATATGCAAATACACTGCAGTATGTCTATAATGAACTAAGCTGTAAAATTGAAGATTTCCTCTTTCAGATGTTTTATATGTATATTCTCTATTTAGATGCAAAATTTTACTTTTAAAAAATACATTCTGAAAGCTGTTCCACACTCACAACTAATAAAATTTCACAATGAAAAATGGTATAGAAAGTTTAGCCAGCATCCATTCCTTCAGCAGTTTAAATATGCTTCCCATTATCTTTGTTGGCAAACATAATGATCTCTGAGTGCCCTCAAGAAGTCTACACTTAACCAAGAGCAGTTTCAAATGGTTTAAATCCAACAGGTACAACAAGCTACATTAATATTTAGTGTTTACCATATTTTTAGTGTCCACCGCTGCAATGCAAACCAAATACATCATCTGAAACTACACAGCTGAATTCCACAGGATGTTTTTTGGAAATAATCTTTATTTATCAGGAAGAAATAGAAATTATGCTTCTTCTATGAAAACATCAGAATAAAAATCTTAGGGAAAAAAAGTTCTGTGACAAAAAGAATTCCTGAGACTTCTCATCAATACTTTAATAAAATCAAATATATCTAAGAAGTACAGTGAGACCTATGTCAAGAAATAAGATGGATTTACACTTCTCAAATAGAAACTATCAAGATAATATACCTGGATTCGCTGTGTGTTTCACTGTGTCTGCAGTAGCATCTTAAAATACTTTGAAATGAGATCCATGTGGCTGATCTGCTCTTGCAAAGCAGAACTGAGGCTGACCACGCATGACATCCCTTCAAAAACAAATGCTTTCCTATGCCCTTTAAATTTCACTAGGGAAAAAAATACGAGTGCTCAAAAGGAGACACGTGAATGAGATGTATCTGCATTGCAGAAAAAAACAGGTTGATTTTTTTCAACCTCTTTGCTACCGGACCTTCATCCTGACAACAACAATCTTTTCATATGCTAGTATTGAGAGAAAGAACATACCTCGTGAATCGTCTCTGAAGTATTTGATATAGCTTAGAAGCAGTTAAAAATAGTTTACAGATCTCAGTGTATCTAACAAGGTGCAAAATGCTCTTCTTGTCTTTGTTAGAGCCTTGTGTAATGAGGTCACGAAGCACAATTGGTCAACTAAGGAAAACAAATACCAGCCAACACAATCATTTTAATAAATAACCAACAAAATACTGGTGAATGACAAGATACTTGCTGGCATATTTTCACATTTCTAACACAATGTAAAATACAATTGCTTGTGATTGTTTTATATGAAAAACCCTCATAATGTTGGAGTACAAACTATGGTTTATCCAGGTGAGTACCAGACAAAAGCAGACAAAAATGTCAAGCAAACAACTAAAGATGATTATAAGTTACATGACAGTACATGCAGCTCTAAAAACAGTTGTGACACTGTACAAAATCTAGAACCCGAGTATTAAGAAACATTTAAATGAAATTTTATTTGAGAGTTATTCAATAGATGGGGAAGGGAAAATGCACACATTAACATTTTGCAAGAGATTTTTCTTACAAAATTCACTTGAAATTTGAAGCACTCATGTAATGAAAACAAATTACATTCATTACCTATGTAGTTGTAGACAGCAGCTCATTTATTGACAGAAACATAGCCTTTAGACAGCCAAGCAAATTTAGGTACCTCAAACATCTCACGTGCAGTGATTCAGGCTGGATTAAAGTGCCTCAAAGACTTACACCTACGTTTCATATCTCTTTGCTATAGTGCAAACATTTCTCAATAGAAAATCTGTTCTGATCATCAAGAAAGCAACCTATTTTTCAATTGCATTAGCTCAAGATATTTAGCAAACTATGACTGAAAATGCTTTGTGAAGTAATTTAATTGTATATGTTTTAAAGTTATTGTGAATTAAAAGAGTTTAGTAATTTAAACAGAGTAGCTTTTTCTGAATAATTTCACACAACTAAATCTCCTTCAGAGGACACATCATATGCTCCTTCAAGTTCAAAGTAAAACTAAACAAAACTTTAAAAGTGAAGTAATTACAAAACATAAACTGGCCACACATAGCCTAGATCCTTATGGACTCTTGATAGAGACCCTTTTGAAAATGAAAAGACACTGGGCCTTTCAGGCATACACTAATCCAAACAGAGAATAATTGAGACCTACCTTTAAACTGTGCTTTGAAAAATGATAAAGTACACGACAAAATCTATGCACATTATAATTTAGAATTTTTAATCATCTTCTAAGCTAAGTGAATTATGTTAGTATTACTGGAAAGCTGCAGAGAGGGATTATACTACTTAATAGAACAAATACAATTTTATAAAAACTCAGGCTTTATCACTATGAATTTTAAGAATAATCCTTGAAGTTAAGTGAGAATAAATTTTTGGAATCACATGCATGACAGCATGAGTACATGATCATTAAATCCTTATTCAATTTCTGACACACTACCTCAGGACTGATGTTTCTTTTTTCTCCTTAGAAATGTAAATTTCTCTCCCACCACATTTAGCTCTTTGCACTCACAGCCCTGCATACGTAGCAGATTTTCTGTGCTTTGGCAGTGTCATGCCTTTAAATCAGATACTTAAGTGCCACCAAAAAGGAATAATCTTGGGGTTTTTCACTGTTACATTTTTGACCTGGTAGACTCTCAGCCTTATAGTTAGTTGGTACAGTTCCAAGGTTTCAAAAAGATGGTTTACACCTGGATTACATTGAAAAAGATGACACTTCGTAACTGCCGTGTACCTGTAAATGAGGCATTAATAGTAGAAGCAAACTGATGCTGCTCTGTAGCACTGCTCTGATATTGCTCTGCAATACTGTTGATTTTGCTACACATTATCTACTTGTGCACATTAGCACACACTATGCAAGGCAAAAACACAACCAGCACTTAGATTTCATCTTCACTTTAAAAGTGATAATCTATCATATGTACATACATCAAAATATTTAGTTGTGTATCTATGAGGACTCAATGTATTGCACCAATTTCTTGCATTTCATTTGTAGCCTCTCTCATCTGTCACACCCTCAAACCATCCGTCTCTGATCATGTCCTACTGGTCTCAATGATCTTGCATTACCAGTGACATTTCTAAGCCCTGGAAGAGACTATTTTAAGTTCTTGAGAAATACTCTTCCATTAGATTTGTATCAGAAATTTGCTTAGAATATTTCTGAATGCTAACAGTCAGTTAAACCAATTCAGGAAGAAGAAGAAATAACAGCAATAAAATATTAACAATTACAACAATTTATTTACAAATAAATAAAGCAAAAAAACCCACAATTTAATTCCCATTGTTTATTTAGAAAGGAATACAATCTGAAGTTAGGGGGCTTCATGACACAGACAAAAAGTCATCTGGGTCAGGCTAAATGACACAGCATTCTGCTTCAGAACTACATTTGAGAAACGTACCCTGTCTCCTTCTCTTCAAACACTGGTTAAAAAAATGGAAATACTAGGAGTTTTCAGAACAGTTTCAAAGAAAGGTTCAGTTTAAGGTTCAGTTCTAAATGCAAAAATATACTGTCCATAACCTCAATATACTGGTGGCCCCAGCTAAGTTTTTTTACTGCTGCAGGTTATGCTGCAGCCCTTTCTTTGAAGAGGCTGCTGCACAATTCCACCAGACACGAGTGCATTAATGTGAGCCATCACATTGAAGAGTTAGGGCCAATGGCAAGAATGTCAATTAGTGACACACAAAGGTTTGCTCTTGCTTCATAAAGAGTTTTTGATTTTCTTTAATTAATAAATTAGACAAATCTCTTTTTTTAGCATGGCACAGTGTCATGGTTTGACACGGGAAGAGAATTTTTTTTTTAGAAGGAAGAGGTTCATCCAGTCAGGGGTCAGGTTTAGATACTGACACTTGGGGTGACCAATTGAAGGTGGACACACCTCTGAGAACACAGAGGGGTTAAAAGCGGAATTCCCAGGAGGACTCGTCCTTCTTTGGTTCCGGTGATCGCATGGTACGGACCTCTCCCCTGCCCAGCCCGGGCTGGGTGGGGGAGGGGAGCCATGCGGCCTGCACAGGTAGGCCAGGGGGTGAAGGATCGGAACCGGCTGGGTCAGCTCCTGCAGATGGAAGGGTGGAGAAATCTGGGATGTCTCCGTTCCCCCCAGAGTCTCTCTCTCTCCCAAGAGAGAAAAAAGAGACGGCGGTGGTTTTATCGGCAGTTCGCCGCAGGGAAGGAGAAGAGCGGGGGGGCCGCGAGGTGCCCAGCCGGGCTGTGGGAGCTGGAGCCTGGGCAGCGAGCCATCCTTGGGAGTTGGGACTTTTAACCCTTCCTGAGAAATGAAGGCTTTATGAAATATTACTCCTCCTGAATTTGAAGAAAAGAGAGACAGCTTGAAACCTCAGATGTTCAGAGAAGAAGGTGGGGGCAGATGATAGAGTGACTTTTGGCTGGACTCTGCTTGTTTACCATAGACTGAACCACTCTTTCTTTCAAGAGGGACTGCATTTTAGGGGGATGCATTGGTGAGCCAAGAGACCTTCTGCAGCAACTACCAGTTTTGGAGTGGACAGAGAGAGAGCTGAGGAGGGTGTGAGGAGGCCCTCCATCTTCAGGAAGAAGAGAAGGCGATCTCTGTCTTTTGGACCCTCGGCCCCAGGGGAAAATGGGGGGGACTCTAGTCCCGAATTGTGATACTGGACTGTTGTTCCTGGTGGTCCTTGGCAAAGCATCCTTAAAGGGGCCCTATAAGCAGTCTCTGTCCATGCCCGGTGGTGAGAGCACTGTGACATGGAGAGGAGAGTGTCACACTGGCCGGTGTGTCTGGGCAGTGCCACGAGTGACATTGGAAACACAAGAGGTGGCAGCTGTTTCCTGGAGGTCTGTGGTGCAAGGGGGACTCCTCTCTTCCCCGATGGACTCAGTATTGATTATATTGAAGGGTGAAAACTTGATTAAGGATCCAAATGGGTCTCGCTGGGGTTTGGTGGAGTTGGGTGGAGGGAGGAGAAATGTTTTGGAAGGTTTTCATTTCGAATTTTGTGTGTTTTTATTCTTTCCTTTCTTTTCCTTTTATAGTAGTAGTAGTAGTAGTGTAATAAAGCTTTTTCCTTTGTTATTAAGTTTGGCCTGCTTTGCTCTGTTCTTGATCACATTTCACAGCATTTGATTGGTAAGTTGTATTTTCATGGGGCGCTGGCATTGTGCCAGCGTCAAACCATGACACACTAACATTAATATGGGCTTCAAAAGATTTATCACTTTATATGATTTACATTCAAGTATTCCCCTTCAGAAGAGTTCTGACTAAATCTTACGTGCAAGGTATGTGTGTTTCCATAGAGCCCCAAATTTATTAAGTGCATTAATGTTTTATTTGAATATCAGGACAGCCACATTGTGCCTGACGTACCTGCAGGGAGAAAACATGCATGCTTGATTATCCCTTTTACTTTTTAAACCTCAATAAAATAAGAAAGAATTTATAAATATGTAATTTTATATTAAAAGGTCTATTCTTCAATATAGGTCACCCTTATCCTTCCTCTCATTAAAAAACTGGAGAGTGGGCACCTTAGCAGAAAAAACAGATACAGTAAAACAAAATTTAACTTACATAAAAGGCAACTTTTAAATCATTCTATTGAAAAAGCATCAAAGATATATTACATCCAAATATTCAGTAAGGAGATCAAAGTGCTATAAAGACATATTGATTAGATGTCTCACTTCCTTCTGGATATGCTTTGAGTCATACCAAGTGCCAAACAAGGACACAAAGCTTAATACAAGGTATAAGTTTCCCTGAGCATAGCAAATACAGATCCTGAAACAGGGAAGTTAAACAGTGACAGTGAATTCAGTGAAAACTAAATTATTATTTTTCTCTTTTGGTATATTTCTTAACTATAAGACAAAATGGCACCATAGTGGTACAAAACTTGGAAAGTTACCTACTTCACTCACCAATGTAAATGACAGGAATATGCCTATCACTAGGTGATACCACACAACCAATTATTTTAGTAAATTATTATTAACTTTTTCTAAGAACACTTATTTCTTCTTTCTCACACCTGAGAAATTTTCCTGTAAACAGTGTAGTATTTATAAAAGAAATATTTGGACTGCTACTTAGAATTGAGAATTTTAATGTCCTAATTCTAAAATCACTCAATTTCTTATTGAAAAGTAAACAGACAAAAAAAACCAAAACAAAATATTAACAAACAAAACCCCCAAAATACAACAACACTTAAGGTGATTTTACTTTAACTAGAAAGATTTGGAAACATTTTAAAGTCTTTTTAACGGAAAAGTAAAATTATCTAGCAACAAGAACCTCACTGGATTTTTCATAAATATATATTGTAAAAGACAACACAAAAATTAGGCAGCATAAAATATAATTTTTGTTTTGAGTTTGTTGCCCTGCTATAATTTTGAAGAGTTTCCATGCTCTAATAGACAGCATAGGTACAGATTCTGGAAGCTGAAACTGGTATAAATTTTGAAAAACCTTCCCCTTGAAAATCACTGAATACCTAATGGAGTATCAAATTAAATTAAAAGATCAAATTATATGAAAGATAGGCCCAGCTGCTGTCATAGCATGCAGCCAAGGGAATACAGGTGCAAAGGAATGCATCTCTTGTTTTAGTCTTATGACAGTTAGATACATAATTATATTCCAACAGTTTAATTATATTTCAATAGCTATTTGAAATATTTTACTTATGGTTCGACAAGAAGATATAAAGATATTTGCAGAATTAGTTGCACACAAAGAGAAAGGGAGAACATGGGAAAACATGACTCAGGTAAAAAATTATGAGGCCCTGGAGACATCCTAGATAAACAGCAACAAAAAGCAAATCTACCTATAAAGGAATTCTATATCAAGGAGACACAGAACCTGCATCATAGAAAGTCCTACACATTGATATCTATACTACCAGGAAAAATAGGGTATAGAACACCTTCTTTAAAAAATCTCATGCTGTTTTAATGATCTATTGATCCCCTCTACACATCTCAGGGTAACACAGTTACTTTGTAGTTGATCCAATAATATAACAAAGATCTCCCAGAAGAAGACCAGGAAGCCTTTCAGTATTTTTGAGTGAAAACTGAAAGATAGTTGAAGGTCTTGAAATAACAGGAATAAATGGTATGTACATATGCTTAATAACCACATGCTGTAATTACACAATAATCTCATTTTTCTTCCAAATAAATCTTGTCAATAAATCTTTCTCACTGCACTATAAATTCCAGGGTCATGGATAGAGGTATTTATTAGTATAATTACAATGCAGAAATAAAACCATTAAGCTTTTAGATCCTGATATTGTTCCATTTATTCTCTCCTTTCCCCAAGGGGGAGACAAATAGTTCCTACAAATGGAATACTCAGAAAATACTGAAGGCTACTTTTAAAAGACTAAAAATGTACTGGTTCATGCAATTACTTTGTTTAAGTTACTTTTTCTCTTTATCTAAACTTTGACAGAATGTCAGATTTATCTTTTTTTTAATACTATAGTGTAGCAAACAGACTCAGCAAAAGTATTCTCTGAAATGGGCAATGTTACTACACTGTTAACACCAAGGCACTCTGGATTTCACTCTGTGTCAGTCAGTCATACATTGGACCAAAAATCCCAAGGTCTCATGTGAGTGCATGACTCATAAAGTGACTGTCAAATGAGGCTATTGAATCAGATTAGCATGAACAAACTTATTCCATAATTTTCTGGAGAAGGGTAAACCTATTCTTACCTGGAATTTAACTTGTTGTCATAATTAGCTTTCAAAGATTAACTAAAGTGATGTTACATAATCATGACATTCCAGTGTTCTGTTTCAGTGTCTAAGTTACATACAAATTGATGTAATGGTGAGAGTGTTTTCTCAGAGTTATCTTAAACTCTTCAGCAAGTTAAAAATAAGATATTAATTTTTCTTACTTAGGGATGCTTTTTCTTGTTTATCCAATAAATAATATTTACATCTGATTAGATTGAACATAAATGTAATAAATGGCCAATTATTCTTCTTGCAATGTAAAGTAGCATTGGATACAATTTTATCATTTTCTTGCTATGTAAAGGTAGTAAATAATATTCTTAATACCAACCAATAAAGTACTGCACAGCGGCATAATATAGGAAAAAAAGTTGTTCACCTGGGGTAAATACGTGTTCAAATTCCAATACAAAACCTTCACATTGCTCAAAAATTAATTATTGCTGACATTCAACTTGTAAAATTGGACAAAAGAGGAAATGCAGAGAAATGAAACAGAAACACAACAGAAATGATGATATCCTTTCAAAATAAGAGCTTCCAATTGAATTATGGTTGTGTAACTTATACTACAATATTTTGCATTGTTGCATTGACCTTCATGTTAATGCAAACATACAATGAATTCAAAATCACAAACTTTAACTTTATTCTTCCTCCCATTCTGAGAATAACTTACATATTTTCCAGAAAGTTTGACTCAGAAAAGTTAATGCAGACCTTCAACAACTTAGTTGATAATTGTTTGGCTGCTTCATTGATGACTACAGCACAAAACAAATCTAAAAGACATGTACTGACTTCAGTCCCTCCAGACTAATGCTAATACTGATAAATGTTCTAGGTACACAACAAAGGAAATAGATTTAAAAACCTGTCTAAGAGCAAGTTCTTCACTCAGAGGTTTGTTGGGCATGGAAGAGTTCCCCAGGCTAGTGGTCACAGAACTAGCCTGACAGAGTTCAAGAAGCATTTGGACAATGCTCTCAGGCACACGGTGTGACTCAGAGACGGCTCTGTGCAGGGCCAGGAGCTGGATGTTGATCATCATTGTAAATCTTTTCCAACTAAGTACTTCCTATGATTCAATGAATCTAAATCCCTGGATAAACCACAGAAGCATGAAATGTAAAGTGAAGTTCAGAGTTCTGAAATACAGACTCGCTAATAATAATAGAGTGCAGACTTTATCTAAGCTGTGTTCTGTCTCCTATTGCGAAAAAGAGCTCTCAGGTCTAGCCCACAATTGTGTGCTATCTTTGTGTCTTCCTATTATGAAAAGACAGCAGCTACTAAAAGAAAGACTATCTCTTTCCATAAACCTAAATTCCACATGCAATGCACTGGAATTTTATAAACAAAAAAGCACAAAAAACTAACTAGTTTGATGACAAGTTTCTAGTTAACCTAAGTCTTTGAAGACTAAGAAGTTAGCAGTAGTGGACGTTATGTAAGAGAGCAGAATGAACACTTCTACTTATTTTACAAATAGCATTAACACAAATTGAAGTACCTGACAAAACTCTTTAACCTGCTATTTATTGTACGAAGAATACACATTACCTCTTTCAACTAAGAACAGAGCAGATGACAATACTAATCCATTCTTACCTATCTTATAAGTTATTTAGGTGTTCAGAACATAAACAGTACGGAAACTAAAAAAACCCAAAACCTAACAACCTTCCATATTTAATTAATGAATTATGAATTTTAGTTTCTAATTAAAATTCAGGAGGGAGCTTGCTTCTCTTTAACATGCTAAATTTCACTAATATACATTTCTGTTGAGTTAGATGCTAGCAGTAATCAACTATACTGCTTTCTTTAAGGAACAGCCTTACATTTAATCAGGCAATGCACAGAAATGCAGTTTCTTGACAAAGACACAAACAAGTTTTTAGAATCAACAGTATCCCTCAGTGCATCCACATTCTAGCAATCTTTCCAACTTGAGATGTCAGAGGAAAATAAAATCTCAAATCCTATTTCTGTTCTTACTGTTACTGCAATCTTTCTGAGAAGCATGAAAATCACTTGGTTTTCCTCATGTAAGTGAAGATTTTAACCTTTCTCCAAGTTAGAATACTGCAGCATTTTCAGAAAAATCTGTAAAACTCACTCAATAAGTATGTCTAGTGGTATTAGTAAAAGAAATTGTGTAAATATTTGAAATGCTCTTTCAGAGAAAATATGTGGCTATAAATATATGAAGAGGAAAAGCAATGAAAAGCAGAAAATTGTGTATCACCTTTACCTCAAAATCAACGAAGAACTGAGCTGAAAACACCTGCTGAGGGAAACCATTTTAACAAACAATCCATTTTAACAAACAGAGAAATCCCAATCTTCATTGAATCAAATTAATTTAGTTATACCTGTTTAGTAAAGGATACTCTGGACAGAGAATATGTATGTACAATTTGAATGACATAGGTATTGAAAACAAACACTTCAGATCTTCCCACCAGAAAACATCTTTTTGTGAGTGTTATCAAAGCAATTGGATGAGATTTTTTTCCTCATTTATTCTGTCATAAATTAATTGCAGCTTCACTAAACTCAGCAGTTTAAGCAAACCCAAAATTTAGGGTACCTTCTTCTAAAACAAGTATTTATGTTGAGGCATATCAGTATCAAGCAATATGATTTGGTATCTACTGCACTGGAGGTATTAATTAACAATTTATAGAATTTGATCCATAAATAGAACCTTAAAAATATACGGGCACTAACATAGCTAAAAGGAAGTAAATATATAGACTGTGCATATCAATAGGAAACAAAAATACTTTACTTGATTAAGAACAGCTGGTATCAGGAGTTGATACCTGTTTAGCATTTGTGTAAAAGTTTCTCTTCAAATAATAAGGAACCAGAGCAAATGATTCACCTCATCTAATAAAAAGAAGTGGTGTTAAAGAGTTGCTTAGTTCCAGCTGACCTTGAATGTAATTGGCTATTTTGGATGTCTCTATGGTATATGCCACTAAGAAGATAAAAATATACAGGATTAAAATCTGAACTGATAAAACTAAGAAATTAAGTATTACTCCTTTAATAAGCCTACTTTATGAAAGTACATGAATACCAAAATATCTCCTTACTGATTGCTGTGAATAAGTTTAAAAATAAGCTATCAAAAGTGAAGGTATCTAATATTTTTATTTTCTTCTTCTTACTTTTAAAAAATTATTAATAAAGAATTCAAAGCATGTCTATTTTTTTTCACTCCATGTCACTCTACTCTAACAGACCTTACTTGTATGCCATCAGACTGACCAAATTTTTATATACACTTTAGTCTATACAAGTAATACCATTTTGTATCTTAAAATGAAGATGGAGACATATTTTTCTATTTTGTTTTTTACACTGCAACACTAAAAAATATTTTTTTTTTCAGTATTATTTAAGTGCTTGAAACCATATGCAATTTTAAACAGTTTTACAAGGGCAAGATTGGTTATTACAAAGACTATGTTGTTTAACTGTACTGAAAAATGAAAGCTACAAAAAGCCCCACAAAAAAACCCTAACATTTTAAGTCAAAAAACCTAATTAAGCTAAAGAAAAGGATCTGTCAATTAAGATGCCAGGGCAGAGACCATTTCTTCCTGTTGTGAATAAAGGCAGGAAAAAGGTTGGATGGTAGTTAACTGTGGGAAAAAGAGAGTTTTTCTTAAATTTTAAAAACCAAAAGATATGGGGCTCAAAATTTAAGAATTACTTTTATTCCTTGGGATCAAAGTATTATATTAGACTGCCATTTGAATTTCAAAAATACTTATACAACACACGTTTGGAATTGTAAAAACAATTATAAAAAGTGAAGGTAAAATGATGACTTAGGATGCATACATTGCAAAATTGTATCTACATGACTAAAAAAAAAAATCAAGGACCACAAGATCTTTAACATGTTTTGATGTTACCACAATTGTTCTTGTCTCCTTTTTTGATACTGTCACAGATACATGCTGTTACAACCAAAATGCAATTTTGTACTATCTTTTGTAGTAAATATAATAAAGAAATAATGAGATACCAATTAACCTAAGTTGAGGGACAGTACACAGCAACAAGCCTACAACTTAAAATTGGTTTAAAACTCCTCAATGGGAAGGATTGCGACTTACAAAGTAATAAACCAAATCAGTGTACCTGTAAGTAGTAAACTTCAGATCTTAAGGTTTATTTTGTCAATGTTCTTTGTCTCCACCCTATCACCTATTTTATCACCTATCACCTATTACATTGCATGATACCTTGAAAGATTTCAGCAATAACCAAGCATTTTACATTAAAGGAAAACGTTCCAGTAGCAAACAACTGTTAAAGAACTGCAAAATTAGGATGCATTTTAGGATCATGACTGTCTCAAAAAAACTTGTATATAGCCTTCAATTAACAAAAACCAGAAGCTGTGAAATATAATTCAGTATCCAATAATCTATGTAAGAGATCTGTTTAAAAGTTTCTCCTATATTTTAATTGCCTACAATTGACCTTTCTCTTCACAGTCTCTGAACAAATGAAAAGGCGTGTTTTAGAAAAAGTAAAACATGGTGAAAAAACATGTATTAATGTACAAAAAGTAGACAAAAATTAAGATTTGAAATAGGATTTGTCTTCTAGTCCTTCCCTTCTTTATATTCCTAATAGCCATTTAAAAATCTCAAATCAAGCATTTCTCAAAGAAATCAAACACAAGAATAACAGCTTATATATACACTGCAGTTATAGCTGAAAGAAAATACAATAGTATTAACAAGCAACCTGACTGAAAAACAGTAGCACATTTATTCTTCCATTTCAATTAACACCCAAAACTAGGGAATTGTGAGGGAGAAAAAAAACCCACACAAAACCTAACAGGTAAATTGGAAATGCCACTGTCTTTTACCTTTAGTGAGGTAAGGCATTTTTAGTAAATAATACCAACAGTGAAAAGCCTCCTCAATAAATTTCACAACATCATTCAGCATCCTCCACTATACATCACATCTACTTTGCTGCAACTCATCCTCTTTGACATCTACTTTCATAGTAATATTTTCAATATTTATGAAATTTCTAATACTTTTGCAGCTGGAATCATTTTGGTTCTCCTCCTGCTTGACACTTCTTCTCTCAGACTTATAAGTGCTTCTATTTGTCAAAATGCTGGTGAAGCAGTCCCTTTGCTCAGTTGTCAATTCACAGAAGAATACTGCGAGGTGGAAAGACAGTAGTAGGGCTGAAAAGCAGACACAAGCAGCAAAGCTTGCTTTATATAGAAAATAAATAAAAGCTGCCAAGCTCAGGTCACCACCCATTACTGACTAGCCATCATGAAGTTTTCTCTCTGCCCATGTTAGATATTCACCTGGTTTCAAACCTGTAATACTCCCTCTGTTCCTTTGTTCGTCATCAGAGATTCTGATAACATCATCTTTTCCCTCATTACGTCTACAGAAAATTCTAAATTCTGATGAAAAAAGGATTTCTCTCTATTGTCACCTTGCATATTCCAAACTGACAAACATATTATCCATCCTAAGATTACATTCATGAAAAAGATAATCCAGGTTTTAAAATATTGTGACCTCTATCAAAAATCAAAGTATCCCTTTACTTTTTCATTTATTTTTCTATAAATTGCAAACACCTTGTGACAGTTAGATCTGTCACTTACGTCCCCTACAAATTTCAGACACTTCACATGTATTACTACTGTACACCACCCAGTTTCAAGAGCAGAAAAGTGATGTTATACCTTGAAGAATCTTGAAAGTGTTTCTGAGAACCCTAAAATTTCAATGGGTATGTAGTATGTGTGCATTTACATTTTATTTTCACAAGAACTATGACATTTGACTTATTCACCAAAAAATAAATTTCAGGTGCCTAATTAAGAGCAATAATCATCTTACCTTTACAGATTCACTTAAGACTTGGGTTTTATCTGCTTCTTCACTGGATTGCCATTCTAGTTTATTATTTAACTCCTGTAGCTGTTGTGCTTGTTCATTCAAAAGCAATTGTGCCTGATGCTCCCGATGTAATGCATTACTTAATTCTTCACATACACTTTCAAACCTCTCATTGGTGATTAATTTCTGATAAGAGAAATAAATTGTGTTTTATTATGTAACTATACTTACCTGTTTATGTACTTGACTTCCCAAGTTCCACTTGTTCCCAAGTTCCACTTGGGAGTATATTAAATTCTAAGACAAAAGCATGCTAAAGGTTATTATTTATTTAGGTTTTTTAACTCAAAGACAGACCACCAAGCAATAACATGGTCAGACAACTTTATTCACTGTATTTTTTCAAAACAGCATTCAGGCTACAGTAAACAGTATGCATTTCTATTGTATTCAAATTAACACCCTAGATTGCTAAGAACCAGTATTTAGAAGTAAATGTGCAGATCAATTTCCCACATTTTCGTGCATATCTTGTTAATCCTTGTAAAGGTCTTCCTGAACACTTTCTTCCTTTCAAAAAGTGTTCCAGAAAGGTAAAATAGTTATTCAAGGAAAATCATTCTCAACATTTGAATGGCAATCTAAACTGTGATAATTTCTTCCAATTTTCCCAGAACTGTAAGCAATAATGAGCAGTATGAGCAGTACTGTGAGGAGTATGAGGAAAACTAAAGATAAGCAGATACAATTTGGTCTGAGTTAAAGACCCCAATGTTTTACCAGCTAGAAACAGGAAAAAGAATAGATTTGACACTATCTGTTAAATATTCTCTGCTTGGAAGTGTCTTGATTAGGACATGCTGACAAGTCTACCAACTAGGCTTCAGGATCAAGTCACAGCTACAGAAAACACTGCTTTTTCTGGGCCACAGCTGTTTTAGTTGTACAGTGTGCCTGTTGAGCACATATAAGAATTCTTAACCACTCACTATCTCAAATAGTTCAAATATATGTTCAATTCTGAATGCAACCTACAAGAAATAAGCATAGTAGGAAAGGTGCTTAGTGAACCTCCAGCATGCTAAAGCAAGACAAGTTTCTCCAAGTGCTGCTGGCACGGTTCCGTACATGTGACAGGGTTCTAACTGGGAACCCACCAAATAGCATCATCCCTCCATCACCATGTCCATTAGTCACAATACTGTGGTTTCAAGCAGTTAAGGAACCTTTTTGTTGTGTCTTCTTGTTTATGTCGGACAATGCTATTTACAAGCTAGCGAATGCATAGTGTGTAAGTAAATCAGTTAGTGACAGCTAGGAGTAACAGGAATTGGTACACATATGCTAGCCGGAATGTAGAAGAGGGCCTTTCTCCCCCTTCCATAAACTTAGTCCTTCAGAGGAACAGCCACACTAAAATTTGCATTGACTAGCTCAGGGCATAACACAACATCAAAGATACAGTAGATGTCTATCATAATATTCAGCAATATCCACACAGAGTTTATACTTCTTGAAGTTCTCATGAACACACTTATTAAATACCCTCATGGCAGCTGACTTTAATCTGCTGAAGTGAGATCTATAAATGCTTTTTGGGTATATAAATCACATCAACATTTTCAACATATAGAAGAAAACCTGGTTGCTGAAGACGAAACAAATAATTTACAAGAGCACCTCATTCTACAAATCAAAAAGAAACTCTCAGGGAAGGGAAAGCTTTCTAAACAATTCTAACTTCTAGTTGAGTGACACTTACAACGCAAACCTTCTGGAAAAATTATTTTAATATTAGAATGATTTTATACTTATTTTTCAAAAGAACACACAAAAATATGTCTTATAAACAGTCACCTCTAAATCAAATATACTTACTTGCTTAAGCATATTTAATTGTTCTTGCAGCCTCTCTGCTTTGTCTGCTTCTTTTTTTATTTCACTGAAATTCAATTTGAATTCTGCAAGTTGTAGGCGCAGTGAGCGACGTTCTACTTCTGCTGTATGAAGTCTTTGTGTAAATTCAAATATTCGCTTTTGCAAGGATTCAAAGTTTTTCTGTTAACAAGCAGAAACAAATTTATGTGCTTTAACATGAGCTATTTTATCAATAAAAGAGTCACATGTAGTACCCAAGCAAATTAAACAAAGCTCTCATTTTGTCCACCATCTCTAAGATGCACAAGAGTGCAAAAAAGTGAACCTGTATCACCTTCATACTCTTGAGGGTAACTGAAAATTTTGTTTTCAAGGAAGCGCTATTTTAATGTAAGGCCCACAATAAAAGACCAGTTATTTCAGTAGCTTTCTCCATTCCCTCTGATTATAGGGAAGAAGGCGATCTTTACTGAAAGACGGAACACAAAGCATTAGAAAACAGAAGAAAAAAGCCCCCCAAAAAAACACAACAGAAAGACAACTCCATAACATTTACTTGAAGCCAAAAGCAATTAGTTCCTACAAAGCAATACTACTTTGAAAGAACCTTAAAGACCCTTTTCCTTGGATACATCAAATCTCTTCTTAAAATTCTTTGACATAAAAGAAAAAAATATATTCATGCTCTAATGCTTCTGGGTGTTGGGAATCTGATGTCTACATGGTTGACTTCAATGTAACAGTCTCATAAACTGAAACAAAATTAATGGTACTATCAAGAGAGCTTCATCCTAACACTTAGGCCATGAACCTACTGCTTACATGAATTAGGACTGTAATTATGCATACCATACTGGATACTCTGTCACACAATCCAGCTTCCATGGCCTGGGTATTTATTTTATTAAGTCCATGAGCCAGGCTCTGTACCAAGGAGTCTTTCTCCAGATAAGTAATGTACTTGCTGTGGTCTAATGGAACCGTCTCCATTATAACATTCAGCTTGTCCATAAGTTTTGAAAACGAATTCCTGGCTGCATTTACAAGTAACTTTCCAGAAACCCAGGACTTTGTACCTTTAAAAAAAAACCAAAACACAAAGACAAACAAAACCCCCAAACAGTCAAACAAAAAACACCCTAAAACAACAAAACCAAATCAAAACAAAGAAAAGAAACATCAAGTACGTTTTTAGCTCCAGTTTCTTTCAGCGAAAGAAAACACAACAAACAACATCTCTATGATACACAATAGAAATTTTCCATTAAGGACGGGAAGATTGAGTTCAAAGGAATATCTCAGAGAGAGACTTCAAGATAAATTGTGTATTTAGCTATGAAAATTCTACTCCTATCAATTTACGAATGGGAGGGTAGAATAAGATTCTAAAGAATAGGATTTGTCACAGACTACTTGTCCAGTTGTTATCATGTTCTCCAATACCATACTTTTTAAGGCTTTCTTTAGTGTTCTAATTTTGTAATTCAGAAAACATGCAAGACAGATGCAAGCAAATGGAAGTCAGATCAAGTAAGTCAGAAGTGATAGCACATGGTAGAACACTTTCTGTAATATTTACAATGCAAATTTCTGAGGGTTTCCTATTTTGCCTCCCTCCCCTCTACAGATGTCTAAATCATTTGTGTTCAAAATTAGTGAGGCTTGGTACCTTAATGCCATACTATTTATATTCTGAGACAAGAGAATATAATTTACCTTATTCCAAGGCAATTAAAATTTTACAGCTACAATTACGTATTTTCCCACAGGATTTTGGTAATCATCCTTCTCATATAATGGACTTAAGGCCCCAGCACACCCAACATGTCCTGCTTACTGCTAGATTCGTCAGGTCTGTAATTAATAATTGTGTTTAATGTTGATAAATAAAATTGTCAGTGCTCCTTCCACTAATTGGTATTCCAGATAACAGTTAATAGGTTTATTTATGCCTTAATAAAAGTCTTGTAATTTAGTTTTCCCTCTGCTAGGCAGGTCTTAATCTGTCATTACTTGTCTTATGATACTATCAGTGCAAGATGACAAGCATAGAAGAGCTTATTTACATTCAGTAGTACAGCAGATCTCCTGTTGCTGCAGTGAACTAAAATATTTACTTAAGAGTATAAACAGAAAAAAAATAACCCTGGCTTCAGTTAAAGAATTTCTGTTTATAGACTGTGAAGGAAAAAGCCAAAGATACAAAGCAAACAGAACATGATTATTGATATATTTTTATTACAATTCTCATTGTAAAGAAGTAATTTATATGTGAGGTTGAGATTTATCTGTAAGCAATAACAAAAAAAAGCACATGAAAAAATCAAATATTTTATTTTCAAAGCCATTTGCCTGCTTGGTTTTGAAATAGCACCACTCCAGTGATTCCAGAGCTTAAGTGGAGTATCATTTTTGAGTACACACTCTCCATAACCTCAGTTTCTAGTAGATTTGTCTTTTCTTCATGACTAAGATAGCACCTTTTAAGTTAAAAATCTTACGAGGCATTTTTATCTTGCACTTCAAATTACTAAACATCCTTTGCAATAAAAAAAATATATTCTTTTCATACCCAGAAAAAACTGCTATTTCAATTCTCCAGTCAGAATGCATTCACTAGTTGAACAATTACTTAAATTAACCTAAAATTAAAACTAGAACATTTTTATGGCCTTCCATGTAAGATGACGCCAAAACCTTCTCAAAAACTGTCCTTTGCCATGATATTTGTTATATATAGAATAAAGAAGCTCAGTGAGCTACTGTTCCTTCACTTTTCCCAGTATTTCTACTTGCTGTCTCAGGTTATGAAATTGCTTGCCTGACAGAAGCACATATGGTTTCTCCATATGTACAGTACCTAGCATGGTAGCCCCTTTCCCTACACCTAGAATCTCATGTTTAACTGTATCAAAAGTAAATTTAAAATAATAATTCAGACAAATATGTTGTAGCATTTTCAAATGATCATTCCACTTCCCAGCAAACACTCCTCTTAACCAGTATAGTTCAACATCCACAACTTAAGGCATTTTCTTGGGATATCGATAAATAGTCATGCCCTCCATTATTTTTATGAACTAAATAGACAGAAATATTTTGAAGTTACTGATTGCTTTGAAATATTAAATGAAAACATAAATCAGTTCCACAAGGAACTGTATCCATAATAACTGAGGAGAATAGACTGTTTAAGTATATATATCTTAAGTATCTGCCATGAAGGATGAAAGAATTACAATAAAAATTAAATTATGTAATAAATTACGTAGTTTATGTGTCTAAGAAATTGTTAATACAAATACAGATTTATGACAAAGAACAATTAAGTCTTACATTAAGCAAATGTAAAAAAAAAGTGTCAAACAATATTTCACTGAAAGATGAAAAAACAATTCTTGTTTATTCTGTTTTGGTGAAATTGAACCCACTCAGCAGGATTAACTTCGTACTATGCAAGACTAAAATGTTCATGTCAAACTTTTAAAGCTTTGTATACTTAACAATTTGTGAAATTTGTATGGAAAACATTGGCTTTTACTGTCTCTGGTTTATGATAGTACAGATTTTGTTCAAATAAATCTAAAATCTAACCTTACAGAAAAACCCAAAACAAACTAAAAAACTCCAACACTGCAATGAACTTGCATTGAAACTGAAGAAAAGAGATCATTCCAAGACATGCTGGAATGAGACCCAAACTAACAATATGTAGGGAAACGATCATCAATGTCAAAACAAAACCACTTATTTAAAAGATCGAAAAAGGTCCCTCAAATCAGAGCATACAGATCCAAATGTTCCAGTGTCATCTGAGTTTGTTTGGATTTAATTTTTTCAGCTGCCTCAAATGGTTCCAATCTAGCCATTTTTAAACATAATTTCTAAGACAATGAATCATTCCATCTTGATCATCCAGACAGCACCTTCTTGTAGCACTTTCTCCTGTGATGTACAGTCGAATCTGGAACTGCCATTATTTAAAGATATGAAAGGATTGCCTATTTACAATTTTTTAAGAAATCCAACATAAGTGAAGTCAGTTTGAAGATTTAAGTCCTACTTAAAATATTACTTATAGAACATAATGTAATTTTCTAAGTTTGGAAAGTTTCAAATATATTCCTTCACAGCCTAATTACTTTAACACTTCCAGAAATTTAATATCTAACTTTAAATTATTTATTACTATTTTTGGAACCAAAGATTCTTAGGAGACTTGATTTCACGATCAATAGAATTCCAAGTAATACATGAGCAGTTAGACCTTGAGTTTCTGTGGAAATCACTTAAATAGAGATAAGATATGAAAGAATCACCAAACTGACTGTGGCCGTAACATTCCCAGCATGCTTCTTCCTAATTCTCAAAATCAAGCCTGTGTTGACTGCAGAGATATCTAGTAAATACAGACCAGCAGAATTCTCACATACTTCAAACTGCCAAAATATCATGACGTTTAGGGTATTCTAACCAGTTGCTTCAGCAGATCCATGCTGCTGCTGCATTTCTCTTAATTCGCCTTCAATTTGCTATTCCCATTCTACGCACAGGAACACTTGCAGTATAAACCCTGTAAATATTCTGAAATACAGTTAAAACTTTGCTTTGTAAGGATATAAATTTAAGTTACTGAAAACAAGATGACCAAAGCAGAGAGCTTCTGAAACTGAACCAAAACACTTTTGTTTCAATGTCTTCTGGTATTGGTTTGCTATTTCAGCTACTGAGAAATGAAGCATCTTATCCCTGTCCTGCTACTTCCATTTATTCATATAAATTATCCCTCCTTAAACGTACTTCATTCTGTGACAGAAGTGTTGGTATTTTAAAACTACAAGTTACTAAAGAACTAAGGATGGCAGCAAAGCAGAGAACCAAGCAAAATCTTACATCAGTTCTCGCTGCAAATAAATTAAGGAAAATAGTTAACAGCTAGGAATCATGAGATATTTCCAGAGACTGACACTACAATTTTTCATAGGCATAGTAAAATTCTACACAAGCAGAGACTGAAAAAATTAGGAAATCTAGATACAAACCTAATTAAACACAAACTTAGAGAGGGAAGACTGCAGAAACATAAAATAAGGACTGCTATGCATTGTATAAACTGAAATCATTTTATTTCTCTCTCCAAAACTGTAAGATAGCAAGTAAAACACACAAATATATTATCCATGAAATTCACTGTTTTCCAGATTTGAAACTACTAAATTCATACTATATAAAACACAGTAGGAAATTATTTCCTTTCAGTCAGCAGCTGTAATGTCCCAAGTCAAAGATGCACCAGTTTTAGACCTTGCACTTAAGAAATACACAAATCAAATAAAAACAAAACTGCATAGACTTTCTCTATGAAAAAATATCAGGTTGAGCTCCAGGAAAACACTTATTTAATATTAAACCAGATGAAGAAGATAACTAGGAACCTTGTAAGAGTTACTTAATTTAAAAGCTTAGCCTACTTTTCAGGCTAAGCTTTTAAAAACAGGTTAGCCAAATATCTATTTCTGTGGTGTAGGTTATTTTTAATATCTCACAATCAAACAGGTAGAACGGTATATATGCTTTCCAAAAGCACTCTCTATCCTTCTGTTCCTATGACTCTATATACCAAAAGGATAAAGTATCACTTCACCAATTAAAGAAAATTCAATATGTTCCATCAATACAGCTCTCAGGAGATTTGATCCAGAATAGTTTAAATAAATCCTAAAAATGGAGATGATGTAACCACGCTGATTATTTTTTAAATCTACAACTATAATAATATACTTTTAAAATTACCTGGTTTGTTAACAACATCCTGCAATTCAGTGACGGAACTGATTATTGCAGCAAGGAGGTTGGAACTAGCAAACCAGCTGAGTGCTTCCACACAGTCAAGCGCTTCCTCGTCACAACCTATGGAATAGAATTGCAGTTACCAATATAACTGAATAACTTAGATGAGGCACACTACTTTCTTTTTCAGAAATTGATGAAAGCTAGAACTACATAAGCCACAGACTATTTTCAGGACAATTTAGACTGTATTTAATATGATTCCACTGGCACTAAACCAGAAAAATAGATTAATCTTCTAGTTTGGAAAGCACTTTTTATACTTTTCCTTGTAGGGGGAGGCATAAGATGGTTTGGTAATAGAAATGGACTAAGAGGACTATGTATTTCCATTAAAGGAAATCCAGAAATCTTACATTAATGTTTTACCTGAATCAGTAAGAAACTTTTTTACATTTTTCAGTAGGAAATAATTACTGCAAGTTTTTAATGAAAGAAGAGAATACACATTCTCAAAAAATAATGTTGGTGGCAAATAATGTAGGAACATTTCAAGAAATTTATCACATAGAGCAGATGCAGTAGCACCTAGTTCTGAAATCTACAATGCAAATATTGAGAATATCAAACAATGGTGCTCACGTGTGTAGTTGCAACTCTACTTGCATTGCTAAACAGACTAAGCAATTAATTAGTAATTAATTAATTAGTAATTTCCTTTTAGGGGAAATTACATTTATCAAGTTATCTAAAAGCTACAAATTCAGAAATTACATTTGTTAAAATTTCATTAAATTTATATTTACACTCTATTATAAATAATATTACTATATGTTATTCACAAGCCATGTCTTTTGATACATTTATCAAAGAAGAAAATAATCAGCTTACTTGACAGATTACGCTTGCCTTTGGATTCTCCTACACAAACTGGAATTCCAATGCCTTCTTTTAAGCCATTTGTCCAGGTGAAGAGGGAACTAGAAGACTGTGCTAAAACCTTAAGTCTGTTGGCTGCCAAAACTGCAATCACAGCTCTTCGGAATACATAAATCAGGCCCTGGGATTTTCTTTTCTTTAGTTTTACTTCATCTTCAGTGTTTCCCTTATCATCAGAGAGAGCATGAACTAGGGTCCTAATCTTCTGGTTCACTAATTCATATGTGTTCACTTGATCCTGGAGAAGGTCTCTTTGGGAAGACACAGCACACAATCGGCCATACAGAGGATACAGGGCACCTGCTAATAGTGCACAGGCTGCCAGGAGTGAGGAATGCTCCTTCTGAAACTGTGTTAACATCTTTTTCACAGAAGTGTTTTCAAGAGCCAATTTCTCTTGACTTTTTTCAAGTACATAAATTTTTGCCTTACTTTTCTCTGCTGCTACTTGATATTCCTGGGATCAGAGGGAAAAAAAAAAAAACAAACAAAACCAGAAGAAATATTTACAGAAGTTTTTCTACTTAACAAAATCATTTTTACCTAGACAAAAGAAAATACCTCCTTCCTTCTTCACAATCAAGTAACACACAAAATGAGCAAATATTGTTAGTAATGAAGATAAAACTATCTCTTAATAAACAGTTAAACAACAAGATACATGAGAACAAAGAAAGTAACAAAGTATGTTACTTTCAATTTAGTAAGTTACTCACTAACAAAGTAAGTAACAAACAAAGTCTTCAGTTACAGATGGATTCCTGGCTCCTGATGATAACCCTTAGCACTCCAACAGCCTGCACCTAGTTGTCCACAATGCAGTTTATCAGTTGACTTAACAACGATTGCTTAGTAAGCAATTACATGCTCCAATTTCAGAAAGACCATTGCTCTACAAAGAAGAAATAAAATTAGTATAAAGGAGAGGAAAAAAATAAGGAAGGCTCTGGAACATAAACATAGACAGATTGGCAGCAGCTGGAAAAGGGGAAGTAAAGGTGATCTCTTAATTACTTTGTAATCAACCCCCTACTTATATATTCACAGATTAATTAGGTCTCATACAGAACTAAGTTTTCAGAAGAACAGTGTAATACAAATGTTTTTTATTTTGCCTAGTGCCATAATAGATTTTTTAAAGTTATAGAACATTTTTTTTTCCTCTAAATGCCCTGAAATAGGAAAAGAAGGAGATTTAAAATAGCAAGCTGGTATAGAGAAATGAAAATGGTAACAAGTCAGGAAATGCCAGGACTACAGTTAGAGGATGCAGACTGCAGTACTAGAATCAAGACACTGTGGTGAGAGCTCTAAGAGAACTCAGAGACTTAAAATGGGTTCTTGATGCCTAAGAGTATGCTGTGATTGAAACATTTAAACAGACCCCACTGGTATAGGAATATAATAAATTTTAGCCACTGTTGACAAAGAATGTACAAGCTCAAGTTATATGCTAATGCTTCAGCTACAATACATGGTCACAAAATAGCAAACATGGATGGAATTACAAGTCCATATGATGATGAAAACTGAGGATTTTGCTAAGTTTCAGATACCTTTCTTACAGCTACAGACAATTTTGTTGAACATAGAGTATAGACAGTATTCCTGTAGCAGTGGTCTAAAAAAAAGCAAACTGGTATTATCCAGCCATATTCTCCTGCATTCTATTTGTTACAGGTCCCAAAGTGCTGAGCAAGGCACCCTAGTTTCTTTTACCTCCTCCATTCTTCAAGCACAAAACAGAAAAAAATATACAGAGCTATCCCAAGAATGAAAATAGAAGA
The DNA here is from genome assembly GCF_048771995.1 of Taeniopygia guttata. Lineage (NCBI taxonomy): Eukaryota > Metazoa > Chordata > Aves > Passeriformes > Estrildidae > Taeniopygia > Taeniopygia guttata. The sequence continues at coordinate 73,636,895 of NC_133063.1, read as the reverse complement.
TTCCACGCTTCTATAGACATATACTCTAATCAGTTCAAAATATCTTTGACCAAATAAATATTTTATAATTTTTTTTGGAAGGGAAAGAATTTGTAATGCTATTAAAATACTTCAAGTAGATACAAAAATAGAGGCCACTAAATGATTTCATTTCAAAATGCAATTTACAGGCTACATATGTCACTTTACTATGCTGAAATAAAGTAAGAACATGAACAATACTTTCAGTGCTACTGCATTATTTACAATGTTTGATTCTTATAGATAAAAACCCTGATAGCATGGCTGGAAGGAACTGAAAAGGTAAGCCAAATTTAGAAAACAACCTATGGTTTCTGGCCATCACAGGTGAAAGGCCAATATCAAAGTAAACAAACTGTGATCCCTACAGGGCTGTTGGATAGCAATACCAACATTCACTGCACTTGCTAATTAAAGTGCTTCTTTAATGCTTTTTGTGATATGGTAATTTGTAAAAGTAAATAAGACAACCTCTGACTTCAGACATGCAACTTTTTCAAGAAAATAGACCTTTCTTTTACTGGCTAATAATATCTTTTGCTACACCAGATACTGTTTCTAGAGTTTTCTTTAAAGCTTTTCTTTAAAGCTTGAAAGCACAGTTCTTGAAAGAAATATAGACTTTTCTTCCTAAACATTGGCAAGCTGGTTTCCTTTGGTGTTTGAGATTTGAGGGACACCTCACTGGGCTGCAGAGCTTCATCAGTTCCAAGAAACCTTAACAAAATATCAGGTGCTACTAGCAAAACTATTTTATCCTAATACTTGCTACACCCTTAGCCTTTATTCTGGCATGGAAACAGAACTGAAAACTAGAAATATACACAGAGATTTCAAAATGTTTTTTTCTTTTGGAGAGCTGAGCATAGATGGCAGTAGAAGAGACAGGACCCACCCCCCACATGTACTAAAGCTGCCCCCAGGGAGGGCAAGCAGGCAGGAACACAATGAACAGAGAGGCCAAACAGCATGAAACACGAGCCAGTGCACCATCACACTGTTTGCACTGGCAGGGTAAGCAAAACAGGCACTGGCGCACTGACAACTCACACACTTAGCTCAGTTGGTCATCTTCAGTCTCAGATGAGGTGTGGTGTTTGTTTGGACAAAAGTTACTTCCTCTGTGCACACCAGAAAGGATGGAGCAACCCAGATGGAGTATCCAAGAAACCATGCAAGAGTCTGGGTCTCAGGCTGCAGGGAATGATGGAACCTGGTGCTGCTCTCAAGGCAGCAGAGACAACAGCTGTGTGAGTTGTGATCAGGTGGATGACTTACAAAGCCTAATGCTGGAGCTGAGAGACAAAGTAGAAAAATGAAGAAGAATTAGGGAGTCTGAGGAAGAGACCGAGTGGTGGAGCCACATTCTACCACACCTCAGACAAATGCACCCACTGTCCACTTCACATGAAGCCATGAATTCCCCACTCTCTCACCACCAGGTAGCATGGGACCTTAGAGACAGAGGTGAATGGAAACTTTCCAGGTGCCCTTATGCAACAGGTATGGGGCCCTGGAATCTCAGAATCAGGGAAATAAGCATGTGGATGAAAGTCCATCTAGGATGGACCGATTGTCTAGGACAAGGCAGCCTACCCCCTACACCCTGACCTCCTCAATTAAGAAAAAAAAGAACTACAGTAGTGACTCCTTTTTTAGATAAATGAAGAGCCCAATATGCCAGCCAGAATTAACCTATACAGAAGTATGTTGCCTCCATGGAGCCCAAATAAGAGATATCACCAAGAAACTGCCGACTGATCACTAACTACCCTATTACCTGTTTACCAGGTGGGTAGCAACCAAGTCCCAATAAAAAGGCTGTGAGTGATTAAGGGCCTCACTTCAGGGCCTTAGGGTAACTGGTAGGGATCTGGAGCACAAGCTGTGTTCTCTTCTGTCCTTCCAGCTGCAGGGAACGATGGGGCAAAATCCAGGAAAATGGCTTCAAAGGAACACAAGGGTGGTGTTACCATCAGAATTTGTGGGGTTTTGATCATGGGTCAGCTTATATGATACTGAGTCTGCTGACAACAAATGAGATTCTTCTAGCTCAAAGAAGGAAAAGGAACTTAGCAGGGTACACTGAAAAGACCCTAAAACTGGATTAAAAGGGGGACAGGGACAAGGCCAGGCTTGACAGAGAAAAGGTGTGGGAAGGTGAGAAGTACAGTGATCACCTAAACAGCAAAAGATGCTTAAGAGGGGATGCCTCCCGAGGGTACATGCATCCAAAGACGTAACCAGAAGACAGACTATGCATTTCCACTGGGATATATGACATAATCAAATACTTCCATGGAGTGCCTGTACAACAATGCACACAAAATGGGGAACAAACAGGAGGAATTAGAGATCTGTTTGCTGTCAAAGGATTCTGACCATTGCAATTAGAGATGTGGTGGGAGAACACACATGACTGGAATGCTGTAATAAAGGAAATGCTATTTAGGAGAGGCAGACCAAGAAGGTGAGGCAGTGGAGTTGCCTCTCTTGAGGCAACACCTGGAATGTATAGATCTCTATCTTGGGGTAGATGGTGAGTAAGTCAAGAGTTTATGGGTCAGGATAAAAAGGCAGATCAGTGGGTGACACTTGTGGGTGTTCGCTACAGGCCCTGAACAGCAGGAGAAGGTGGATGAAATCTTCTACAGGCAGCACAAAGCAGCCTTAGAGTCACAGACACTGGTTTTTGTGGAGGACTTTAACTACCCTGACATCTGCTGCAGAACCAGCACCATGAAACACAAACAGCCCAAAGGGAAGCAGCGATGACAACTTCCTGCCACAGGTAGGATTATTGTGCTGCTTGACCTCACACTAACAGGGAAGACCTTGTTGGGATGTGAAGGCTGGAAACTTCAGCATCAGGGTAGGAGGAAGCAAGTAAAATGAAAACCAAGGACTTCAGGAGAGCTAACTTTAGCCTCTTTGGGGATCTTCTTGGAAGAATCCTCCAGGAAGAGCCCCTTAAGGGAAGAGAGGTGCAATAGAGTTGGTAGATGTTCAAGGATAAGTTTCTCCAGGCTCAAGAACAAACACCCCAACACACAAGAAGTCAGGCAAAGGGGGTAACAGACTTACGTGATCAAATGAAGAAGTGTCATTACCCAGGCAGGAAGTACACAGGAGATGGAAAAAGGGTCAGGCCACTTAGAATGAAGATAGGCAGGTTGTCAGAGTAAGTAGAAATAAGTCAAGGAAGGTCAAGGTGCATCTGGAATTAAATGTGGCCAAGCATGTCAAGGACAACAAGGGAGGTGATCCTGCTCCTCTACTCAACCTCAGTGAGGCTACATCTGGAGTGCTTTCTCCAGTTTTGGGCTCCTCATTACAAGAAAGACTTGGAGGTCCTGGCACAGGTCCAACAGAAGGTGACAAAGGGACTGAAGCATCTTTCTTAATAGAATGAGGGAGCTGGGACTGTTCAGCCTCAAGAAGAAATGACTGAGAGGCAACCTCATATATATTGTCTCCTACAACATCCTTGCAGGTAAGCTCAGGAAATGTGGGTTAGATGAATGGACCTTGGAGTGAATCAAGAAGTGACAATTGCATAGCTTAGTGGGTTTGTACAGACACTGTCCTATTAGGGAAGCACAAAATCCACATGGAATAATAATTTTCAAATCTCTGGTGGATGTGGAACCTGCCAGACACTAGAACATAAAACAATGCCTGCAGCAATAGGCTGCAAGTGCTACAAAGTTTTATTTTATTTTTAGGATACTTCACATCAGTGGTGGAAACCATTCCGTGGCATAGCCCCCAAAAAAGAAGAGGCACTGAAAAGGGGATATGCAGAATGTAGTCCTCCATAGTTCCCTTCCTCGCTCCCCACCCCACAAAAAATACAATCAGTGGACCAGAACCCAGCTGGAGGCCTGCAGTCAGTGGTGCTCCCAAGGGTCCAATCTCATTGAATTTGTTTATCAGTGACCTGGAGGAAGGGATCAAATGCACCCTCAGCAGGTTTGCTGGTGACACCAAACTGGGGGCAGTGGCTGATCCACCTGAAAGCTCTGCTGCCATTCAGTGAGACCTTGATCAGCTGGAGGGTTGGGCAGAGAGAAACCTGATGAGGCTCAACAAGGGGAAGTGCCAGGTCTTGCACCTGGGCAGGAACAGCCCCAAGTGGCAGCACAGGCTGGGGCTGACCTCCTACAGAGCAGCTCTGTGGAAAAGGACCTGGGACTCCTGGTGGATCACAAGCTGTCCATAAGCCATCAGTGCCCCCGTGGCCAGGAGGGCCAATGTCATCCTGGGGTGCACTGGGAAGAGTGTGGCCAGCAGGTCGAGGGAGGTGATCCTCCCCCTCTACTGAGCCCTGGTGAGGCCACAGCTGGAGTGCTGTGTCCAGTTCTGGGCTCCCCAGCACGAGAGAGACAAGGAGCTACTGGAGAGGGTCCAGTGGAGAGCCACAAGGATGGTCAGGGGTCTGGAGCTTCTCTCTTATGAGGAGAGACTCTGGGAGCTGGGACTGTTTGGTCTGGAGAAGACTGAGAGGGGATCTCATCAATACACAAAAAATCTCAAAGGCAGGGGTCAGGAGGATGGTGCCAGATTTCTTTCAGTGAAGTGATCCAGCATTGATGCTGGATGAGGAGCAACAGTCAAAAACTAAGGCACAAGAAGTTCTACCTCAACATGAGGAAAAACTTCCTTACACTGAGGGTAGCAGAGCACTGGAACAGGCTACCCAGGGAGACCGTGGAGTCTCCTTCTCTTGAGACACACAAAAACCTCCTTGATGCATTCTGGTGTAACCTGCCTTAGGTGACTTTGCCTTGGCAAGTGGGTTGGACTAGATGGTCTACAGAGGTCTCTTCCAAACCTAACAATTCTGTGATTCTCATCAGTATCTGCAAGTATCTAAAGAAAAGGCATCAGTGGATGGATCCAGGCTCTGCTCAGTGATGCCAAGAAACAGGACAAAAGGCAATGAGCACAAACTGACACACAAAAGTTCCACCTGAACAAGAGGAGGAACTTTTTTTTCTGAGCAGTGACCAATTGCCCAAAGAGGTTGTAGAGTCTCCCTCACTGGGGATATTTAGGAGCAATTTGGACACAATTCTGTCCAATGTGCTCTAGGACAATCCCCTTGAGCAGGGGGTTTGCACCAGATGACCCACTGCGGTCCCTTCCACCCTGACCCATTCTGTGATTCTGTGAGTCAGTGATTCTGTGTAGTTCAGCTGTGTTATTTTTCCAAATATATATAAAATATGTTGCCTTTGTAAAAGACAACGGGCGACCTGGTTCTAAGAGGCAGCACGGCGGTCTGGCCTCTCCAGACCGCTCGGGCTATCGACAAAGACGCTGGCACCAATGTGGTGGACGATCGAAAGCCTTTATTATCTCATCTCATGGGTTTAAATAGTCTTGGGGGTCTTTGCTACGTCAGAGGGGGGTTGTGGGGTCTCAAGGGTTAGTCGGGAGTGGAAAACTACTGGGGCAGGTGTGGTCACATGCTTTTGGGGTTAATAGATAACGTGGAGCAGGGAGAGGGGGGAAGGGTCTCTCTTTCCGTCACATCCCGTGATCTTCCGTTCGCCTGTCCCTACTACTACAATATATATATATATAGATAGATAGATAGATAGATAGATAGATATAGATATAGATATAGATATATATGCCTATAAACAACATCAACTGTCCTGTCCTCCCTTTGCTGTGTTTTAAGTACATGGGCCAGACATGCCTACCAAAGACACCTGGTAGGTCAGTACCAGTACAGTTGCACACATTTCTCTTCCTCCCTTTATACCGATTATAGTGATTTTTCATATAATTGCAATATATGCCATCCTTTATCTAATTCATCTGCCTTTGTGTAAAAGGACTCCAACAAAGGAAAAAGAAAAAACAACATTTTTTTTTTCTTCCCAGGGGACTTTTCTCTTTTCCTGCTTAGCAAACCTTTGATTTTTCTGTTGAAATTGACATTTTAAAGTAGTTACGGTATTTTTCTCTTACAATATATTTCTGTCTATCAGAGCAAAACCCTTCTATTTTAAGCAGTTGCCACAACAAATGGGGACAGATTAATAAATGCCTATATAATAAACAAACAACAACTGGTAGTTAAAATTCAGAGGAAATTTCCTATGAGACTATAAATAATAAATAATTTGTGTGAGGCTAAGGAACAGGCACAGTAACATTTTCAAAATGGCACACTATCAAATCAAGAGGACTAGACTCCTGCAACAAAAGGCAAAGAAAAAGGATATGCATTTTAAGCTCCACTGACTCTCCAAACATGGAGACCACTGACAAAGAGTGGTACCTACAGAGTGGCTTGTTTATTGCTGATCTGTGATAAGGCTACTCCTGGAAATTCTGTCCTTTAGAAAAACAGTAAAAGTGTTTCTGATTACATGATCCATCTGACCTACATTACCAGCTGTGACGTAGTACCTATGAACATTCATAGATCCTATTGTGGAACCAGGGACCATGAACAGTACTGGCTAGGGACAGAAGCAGTAGCAGGTGTCACTGTCACTAAAACCTCCAGGTTTTGCAGCATTTTAATTATAAGGAGACCATTCTAAAAAGCCCTGTCTACTGCACTTCTAATAAAGTAAAACAATAATTTTCAAGATACATTGCTTATACTGCTGTGCAATTAGAGCTCTCTGTTAACTCCTGAGAGTGTGAATTGACACTCTATGGTTTGCTTCCACAGACATACCAACAAATTGAAAATCTAAAGAAGTCTCAACACAGGACCTCTGAGAAGAAAATATCTAGAGGTAGTCATGGAAGACTGGTTGAAGACAAAGCTGCAAATAAAAGGAAGCATCCTGTGATACACCATTAGGTTGGTGCAGGACAGCAAAAATCACTCATCTTGCCTTTTCAGAATGGAATTAAACCCTACAAGGGGTTATTTCACTAAAGTGCTTGTAATTAAGACTCAGATCTTTGAATGGAAAATGTAGCAAATTGCTACAGTTTCCTTGTAGTGCTAGAATAAGTGTCCTAGAGTGAGGAGACCCCCAGCTGTACAATGAAATACTGGCAAATTATATTCCACTTGTAGCGATTATATGTTTCCTATAAAACTTAATGAAAAAAGGTTGCTAAAATAATTAAATTTAAATATTGCATTCTGCATCTTTATGTAATCGCTGGCAATCAGTAAACCTTAAAGATTCTTTGAAGATATTCTGTAATTTGTGGCATATTTTCCCTTGTTTCCTTTGGAAATAAGGCTATGATATTATTCTGTCTGTACAACTCTGATCAAACAAAGCACTGATCTTGTAGACAAATATGGCTAACTGGCTCAAAATGCAATAGGTAAAGTACAGTTAAGCCAGGGAAAATGGGAATCAGGACTACGACAGCCCTAACAATAGACATTTATAGACTCTATGGATGGCAGAAAAGGAAAGGCTTAATTTAGTATTTGCAAATTGAAAGTCATTCACAAATTAGAAATCAAGAAGAAATTAGACTGTCTTCTTGAGCGCTTGACACTTAATAGTAAGGAAGGCAAACTGGAACACAAGATGGAAAAGAGATTGTTGAATCATCTAAGTGTATACAGACATTGCACTACCTAGATTACAAAACTACCAGCTTGCACTCCAACATTACAAAGCCTGTGTTGGAAAACATGCCCAGATGTTTTCTAAGGGAAAATATTCCCCTTTTAGCAATTCAGTAGTCCTGTACAGCAAGCTGACAGATGAGGTTTTTTCCAAAAAACATGCCTAATGTGCACTCCACAAAAGAGACAGAGTATCAGTACGTGCTTTACATGCTATCTATACAATTCAGCTGCAGAGGCTGGGAGGTTTAACACCATCCCAAAGAACAGTGCAGTAGTGCAGAGCACCTATTTTTCACAACACACTAGAGTTTTTAAAGACATGACCCATCATCCAGAGGAGGAAGATATCTAAATTGTGTAACTCCACTATTTCTTTAGGAAGGAAATGTAAGTTTTAAAATTAAAATTAAGCTTCCTTATTCCACCATTCTTTTTGTTGGTACATGGAAGCCATAAGCTGAAACTACAGGATGTTGGGGAAATTAAATATAGATCTGGATGCCACTTATTCCACTCATAGTGATGTTTTTAGCCTTGTCAATATCCAACAAAAAATGTAAATATCAAGCAAAAAAAAGCTAAAAAATTCTAACTCAATCCTAAGAACTCACCATAAATTGCTCTGTAAAAAGAATACTTGATAGATATATTTTTCAGCACACAAAGACTTAGAAGACTAAAATCTGCATCAAATATAGCATTCTTCAGATGACGTAATCACAGGTGGCAGTCGTAAGTAACAAGGCATACTTTATTTCCTCAATTTCACAACACTTTTAAATGAAACACATGTAAATGAATGTGATGGAAAAGATGGTGAATGGTGGTTGTAGAATAATACTGAACATTTAAAATTGCAAATAACTTGACTAACATTCAGTACCAACAGTTTTACACTTTTGACCCACTGCTCACTGTATCATCTGTGTAACAGCATCCTCTAATTCTGTTGAAATCTACCACTGCTAATTGGCTTTTAGGGTCAGAATGTATATATCTAAATTTATCCCCAGATGAGACCATTTTACTGTATCTCTACACAGTCTTTGTAAAGCATGAACTGAAAAAATCACTGCTGCCCTATATAATTCTTAAATCAAGCAAATTCAATCTTCCAGCCTTAGCATTCTCAAAACAATCAGTAGCAACTGTAAGCCAAATTAGGCAATTCACTTCCAGAATGTTTTAACAAAGACATTTATTTCTTATTATAAATTAAGTCAATACTAGCGTGGAGTTTGGAGGTATTTTCAATTTTAAACTACCTTAAACTGGTTAGGGGGTCAAACTACGGAAATAATCCATTAAATATTTACAAGGAAAAAAAAATCGGAAGCACCATACCTGTGCCCTTGCATGAACTTCCCCAAGGAGGCCTGAGTACTGCTGTTCCAGATACTTTTTTTCATTCTGCCAACAGCTTGCCTGTGCTTTCATTTGTGCAGCCATTTTGTTAAAAGCATCTTCCTGGCTCTGCTGAAGCTCCTTCATAGTATTGGACTTGTTTTTGCAAACATATTCCAGGTGAGATATCTGCGTGACAAGCATGTAAAAAGAAATTCTTCTACTTCTCTAAACACCTTTTTATTTTATGGTGCATATCAGTTTAACCACAGACAATCCTGGCATAAAATCTAAACCATAATTTCTTCAATATATTCATTAAAACTAAGTAAAAGTCTTTCATGACAGATTATTTACTTGAGTTGTGCAACAAAATGAGCAAAAAATTAGATTCAGTATTGCCATTGTTGTACCATATTGCAGATATTTGTTGCTTTCTTTGTTGAAAACCTGAACTGGACACTTCTCCTATGTTTTGGCTTTTTTTACACATGAGCATTAAATCTTGTGTTGGTAAAGTACTAATCTGAGTATACCAGTCCATTAGAAGTTTGAAAGAATTGCAAATAAGATATAAAAAAACAGTCCTTAATTTAATTTCTGTTTTAGTCGAAAACCAAAACATTCCAGATACTATTAAGCATTAAAAGAATTTCAGGACATTTTAGCATACAGAAGTTGTTTTCAACAAGTACAAATGGATTCACTCTGCGGATAACTTAGGAGCTCCCATACAAACTAAATGGAGGAATGAATCAAAGTAACAATAATCTTTAAATCCACACACCTACAATTAATTATGAGAGAGTATCAGCAAACTACTTTTCAAATATGTCACACAGAAATGCAAGAGGAAAATTTTGTTCCCAAGAAACTGGGTACAACACAAGTACTGTTCAAAATCCCTGAAAAGCTGGTAGGTATCTAAAAAAAGTCCTAGAGCCCTCACAGTCAATATCAACAACTATACTAAATTAAAAAGCAAGAAACATTATGACACAATATCCCCAAACACTGCCAATAATGTTCACTCCCTTCTCTTCCACTCCTTTTCCTCCTTTACTTCAAAAGTAAAACAGGAAAGTACATCAAATGTTCATAATACATATTTTATTCTACTCCTTTGGTAAGGGAGTAGGTCCAACTGACTGCTGGGATATTCATTAAATGATGGGCAGAGTTAAAACAATTCACTGAAACCAGTCCTGCATCTTACTCAGACCAGAAGAGTGGTCACTCCTGAAGATGTAAAATCTTCAAAAGAAGATTATGAACCTTACTATGTCTCAAAAAATGTCAACACAGACAAGTTACGGAGTTGCTGTACTAGTCTTAGGACTGACCTGATCAATGGAGCCAGAAAATGAACTGAAAATCTAAAGACTGTCATATGTTAGTCTGTGGAGTCACTTTGATTTATTTAAAAGGAGATCTTTTCTTTCCTAAAAATGCAGGGATTTCTGGAGAGAAAGGCCACATAAGCATACTTACATACTGAAAAGTACAGCTCCTCCCTACAGCAAATATTGAAATGTTCTATAAAAACAGGTATTTTCTATTTGTGTTACTGAATATAATTCTACAATCCATGAGTTACAATTAAATTAAAAAAATACATACTGTCATTCTTTCAAATGAAACAATAAACTCTGAATAATAAACATATAATTTAAAGATGATATTCCTTGAGTAAGGGCATTTTGTTTCAGTTTTATGGTAAAATAAAGACTTGCTTTATTAGTGTAAATGACTAAGTTCTTTGAATTGCTTCATCAGTAAGATTAATTTATTTTCTTTTAATTAGGTCCCTGTGGCTAATATTGGCTAGTACTATTAGCATGTCCTGCACTGAAAGTGGAGCTTAGAGACTTCATACAGACTTCAGTCACATTTACATGCCCACAGCAATGGCATCAAACTGAGTTGTAGACAAGCCATAATTAATGGTATTGAATTATTAACGTCCAAATTCTTTTTGAAATAAGATGAATGTCAGTCCTTTTTAATGATACTGCGATGTGGACAAATGTCACTGAATTTAATAGAGGTAGCTGGTGCCTAAGGACACTTACCTTCTCATTAGCCCTGTTGAGGTCTGAGATCAGGGCATCAACATTCTCCTGCAAGACTACACAAAGCTCAGGCCAAGAGAAGCTATCTAGGATGCCTTCTGGTTGTTTTATAAGTACACAGCCTGCTATCAAATGCTGGTATAAGCTATGAAGGAAGGCTAGTTTCTCCTGAAACAAAAGGAGAATTACATGATGTATCTGAACAGTGTTAGAATTTAAAGACGTGCATCACATGGGCAGTAATATGAACTACATGCAAGTGAAAAAAAGCCCCCACAGCTCATTCAAAAGCCTTTTTCAAAATACCACAATTGCTAATATTTGCAGTCATACATATTGAAGCAAATATAAGAAAACAGTTTTTACTAAATGTGTCTATTCAGACATAATATATAAATAGCTTATACAAATACAGAACAGTCCTGTTGTTATCACAATGACTATCTGATACAGATTAAAAATTCCATGCTATTAGTACATGCAATTTATTTACTTATGGTAAATGTTCAGTTATACTCTAACTACACCAATTTACAACAACTGCAGAGCTTGCAGAAAATTCTCTGATTGACTTAGCAGCACAACACACCATTTATACAACTATCACTCCAAAGTCTTTTTAAAATTGTTTTTTATGGATTATATATGAGACTAAATGGCCAGATAAAATAGGCTTTTAGCTTCACGAGTTAAATTTTACAAACCATGACACATTCATTTACACTGATTTAAGTCAATAATAAAATAAATTGTTGCAAGTTATAAATAAACTTTAGCAACAATCGCATGCTACAGAAATTCCATCCTTAATGCTTGTAGTACATATATGCAACTTAGCAACTTTAATTAAGACAACATTAGCAAGGTGTACCTCAAAAGTCACAAGGACAAAGTCTGTAAACTATTGCAAAGGTTCCCATTATTTTCCATGAGCCTTGGTTGAGGTTTTACATTAAGAAAATAAGGATGGCCAAGATCAGAAAGTAGGATTTTTCTGAGCCCTTTCCATTACACTTAGGTGTATTTTCTCAATATTATCTCACAGTATTTTAGACAATTAAAAATAAATTGTAGTTCAGTTAGTTTAACTTTGTTTCTAACAGATCTACAAATTCTCCAAGGAAAATCCAGTGTGCCACCATCATTACATTTGATGTTTGAGCAGTGATAAAACTAGGACGGTAATTATCCATTTGGCGCAAGAAACAGGATTCCAAGACCCCAAATCAATTCACACGTGTTGAATGCAACCACAGGGTTGTAGACATGCTGACTTTACAATATAGCCAGACTTCTAGTTTCCTCCACTTTAATCATTATCTGATGTGTGTAACAATTCCAGCTGCTTCATGTGGAACCTATTTAAATACCAGACTGTAAAAGAGGTGGAAAGAATGTTTCCTTTTTACTCAGTTGGCATCCATATCCAAATTTGTGGAAGTAATGAGCTCAATATGCACAACAACTACAAGTATATAATTGCTATTGCTAGTACAGAACCGCTTTACTGGGCAGAAAAAGCAACAAAATTAACATTTGTTAATACATACAAGGAGAGAGATAATAGTTCTCAAATAAGACATTGTAGATCGATTCCCACATATAGCACACCACAATTAGCTAATACATAAAAGGTAAGAATTTCTAGGTTTTGTGGCACGCATGCAAAACTACCTCAATTCCGTATTTGCTATCTATCAATTGCTATGTGGATAAGTAATTAACACATGATAATGACAATATTAGATGTTTCACTTGTAAAACATTTCTGCTACATTATAATTTGAAAGAAAGAAATAATTGTTTGTCAGACATAGGTTTTTAAATAAAGTCTGTTTTTCAAAAATTCAAAATACTGGAATGATTAAGCTATTAGTTCTGATATAGAAGAAAAGAGAACCAATATGTCCTGAAATCCTGTAGATATTAAACACATATTTCAAAATACATATCTTAAAATCATATTTTAGAGATAAATCTCTTAAAACTAAGAGTAACCATCTGATGTATGTAAATGTATAAAGCTGAGATTAAATAAAGACTCTTTGACAGTCATCTTGTCTCTAGTAATACCTCCATATCCTTCTGGTAAGCCCTGGTAAGCTTCTGGATTTCATTTTCAGATTCTGTGGCACGTACTTGCTCTTTCTCCCAGCATTGCTGTACATCCTGTAGTTCCATTTTTAAAGTTTCTATTAAAGTCTCTCTGTCTGCACACTTAGATTGCAGATAGTTTAACTCTTTATTGGCATCAGCCATGGTATCCTGAGCTTCCTATAAAACAGAGGAATTTAACAGAAAAGTTGGTATAAATTTTACTACCTTATTCAAGTGTTCATCACCTGAGGAAAGAAAAAGAGTCATATAAGCACATGTATTCACAGGATTCCAGGCTAGGTGGACTTTATCTTTCAAGAACAGAATTTCAAAATTGACAATTTTGAAATTGGATTTCCAATGCCGTCTAGTTGCAAGCTGTTGCAGAGGTCTCTTCAAAAGCTTGCAACTAGACAGCATTGGAAATCCACCTCTAACAGGTAAAAGCTCCATGATGCAGTAATCTTCACAGTCCCTTCTACCCCCAAAAATGAGATGCAGAACACAGGGAACTTGTCCTCTGCAGAGTGAAAAGCTCTCAGACCTATTGAAGATACATTATTTTCTTAAGTGAATCCCTGATCTGTTAGGGCTGAATCTGAAAGCAACACAGCTTCTGTTGTGCATTGTATTCTATACATGCTACACAAAAAAAAAAAAAAAAAAAAAAAAACCAAATGTGAGGACTCTCTTTGAAGGCTTGACCATGGGAAGTAAGTCATAATCAGAAATGGTCATAAATACCATTATGTTACCAGCACCAAAATCTCACCAGGTAAACACAGAACTTAATACACTATCCCTTTTGAGCCAAAATACAGTGCAGCTACACTGGATTTCCAGTGCTGCTAAAGTTTGCAAAAGGTCAAACTGAAAACAGTGTTTATTTTTCATAAAATCATAGCTTAATAGACCATAAAATCATACAAAAGATACCACCAAATTCATCAGAAAATGACAAGTTTCTAAATAAAAACATTAAAATATTAAAATAATTTTAGATTTCTAATACATATGCTTTCAGACTGGATCTACATTTTTATCATCTATACAAAATTATTTAAAAAAATTTAGAGAGATTGAAAACAGGCAAATTGCATAAAAACCGATACCCTGTGTGTGTCGCAAGCTCAGTTTGTGTGTGAAGAATACAAGTATCACCTGGAAAGGGTTGCAAAATTTTTAGGTGATTTAAAAAGGTGCTGTAACAGAAGCAGAAGTACTAAATCTCCTGAACATAAATTAGTTAAGTTCATAACAGGTAACAACACATTATGTACAAGTATCCATTACAGTGAAGATTCAATGAATGTTACAGAAAAGCACTGCATAAAACATAAAGCAGCTTATCATCAGCAAAAGAATCTGAAAAATGCTGTGTTTACAGACATTTTATTTTGGCAGTAATACAATACACTGCTAGTTGGGAGATTAAGTTAAAACACAACCTCAGGACTTGTTCACTCCTTTGGCTATTGATGTAGCCAGACAGGACATTACAAAAGTGGTGTCAGGTAAAAAGAGAAAAAAAAAATTTTTGTTCCAAAACTAAAGGAAAGAGCTCTGAATGACTCAAGTGTTTTTATCTCAGGAAACTTTTACTCCAAGAAATTTCAGACCGCACACTCTACAGCTGTTAAAGACAACTTGATGCATCACATGCATTGACCTTTCTGATAAACACAAACAAAAAAAAAAAAAAAGTAACGAATTGACATCTTTAATAAAACATACCTTCATAAGCACAGAGGTAATTAATTCTCTTTCCCTTTTATTGAGAAAAACAGTTAAATAAAGATTACTGATAATGATTTCAATATAAAATGATACCCTGCAAATTTATCAATGTATTTTATATATTTCAGAAGTGCAATCATTGAAATTATGTACTTTATTGTGGTAAACAGGATAAAGCAGCACGGTTTCACACAAATTTGCAAGGTAAACTAGTTTTCTCAACAGACTACAACGATATAAAGACTTAATCTGATAAGAAAAAAAGGTACTTTTAACCCAGAAAGATACCTTTTGCAGAATGTTCAAACTTCATGCTAAGTTCATTAAACCATACCTTAAGGTCTTGTCTTAAAGCACACATTTTCTCCTCAGATACCTCAAATTCTTTTGTCATCTTTTTACACAAAGTCTTCGTTTTCTCAAGCTGCAAAAAAACATGAAGATCAAACAGGCTTTTACAGAAAGGCTGCAATGATCTATTAAATATAATAGAAAGGAAGAATTTTGTATATGAAAGTAAAAAAAACTAAATTTATTTCAATTCCTTGGAGAGCTTTTGTACTTCATACAATCTAAATAACATGCCATTAAAAGCACTAAATAACTCTTTTATAATGATTTAAAATAAAGAGTAGTGGCAGAATCCCAAACTGAGTCCATTCTTACCTAGTCTATCAACTCTCAAAATATCTGACAAAAACACAGATTTTGAAATGCACTTGAAAGCATAGTAAATTCAGATAACGATCTGGGGAGTGGTTTGAGAAAACAAGTTTTCAAGTTAGTGGTCATTTGCAGAAATTGCCTAGCTACAAGCTTGATTCTTTACTGAGCACTGGATAGTACTCACATATTGTAAAAAGCAGCAATGTACCACAGAGGCACAGTGACTTTTAGGATTAAAAGCAAAAGCAAACTCAGAGCTTGCTTAATGTGTACTAAGGTACCATCATGTGTACTAGTTTCACTTTTCCCTTTCAAAAATGGTAACAATATACCAAAATAATCTGTATTTCTGTTTATATGATGATACTGCTAACACCTGACATTTAAGGAGCAACTCAGAGACAGAACACCTCATTTACAAAATTTATTAATTAAATTTAAAATGTTTATTTTTATATTTTGATGTCAGGAAACTTGGCAGACCTCTTAGAAATAATCATAGTAAATTAAAGAATGCTACTGGAATATTTCCAGTCCTTAGGCTTTTCCCTCTATCCAAACATATTCTGGTTTCTGCACTATATGAAAAGTCAGAAGCTAGTTATCTACAAAACCCAAAACACTTCTACACCTTTCTAGTTTGTTACTTTGTGTGACTACACAAACTAACTAGATCTTTTAATCTAATGTTTCACATAGTAAGTTAAAGATGACACATGACAAGTTCACCAGCATATTTCACATATATATACAGGTGTACACATACATTAATAAATTCATCAATATGTGGGATCTTGTTGAAAATCTTTTTATAAAGAAAATTACTTAAATTTTCATACTGTTGTGTTGCATACTAAAACCCTTCCTTATAGTGTATTAAAACATCCTAGCTTTATTGCACAATGCCCTTCATAGTCCCCTTGTGCATTATTGTATTATTAAAAAGTTTTATTATTAAACATATCTCACACATAAAAAGCCAAAAGCAGCATTCTCTGTGGGGGCGGGGGTAATCAAGAAGGACAGAGCTCTGCCCTTTCTGTGCACCACGAAGGTGCTCAGTGATCTCTGGCTCCATATGACAACTTCAGGGTCAGTCACACACAGTCCTACTGGGAAGTCTTGTGGCAGGTCATCTGTTGGTCCTGCTCTGCTTGCGATTTATTTTCCTTGACAGTTCATTCTTCTTTCTGTCAGAACACTCTCTTTGCTTTCTTAGAAGCCACCCCCTTGGTCTCCCCACTGCTGTCTCTGGCACAGTTTCACAACAAAGCACATCAGTAAGCCAAAGCCTGCTGAGTCGACTTTTCAACTGTGCTGCCTATCACGTGATGCTCCTCCTCCCAACTAACAATTCGCTGTGGGTAATATGTTCCTAGTTACTTTACTCTTCAGCTTCCAGACTTGGGTCTCAGAAGAGTTTCATAATGACTATACACATCAGTTCTCTTATCTCGCTGGGAGAGACTTAACAGTGCTTGCTGTTTAAAAAGTATAATTGTTACCATGGTCACTTATTTTTGTGCCCCTTGAACAAACTCAAAGGTCTTGTGGGAGACAGCATTCTTTTTCAAATAAAAGGGGCAAAACTTATATACTTTTTTTTTTGCTTTTTAATTTTTTTAACCTATTAAAGTTAATAGGTTAAAAATGCTAGACTATGCATTTGTCAAAATAAAAGACAAAACCTAGAAATGAAATAGAGTGCTGGCACCTTTACAATCTCATCACACCTTGCCTTTCTGTATTTACCAGTTTAATTCAAAGACTAATCACAAGTTTGTACAAAAAGCTTTAATGGTGCAGTTAACTTCTTTCTACAGCCTTTAAAGCCACAAATGAATAAAACATTTACACCCAAGAGGAGTAATTTAGTCAGACTAGCAAAACAGACAAGAAAATAAATACAAATCTGTAATTTCTCAGTCAGTAAAATTAAAGGACAGCAGGACTGCATGGAAAACATCTGATTTTTTTCAAGGGTAAGATTCCCAAAATTGAAATATTTTCAATATATTATTTTCTTAGATAACTTAAAGACAGTACTCTAACAGTCCTATTTTAATTGAAATTATAGCAAAATAGCTCCCAAAGAGCATCCATTGAAAATACACTCTCCTCAGAAAATTATACCAATTTTAGAAGTACAGGGGAGCATAATAATTTACATGCCTGATACAGCAGTGACTACTGAGGCTCAACCATTGTGTATTTAGGAACATTGCTTTATGTGCAGTTGCCCTCTTAGATCATTATCTTTTAACTAAAATCCTGTTTATCAATGACTTGTTCTCCTAAATGTTTTTTAAAAATAACTCCAAAAGATTGAACAAGAAAATGAAATTAAACTAGAAAGACAAAAAAACTGTTCTGGTCCTCACAAATGTGAAACTTTACTGTAGGGCAAGCTTAGAGAAATAGTAGCAACAGAGATTTTTTTTTCTTCGGGCATACTTGAAGCTGTCAATTCAACATTCCCACTCTTCAGCCGTTTTTTTACAAGTGAAGTGTATGTTCTGCTGCAGGCCAAATGCAATACATATAGCGCCAAACATTGCAAGTGTTACCTCATTAGACGTATCTTCCAGCTTGTTCTGGTAAGCTGTCAAGGTACACCTCAAAGTCTCAACGACAGAGCAGCTCAGAGGTTTATCTTTGTCCTCACAAGTGCCTGAAGGAAAACACAGAACAAAAATTAAGCCTTAAAGCCACAGAGAGAAAATTACTCACCCTGGATGTGAGGTATTAGAATTAGTTAGGGCTTCAGTGACAATAAAGAACACTGAAGAGCAGCCTTTTTTGCCATGAGAGATACAGCTGTATTGCCATGCTTTCACAGCAATTATAGCTGAAAGACACTTGTATAAAACCTTTAATAGAAGTTACAGAACTGTTAATTCTGGATTACATTTATACCTAATGCATTTGGTATGCAGTCTCACATATTATTTCTACTGTGGTCAAGACTGCGTCATTCAGTCAAACAAGCCAACTTTGAAACCACACAATTATATATGTTGAAAAACATCTTGTCTGAAAGTTAAGAATGTTACACTTTTCCTGACATTATTTTGCTGTTGTGACTAAACATGCATATAGTAATGCAGTACTTCATTTACTTAAAGCCTTACCAAGCCAAAGATCACATGATTATGTTATGCTTGGAGAGGACTTAATAACATTTTAAATTATCTTGAATTTTATTCTAAAGGAAATGAGAAAAAAATATTATCTGTCTGCAGAGTTCTATGTAACGGTTCAATTAGAAATCTGATATATCCATTACATACACACTAAACTTATTTATTAAGCCTTTAGATTGAGACTTCTGATCTTGTTGCCTTAATTAGGGACATATGAACAAGTCTGACCATTCCAAAGTGCATAGAACAATGTGCCAAGAAAGCAAAACAACACTGTATTGATCGAGAGGTCACAAGATGTCAGCTGATACTCAGTTTCCAAGAACAAACGCTTCTTTTTTCCTGGTGTTACACCGCAATACTAGGTTATTGACAGACCATTCTTCTCAGCATTATTTCTACTCTTAAGAAGAATTTATCGCTTAATTTGTAGCAAATTATAGTATCAACTTTTCAAAATTTTTAACATGCTCTATATGCAAAACTATCTTTACCAACTCTAATAGCAGTCTTATTTTGCAAAAGTGAAAATATCTGTGGGATTTTAAATCCAGGGAGGCTAAATCATCATAATTCCCAGCATAACTAAACAATGATACAAGTGTTTATCACCAGTGTCATTAAGCAATTTACACAGAGTGGCTCATAAAGTCAAATCAGATACTAAAGTGTGAGCCTTTTCTTTGGCTGTCCATAAAACATTATCAGAGGAGGTCTACCTACATACTTGCAGGGCATTTTTAAAAAATTCTAGAATTAACATCATCTAATAAGCATAACATTCTACTAAGGCATTGTATACAAATGATGAAATTCCTTCTGTAGGCTACACATAAAACACCAATAGAATTCAGTGGAAAATGTACTTAAGTGCACAAGTCAGAATGTATTGCCAGCTGCTCTTCACAAAATTCTTTCTGTTAGTTAGCCTCTTCTCTCCTGACTTTGGATAATACCAGAAAGTATAAAGTGCTATTCAAGCTGGACTAGCTGTTACAGTCAAAGTCCCACCTATTCAAAGCAACACATATTTGCAAGATTGCTTTCAGTAACAGAAGCAAGATTGGCTCTACAGCTCACACATCCCAGTGATAGACCTCTGTTCTATCAGCCACTCCACCTACTTATCACAGTTTATAAAAGTCTGTAAAGTCAGGGAAAAACCAAGAGTTTCTTAATGGCACTTCAGAGCCCCGTGAATCTTAGAGATATCCCAAATAACAGTGCTACACTTAAAACCAATCTAAGAAGAATTCATAAAATCTGACGTCTTTTGAGAAGTCAAGACTTCACATTGAAGAAAGTGACAAGTGTGACCTTACCATAATTTTTATCACATAACCACAGCTATAGCTATGCACAGAGATCCAGTCCAGTCTTCTCATTTACAAGACCAACCTCTGACTACCACCCATTGTAGAAATATACTGCATTGATCTCGTTGCATAAAAAAGTAAAGATTATTTTTTCATACTTTTAGCTCTAGCAAAGTGATAACACATAATTCTCATTCAGTTTAAAACAATACCCATTAAGTCAATCCAAGAGTTGTCTTCCATAACATAGTTTTTGTCAAACTGCCTAAATAATGTATTTTCATATTTAAGTCCAAACCTGCAACGATGTCATTAATATCTTGTTTGCCAAAATTAGAATTTTGCCAGTAAACTTTTCATGCTGTCATTCCCTGCCTTTGCTGTAACCCTATTTCTAGGCAGCTCCATCTGCCAATAGAAATACAGATTCAGCCTATCTGCATTAGCTGAATACAAATCTATGGCTTTAATGTTGCCCAAATGTTGTCTGACTTCATACAACTGTGCAGGAGACACACATCATAACTGAAATGTACTCTACCATGGTAGAAGCACCATGTCAGCAATGAGATAAAAAACCCAACCTAGTACTTGAAGTGTACACCCAGTATTACCCAAGAGTTTGAGGGAAGAATTTGGGGAAAATGCCAAGCTCCATACGAGTCTTACAGAAGTATACAAGTGAATAAACTCTTAAATCTGCTGTTCCAGACTTCCTGCTAGCTGTACTGGGTCAAGGGTAGGAAAAGCTATAATTTTCCTCATAACAGTTCACATGGTGCTGTGTTTTAGATTTTTGGCCAAAAAAGGTGATGCTAACTCAAAGCAGCTAACACTCTTAGTACTTTGCACTAATTTCACCTTTTTTTCAGATTGCTACAACCACAATTCCTCTTTTTCCTGAAGGCAAACACTCCTAAGAATATACTCTATTGCTGAATAACTGCACAATGAGATAAACTGAAAAGATACAAAGTGAATTCATGCAAATGGACCAATAAGAATAACAATGCTCTGGAAAATTTATAAAGGTCACTGGGAAAGAAGAAGACATGGATTTATGCTTGTTATTTTGACATGCATAAAAAACAGAAAGCTTTCTAAAACTATTCAGGTTTTAATCTCCATTGGGTTTGCATGGGCTAGTTTTTTACAGTGGGGGGGAACTTCAGGGTTAGCTTCTGTGAGAAGCTGCTAGAGCTTCCACCATGTCCAGCAGAGCCAATCCCTGTGGCTCCAAAGATGAATGTGCCACTGGCCAAGGCTGGGCCAATTAGAAATGGTTATTCTGTGATAGCAGGTTTAAGAATAAATCACAACAAATGTTATGGCACCATTTTAATTGTCACTACAGAGAAGCAGGAATGAGAGCAAGAGAGAAGAAAAACTCAACAGACATCAAGTGGAGAAGGGACAGGAGGTGCTCCAGGCACCGGAGCCCACATTCTCTGCAGCCCAAGGTGCAGCCCATGGTGCAGCCCATGGTGAAGCAGCTGTGCCTGTGCAGGGCCACAGAGATGCAGAGATCCACCTGCAGCCCGTGGAGGAGCCCCACATTGAAGCAGGCAGACACCTTGGAGAAGGTTGTGATCCTGTGGGAGGCCTTGCTGCCAGGCTGGAGCAGCCTGGCCTTGGAGGACTGCACGCCGTGGAAGAGTGACCCATGCTGCAGCAGTTTTGGGAGGACTGTTGCCTGTGGGATGGATCCCATTGCAGCAGTTTGGAGGGAGCTGTTGCTGATGAGATGGAGCCATGCTGGAGAAGCTCTCAGTGAACTGTCTCCCATGGGAGGGACCCCGCGGTGCCTGTGATGGTATTTGATGAGTAAACTCTCCTAGTCCTAACCACAACCCATGAACCCTTTGTTAAATTTCCTCTCCTCTGTCCAGCTGCATGACTTAGCAGCTTTCATGGGTGCCTGGCATTGAACCAGCATCAACTGGGCTGACGATCAATCCTATCAATAAAAATACAGTATTATCTTCTCTTTACTGTATAGCCTAATAATCACAGCACTTGAATTAAGGGGCTGAATCCTTTAGTGTTGGATCTTTAATACTGACAGATTTTTAAATAGATCTCTCAACCCCTTGGGCTCAATGTTGACCACAAGAACGACTTCCCCAACACCTATGGCTCATGTAGCCCCTCATCTAGTAATTAGACGACAAAGATTTGTTTAAGATTTTTACTTTTATTGGCCTGTAGGTCTGCCATTTCCCATTTCAAATAAAATAACAATAATTTTTAAAAATTTAATACTATTAAATACAAAAATTTGTAAGTACACCACAGTGATAACATAATAATGCAAAAGCATTAAAAATTAAGTTTCAAACTTAAAAGCATAGCAAATACGTAGAACAAAAGTTTTAGTCTATGTCTATTCTAATATTAAAATATTGTAATTGACTGTAAAGACTCAGTTGATCCACTGCAAAACTAAATTCTACTATCCACCTCAAGAGCCTCTTCAGTGATCCTAAAGTTTTAAAAATATTATTTATTTAACTTAGTTTAAAAGTTTGCCTCAAACAAAGCAAATTAATACTGAAGGTACTCTTATTGAATTTCTAATATTATACGAACAAGTCAAAGCTGTTCTCAGCAAGGCTTACCATCCAAAAGACAATTGCTACTTTGGAAACTGCATTTTGGCAGCAGCATCCAGCTCTCCCCAGAGTTACTTAAGCCCTTTTGAGCATGTGGAACTTTGCAAAACTGTGGATAACCTACACTTTTTAAGAGCTTTTCAACTGTAAACCTACAGACATTATCATGGTAATCACATTTATAATTAGAGAATAAAACTTATACCAGCTCCTAAACATAAAAGCATATAGTCTATGCAAGAAAATCAATGCATCACAGAATCCAAACTCACCTTTTAAGGACAAGAGAAATCCAAGGAAGTTGATTCTTTATTGAAATTTAATATCACCAGGCCCTAAAAAATATCCCTTTGTGAAGATACAAAAAAATGTATCTTTATTTAAGTGTTTTTAGCAACTCATTTATGTCTATTGTTGCTAAAAAATGCAAAAAATATATCATGATATACATAAAATAAACCCATTTGCTCTGTAAACTCCATTTTACTTGTTTTCTTCAGTTTACTTACACTATACATTGGAAGCACTTTGTCTCTAGTATGCACTTTTCCTAACAGGAATTACAGTTTTAAATGAAGGTTTTTAAAAGTGTTCAATTTTCAGCATTAAAAAATCACTAGCTTGACGTTAAAGTTCAGCTTGTTTATGTTAGCCACCATTTCAAATGTCTAACAAGGCAGCAGTTTGTTAAGTCTGATACAATAATTATATATAAAGCCAGGTTGCAGAGTGACAGCCACTGACTTACAATTTATTTTAATGAAAAAAGGGAAATATTCGCTCTGTATCAGATTAAATGAATGCAACATAGTACAGGTCCACAATCAACTGTAAAAAGTGTTGTGTTGCATCATGTGTCCTACACAACCTTTTTGAATATATGACCTTTAAGTTGCTGAAGGTTGACTCAGAATTTGGCTCAGTTCAGGCAAAACATCTGTTCCCTTTGCAGGTATACTGTAAGGACTTTTTTCTCTGTTGGATTTAGAGCACAGCAAGTGAGCCCTTTCCTGACCGATCATATACACCCCAGCATTTGTAAATCAAGCTCTGGGCTGACAACAGCAGGTCCACAATCCGTCACCCTTTCTCAGCTAGCAAGGCCATTTGACTGCTGTGAGAACTGCTCTTATCATGTCATCAAATCAAAGCATGTTGAGAAGAGGGAATGCAAGAGGCATCTGCAGAATTCCCACAATGTAGTGACTTTGGAACATTGACAGATGCATCTGTCATTTTATACCTTCAACTAACCTGCTGTCCGCTGGTCTGACATAGCAAAGCTGTCCAAGAGTAACTCCAGCTCTCTCATGTTGTTTTCATACGTCTCTGTTAGAAAGACCTGGTGTTTCTTGGCCTTTATTTGACAGGAGGAACAGACAAGACAAGAGGGGGTGGGGAAAAAACATTAAAATAAGTAAACAGAAGAAATACACATCACAATGATATATTTTTTCCTTTTTAAATTTAAATTTCTGCTGTATTTCTTATTATGTCTTTTCTCGAGCCAAGAGACCTAACATGACATAACAAATAAGAACCGTGTAACACACAACATAAAACTAAAGGATTTCAAAAGCTTAGTCTTCATCATCTGCTGCTTTAGAAATATCTTAATGGACATTAAATTCTGTCCATCTATGCAAGCAGTGAAATCTATTGTTACATCCTACAAGGGCATCCAGAAAGACACCCAACTACTGGCAGACAGGCTAGAAATCCATTATTTGGCACTCAGTCAAATCCCACACCTATTCTCATTGCAGACCTTCCTACTTCAATTGTTAATATGTTCCATGCTAGATAGGGATTTCTTCAATACCAAAAACTCATCCTTGTGCATGAAACATAAAGCTACAGAGCTCTTAGCCCCTATCACTGAATTTTCTCAAAGAAAGCTCTTCACTAAGTGCAGTCTATTGTTCAAATCAACACCAAGTTTTTTGACGTCAGAAAAGTTCTACAGCAGATTTTTTAAATCACTACAATAGAAAGACTTTACCAAATAATTCATTAAATTTATATCTGATATTATAACTTGCAGTTCTCAAATATATGCATCTATAATTCCAGATAAGACCAAGGTCCTTTTGGGTATATATAGTTTTGACTTTTTGACTTCTCAAGTATGATTTTAGCTGCTCACTGACAAAAAAGTAATATACCTCAGCAATTCAGAGCTAAAAGCAGAAAAAAAAAAAAAAACCCAAAAAAAAAACCATCCTACCCCAACTCAAGAGGAAACTAGATTTAAATAACTTCACAATGTTTTTATGACAAAGGTTGTGGTCAAAGATGTCTCATGACTTCTAACTGCTCAATTTATTTCCATTCTAAATTGTAACACATATTTGTGTCATTTCCATTTCTACTTGGTAATGGAAAGTTAACCTTTTACTGAGCAAAATTCTACTGTTTTCTATCATATCTAGAGACTGTTGCTTTAGTTATGCTTCACTGCATGTCAAGGAAGCCAGGCAATTTCTTATGTGTGGGAAACATCCTCCCCAGGAAAACTGCTACATACTGGTAGCAGAAAACTGTAAGGATAAAAAAAAAAACAAAAAAAAACAAGAAATGCATTTAATTCTCTGCAGTGTTCTTCACTATTCAGTTTAAATATTTTATAAATTTGCTTTACTCTTTCAATTTTAATTATATGTACTGTATATCAACTAATATATTATTCATATGTGTATTTCAGTGTTAGGTCCCCTGTAGCATTTACACGCTTTTCCTTGTGTGAGAGTTTGTACTATACTTCATAAAGAATTTCCAAATCACTTCTATATATTGAAAAATAACCAAGGTTTAATTCCTTCTCCATAAAATTATCTATATAAATAGAACTTATAAATGTTGAGATGCAGTAAAAATATTTTATAGGATGCAAGCATAATAAAGTAATTTACTCTTGTGTACTGACATAATCTTAGAGACCTCACAGATTAAAATGAAGGAAATATAATGATATGAAAACATCACAAGAAGATAAATATTATTTTTATATAAAACACTCCAGCATAGAGAAGGTGAAACTAAATCTTCTCAAAAAAATTTTTTTCTATGGAAAAGTAAAATGTGAGAGTTTTTTCAATCTTCTCATCCAATTTTTCCATTTTGTTTAGTTAATTTACCATAATTTAATTAGTGTGTTCCAGTCTATTCAGCCTTCACCACTTCTCTATACTTTATTTGCTACACTTCTGAAGTCAATTTTAGTCGCTCTTTCAACAGCAAGAAAGATCAAAAGGAAATTACTTAAACTAGCCAGTCTCTCTACACTTGAACTGCAAAATATTTAGCATCTTTCCATTCTAATGTCTATATTCACCCATGATCAGAAATTTAAGGAAAAAAGTGCTGTAAATTACACTGCTAAAAATCCAGGCACAATCCAAATGGATCTATTATTGATCTGATTTCTTATGTCTCACTGACAGGTATCTAATAAGAATGTATGCAGTCATAAAATCCTGAATTTAAACTGACAGGACCTGTGGAGGTTATCTGGTCGCACTTCCCACTCACAGCACAATATGGTCAGAGTCAGATTAGGCAGCTCTGAACCTTGTTCAGTCAAGTTTTGAGTATCCTCAAAGATGACATTTCAACAAACCCTCCAGGCAACCTGTTCAAATATCTCATGATCTGCATTGTGAGTTTTTTTGTTTTCCCCTTACAGGTAATTATAACTTTCCTGTTTTCTCTTCTACTTCTAACGCACAGATCTAAGGAGAGCATAGCTCCATCTTCTCCACAAGCACCCATTGGACAGTTTACAGAAGTAGCTATTATCTCCTTAGTTTTATTCAGTCTGAACAAACACAGGGAGTATGCATAATGCTTTACTTTGAAAAGGAAAATTGAGTGTCCGAGTACAGAGTCAAACACAATCAATTGCAGCTGACAGGTTCAGCTGTTCCAGGAGATGTGATTACAATCCTTCCCAACAACTCCATCCATCAACATGCTTTGCCATTCCTGTAGAACTACTGGAGAAGTACAGGTGTAATTGTTTCCTAGGTTATTTCAAATGGGAAATCAATTGACAAGAAAATTGCTAAAGCCTTTTCATAAGGAGATTTTGCTTCACAGATCACATTAGTAAACAGGTGGAAGAGTATTTGTAAACTCAATTAAAATTTATAAGTCTTCTGCTGACTTTGTTGACTTCCTGTACACCAGAACAGACCATTCTTGACCTAGACAGTGATCCTTGAAAACAACCTTGAAAATCCAACGAAAGTTTGTATGGATATGCAGGGAACTCCTGACTAAATTCAAGTATTAATAGGAAGCATAAAGAAGATTGTTCAAACATACTAAACTTGGAAAAATACAGATACATGCTTAAAGCCTAGAAGGATATGTTTAGGAATGGCAAAATCCACTTAAAGTTGAATATGATGTGGGATGTGAAGAGCAAGAGAAAAAGATTTCTGAAGTACATCACCTGCAAAAGAAGGACTAGGCAAAATGTGGGCTCATTGCTAATGAGGCAGTGATCTGGTGACTGGAAGAAAAGGCCTTCTCATTGTTTTTTGGTTTTTTCTTTACCTCAGTCTTCACTCAAAGTACCTGCCCTTGGGAATTCCAAGTCCCTGAGATGAGTGAAATTTCCATGAACACTTGAGAACTTAGAATTCTCAACATATACTAGTAGTATTTCACATAGTCCCCAGACATTTCCCTTCTTCACAACACATCCCAGACTGAAGGCTAAAAATCTACTAACATGGGAGAAAAATAGTACTTCCTGAACCCAGAACATATGCTGAATTTTAGCATATAAAATGCTTCCTTGAAACAAACTTCATATCCTTAAAAAAGACCCCTATTACCATAAAACAACTCTTGAGGACAAAAACTTTTTAGAAAAAAAAGGTGCTTGGCAACATATTAATTTAATCACCAATTTCAAAACAAAATTGAACTGTCAAAGAAATTAAAGAGAACCCAAGCATTTTTCATTAAAAATAGTGTAAACTCCAATGAGGAGAAAATCTTTTTTCCAAATACTTTCTGTCCTTATCTATAAGGATAACTGGAACTATTCTGAAAACTGACTGCTTATAAAATTCTTCCATTCACTGTCAGACTTGTGTTAATCTTCCAGAAAGGTATTTTTATTTATCTGGACAAGTTCCTATTGCCTTGGTTGTAGACATATTTACTTTAACTACCAGTATTTTATTTTTGCTCCTGTTCCATATAGAAATGATGCCCCACTGGTTTTGCATTATTTTGCAAAAGCCACAGTTGCCTAAAATAAAAGTGAACTCTACACACAGTTCCAGGACAGCCCACAGAATCTAACGCTGCAAATGTGCATCTGAATCTTAAATTCAATAACTTTTAAAAAATAAACATGTGGGTAGGACTTTAAGGCCTTACCTTAATTAAACCACTGCAGTAGTAAGCAGGGATTTGGGGTCCAGCTATACAATGAATAGCCTTAATTCCTGAGGAATTTTTTCCACTTAGTCTACAGTCACAAGGAGTTCCTGGGAAGGCTGTCTTGCACATGGACTTATTAACCCACTCAGTCTCTAGCACAATTTCCAACTGGTGCTGGCAGAGTAAGAGCCAAATCCAGAACTATCAACATAGACACCAAGGAGCAGCATGTTCAGATATGCCTTGCAAAGTGCTTATGTAAATTCTTTACTAAAGTATCAGAATGTTTACCAGGCATGACCTTGAGGGAGCAAATCAAAGCATTTAGAGAAATACCAAAGACTGCTCCACAGTTCACAAAACACAGGCTTTACTCATGCGATGCTCTGTAAAGCAGAAAAGTGGCACAAATTTTTCAGCAAACAGGCATAAATTTTATTATAAAACCAAAACAAAACCATCACTGACAAACTCTCTCCTTGGGCTTCTATTTATTTTGCTCAAGTTATCAAACTATTGAATACTTCTTTTATTTTCTTATATCAACTGGAATATTCAAAAATCTCTAGAAGAGTCTGGCAACATGTATGTTAAATACAATCTTTCAAGAAATTTAGTATCTCAGTCTTACAAATTAATCAAAAGGCTCAAGTTTTATTGAAATCCTTCTTGTCCCTCCCCTAAAAAGAGATTTGTAACAACTTTTGCTGGGAGAGAATGTTATGAAGTATCTCTTTGGGTTTTGAGGTTTATTTTCTTGTCCAAGTCAGAGAAAAATTTTTGAGAACTTCAAATTTTAGATGTCTGTCTCCCAACACCAGGACATCAGAGCTTGAGTGACCTCTGCACTTCCCAAACAGATTAAAAAATTGGTTTTTTTGCAGAAGATCATTTAAGCATTTGCTTCAGACTAACTAGTCTTCTTACATTACAACAATAATAGAAGTAATATCTGGGAAGAAAAACTCCGCCCCTATGTTAAGGCTAGAAAAAAACAGTCAACGCAGAATACCTTAATTAATGCACAAAAATAATGAAGAGCGTGTATCAGGACTGGAATTTTTTTTAACTGGAAGAAACGTCCACATTAAATTGCCCAGATGACACTACATGTTTGCCACTGTGTACGCTTCTACTCCACAGAAGTTGTAGAACAGAATCATAATCCTCAGGGTGCTTTATGGTCTGTTAAGTCAAAACCTAGGCAACTTCTGTTAAAGGACAATGCTTAATGTGTACATCCTGGAACTAGATTCTCAAAATTTCTGTTCTGACATTCAGTGTGCAATAACCTACAAGGTGTTTATGGACAGCTGAGACACAAACAGAGCATGACTTCAGGTGTGGCTGTAAGAGAAAGATTTACATGCCATGGGGAAAAAGACAAGCTTCCAAATTAAAAGAATTTATACAAAGATACAAGATTTCAATTATTTCACTTTCCTAATATGCATTCTGATGAACTGGCAAGTTTCCCAAATTTCAATTTTCATTTCTCATAAAATAAAGGTTTAATATCCTGCTTGTTCTATGTTAAAATCATCCACTACTAGGTACTAGAAATGTAAATATCCTGAGTAACTTAAAACTCCTAAAGATACCTCTTATTCTTTCCATGGGGCAGAATATAGCTGGTGTTGTTTCAATTTAAACAAAGTGTTAAATCACAGTGGCCATGCTAAATTCCTGCTCCTGAAACTAAAAATTTCTAGACACCATAGCTAGATAATGCCAAGCATGAGACCAATTTCCTCAAGTAAACATAATGTAAATATTGAGAGCTCTCTCATGCTGAGCATTCATAAGCAATTTTGTTTGATAGTAACAGATCCTATCACATTTGACCCATGCAAGTTTCTGACAAACTTCTGCAATATGCTGATATTTAAAATTACAAGCAGACTACTTTACTGTACATTGAACTGATCTACTACAGAAAAAAAGCACTTTTTCATATAAAGTTTCAAAATCATGTACTTTATGTATCTTACAAATATTTTACAAACAAACCCATTAACTTGTATGTTAACAGTTCTGTGAGAAACCAGACTGAAGTGGAAAAGATGTATTCAGGATATCTAATAATAATACAAAATATAAGAAAGTAATTAAAAAATCAAGAAAGCAGGACATGGAAATAAAGGGAAGAGAACGTACTGACAATTTCACACAATTTTAGTATAAGTAAAGGAAAGCCTAATAACAGTATACGGCCGTCTGCTTTTTGATTTTGGGAAGAAAAATAACAAAGAAACTGTTTATACTGAGTAAACAAGACTACACACAGGCACTCCTGCTTCCCAATCAAATACAAAAGTGTTCAGGAAAAATAAAATCCCATCCAAGGTGAAAAAAATCTAATCCTACAGGGGACCACTAATACAACTCTTCAGAAAATGAGTATTTTTATTACCTGTTCAAGACAGTCTTGTGGCTTGAAATCATTCCAGTAAAACAACTAAACAACAAACCTGCTATTTGAATAAGACAGTTCTTTCAAGTGGGGCAATCTATTTGCTTTTACTTTCAGTTACAGAACATTCATTTTGAGTACACCATTTAATACTGTTGTCATTACCAAAAAACCTGACTCATGAATAGAATTTTGTCCTGAATTCTTGTCAAGTATAACATACATTTTACTATGGAATTTTATTTTGTATTCTTTTTGTGCCTGATAATTTTTTTTTTCAGGTTTGCTACAAATGTCTTTTAATACTTTAGTGCTTGCATTGAACAAGCAGTGTCTTCCCAAAGGAAAAACAGTTCTATGGTTTTATTTTTCTTCAATTTATTAATTACCAATCTACCTGGAAAGTGGATAACACTAAGACAATGTATGGAATAATTCCATCAGCTGAAGAGTAGACACCAACAAATCTGAAGACTCTCTGATGCACATCTCTGCTCCTAAATACTGAATAGCACAATGCCTACTAATAGCAGGGAAGAGATTGTGGTAATCTCCCACACTCATAGGTCCAAGATGAAGCAGGAACAGAAATTTACAATAGAAAAAACAAATGGCTAAGTATAGAAATACTTTAAATGCTACAATGTATTTACAATGAAGAGAGATAAGGTTTTCTAGATCATAGAATCATAGAATTGGTTTGGAAGGAACCTTAATGTTCATCTAGTTCTAATGCTAGACCAGGTTGCTCAGAGCCCAACCCATCCTTAAACTCGTCCAAGAACAAGGCATTCACAACTTCTCTATTATGAGCTTCCTTGTTACATTTCATAACTTTTCGGTTTTGTTTAAGTGCCTCACATCTCTCACAATAAAGAATTTTTTCCTAATATCTGACGAAAACCTCATTTAAGTTTGGAGCCATTCCCCTTGTCCTCTTACTACATGCCCTTCTGAAACGTCTCTATCCAGGTAGTGGAAGGTCACAATTAGGCCACTCCAAAGCCTTCCCTTCTCCAGGCTGCTTGATAGCAGAGCTGCTCCATCCCTGTGATAGCTTGGTGGCCTCCTCTGGACTCTCTCCAACAGGTCCATCTCCATCCTGTGCTGAGGACCCCAGAGCTGGATGCAGCCCTGCAGGTGGGATCTCACCAGAGCAAAGTAGAGCAGAGCAGAGCAGAGGGGTAGAATCCGTCCCCTTCCCTGCTGGCCACACTGCTTTCGATGTAGCCCAGGACGTATTTGGCTTGCTTTTTTTCAGTAGGATCACATCCAGCCCCTCTCACCCACCTGCACCTCCAAGCCCTTCTGAGCAGGGCTGTTCTGATCTGCTTATCCCCAGCCTGTGTTGACACTGGGGGTTGCCCTGACCCAGATACAACATCTTGCACTTGGTCTTGGTAAATAATATGACATTTTCATGGCCCCACTTCTCTGGCTTGTCCAGGTCTTTCTGGATGGCATCTTCTCCTTCAAGTGTGTCAACTGCATCACTCAGCTCAGCGTCATCAGCAACTTTACTGAGGGTGCACTCTCATCCCTTCATCTATGTCATTAATGAAGATATCCTAAGCTCGTTGTTTTGACCCTCCTGCTATTAAAGAGGATGGCAAAATTGATATTCAAAGTTGGGGTGCTTAGAGACAGTGGGAAGGCACCAACTGGTCATATAAAAGGAAAACTACTTCAGAAAGTACTGCTGTAAAATACATGCAATACAACAAATGCACACCAAATGAAAGAAACCCCAATCAATTAAAAAGTTTGTCACCTTCAAAGAAGACATTTTCAAACAGTTTTTGCAGTCAAATGCTTGCATTAAAAACCTCATGTGAAATTGAAATAAGCAGGTCTACAATGGTAACTAATCAGGCCTGAGAAAAAAAAGCTTGGATAGGAAGATAGAACATTCTTCACAAAAAATCATAATCCATATCTACAAATTGCCTTCTTCATTAGGAATGCAAAGGCTGGCTACTCTTGACTTATAGCCTACTTTTGAAATAACTGTTTTCTGCAAATAATTCCTGAATGAAATACTTAGTGTATCACTTAAAACACTTTTTGGAATTAGTTTCTCCAGTATCTTATCCATATTTACTCGTTTCACAAAACAAAGTCATATAAATAAATATCAGAGTAATGCATAGTCAGATTTATTCCACAGCTTAGCACAGCAAATGCAGATTATGTTCAGAATATGTTTAAAAAACCTAAACAACAAGTGCCATAGGCTTTTTGCCTTACCATTGCAAGTTCACTCTGCAATTCACTGCAGCTTTTTTCAGCATTCCCTAGTCTTGCAGAGAGGTCCATAATTACCTTCTTCTTTTCCTCAATCAGTTCTTTAATTTGATTGTTGGAGGAGTAACACTCTTTTTCTAATCTGAAAAAGTTTCAACATTAGAACATTTTAATCAAAAATACTTATGTCAAGTATTCTACGTATTTTTAAAAGACAATCTGGGTATCACATCATGTTACCACGTCATATGATTTATGAAGCTGCTTGTCTTATTTTTTTTTTTACGTGAAAAAACTTATATATTCCTTCTAAGAAAAACTTTTCCGTTTCGGTTATGGTTATGTTCTTTTCCATTACCAAGGTTTGTGTTAAGACTTCCAGTCATAAATTCATTTTACCATTTGAATATAGACTCCAGATTAGACATAATAAACAGAAGTCATCATATTTTAATTAACACATTAGTTCTCTTCAGAAAGATATCACATCTTGCATCATCAGCATGGATTTCAAGTACAAAGCTTGCTCCTCAAGTTTCCACATACCTGACTATATTCTTACCCTTGTTCTGGCCAGAACAGGGTTATATTTTGCAGTAGCCAAGAGTGGGCATAGCTAGGACCTGGAGGTTATTCTATACCACCTCATGTCATTTTCTGGGGACAGGGGAAGGACTCCATTGTGGGTAGCATGGCCGAGGGACTGGGAATGGTTGGGGGTTTCCACAGTGTGCAATCACAGGTAGATCAATCACTTTTTTTCCTTGTGCATTCTGTCATTAGTATTGTTGCTGTTACAGTTCACTGTCTTATTGCATTGTTGTGTCCAGTAAAGTGTCCTTATCTCAGCCCATGATCTTTACTTTTTGTGAGTCCAATTCTCCTCTCCAGCCTGTCACAGAAGGAGGAAGAAGAAGGGGGAATGATCGAGCGGTATATGGTTGGGTGTGTTTCTATAGGAACACTAAACTGGGGAATACCACTCTTAAACCATGACTATTCTACTCAGAATTGCATTATTTCAATAGCAGACAACTCAAAATTTCAACCAGTTCTTGAACTACATCAGTCCTCCTGGTATTCAAGAAAACAAATATATAGAAAGTGGATAAAAAGGTGTGTCATGAGAAAATTACAAGGCCAAACAACAGCAAATAGGAGACAGACCCGGGACAGGAAGCCAGGGAAAAATTCTGGAGGATTGCCTAAGTATATAGGGATAGAAAGGAGGTGCCTCGGGAAACGCACCTAGAACTAACATTCACAAAAGATGACCAAGATGAGAAGGGATTTTACCACTGTTAAGGTAGGAAAGAAAACTTGAACATACTTATACACAAAGCAGCTATTTTAAACACAGCAGAGAGAGAAAGCCAGCATACTCCCTGCCTTTTTGTCCTCCATCTTCCCTGACAAGGTCTACTCCCAAGCCTCCAATTTCAGCAAAAGGACACTACGAGGAGAAAAATTGCTAGCAATAGGTGAAGACTGTGTCTGAGATAACCTGTGAGAACTCAACCCATAGAACTGAAGAGGTCAGCTCACCTACATTCAAAGGTTCTGATAAAGCTGGCTAATCTCAAAGTGGCATTGCTGATTATCATCATGAAGGGTCACAAAATCTGGGGGAGGTCCCTGGCAAATGAAGAAAAGCGAATCTCACACTTATATTTGGCAAAAGTCAAAAGGAGAAGCCAATAAACTATAAACCACAGAGCTTCATTTCAGCCCTGGAAAGTTACAAAGCAATTCTTTCTAGAACAATTTTCTGGGCTCATGAAAGAGAAAAATGTGATTGGGAACACTCAGGGAGCTTAATCATACCTGACCAACCCTGTTATATTCCATGATAAAATGATCAGGGCTGTGGACAAAAGGAGGGCAAGTAGATCAAATATTTAGCACTATAATATGATTTTAGCAAGAATTTTAGCACTTTTTCACACAGTATTTTTATAGCTATTACAACTTAAGACTACATATGTGAATTATAACATTGATAAAAGTGGTTTGATAGTAAATCTCAGATGGTAGTAGCTGGAATGGCTGTAATACTGTAGAGGTCTATCTAAGATCTGTTTAACAGTTTCAATCATCACCTGGAGTAAGCCAATACCTGCAGTGAACAGTGAACTAGGTGTCAGTAGATCATGACACAATACAACTGATACCCTCAACAGAAGAACTGCCATTCTCTAGCGATGGAGAAAGAACAGGCCAGAATGAACCTTGTGACATTCAACAATGACATGAGCAAAGACCAGAATTTAGGAAAGAAGATTACCTAAAGTGATGTGGCTCATAACTGTCTGGATAGAAGCTATGCTAACAAGAACCGGGTAACCATGACATACAGCCACAAATCAGCAGTGTGGCATATGAGCAGAGATAGCTAACACCATCCTGGACTGTATTAATAGCAGCATAGCCTGATCAAGGGAAGTTAGTAATCACCTTGTATTTGGCAGTCATTCCAACACACCTAGGATAATGATCGCTTTTAACTACATGCACACCTCACAACATAGGAAAAAAGTTGGGGTGGACTAAGGGAATGGTCACCACCATGACCAGCAGCAGAAATACACATAAGAACTGAGGAAACTTGGTATGTTCAAGCTGGAGAAGAGGTAACTCCTTGGTATACAACAGGCTCCCAGTATCTAAAAGGAGGTTATCAAGGAAACGTAGACATCTCACAGCACTCTTTGTCTACAAGACAAGTACAGAATCCAAAAAGGTTCAGACAGGGAAAAATGTTTTCCACCTGTATGGAACAGGTTCCCAGAGAGATTGTGCCATCTCCATTCTCCACATTTGCAAGACCTAACTGGATTAAACCCTGAAAAGCCTGATCTCATAGCTTATATTAGTTTGAGCAGCAGGTTGGACTACAGATCTCCTCCAATTCCTTTCAACCTGAACTATTCTTTGATGTAGCTGTCATCAGTAGAAACATCCAGCAGAAATATCATCTCTTTTTCTCCTAGCACTCCTGTTTCCCTAGAACTTAAAGCAGTGCAAAGGGCTCAAAATTCTTGCAATTTTGAAGCTTTTGAATCAATATTGCCACTTTAATTTATTTGTGAAAGATTAATGTATCTTTTTAGTTGAAGGACTACTTCCGCAGTCCACCAAATACCTATGTGCTTCTGCATCAGCCTGGCTAATTTTTTGTTGTAGCTGCAGCCATTCACTTCTTATGCTTCAAAACCTGCCTGTTTTGGTCCCCCAAAGTAGCTTCTACTCTCACAGCTTTCAGAAACACAGCAAAAGGACTTCCAAATTATTCTATATCTTGTTCTCACTCTTCAAGAAAAGTAAATTCACACAGAGACCCAAACCCCATGTTGCTTCCAATTTACATAGTGCTACTGGGTTCAGAGCTAATTAATAAATTATGCAACCCAGAAAAGCCTGCTAGCTTGGTTTTGGTCATTACAACTATATTTTTTCTTAGAAAATAAAAAATTATACTGCCCAGAAAAGCCCATTTGCTTGGTTTCAGTTATTATAACTATGTTTTTTTCTGAGAAAACAAATTCTTACACCATTATATAGCTTCCAGCTTTGGTGTTATTTCCCTACATCAAGTCCAGCTTAAGAGACATACAAGTGTTCTAGCACAAGAAATGAAAGTCTCTAAGACTTTCATTTGGCTTAGGCTTAAAGACAAACTCGTGCAAGTCCTCCAGAAAAAGAGAAAATATGTTTGGATGCCAAACTATATCTTAAAAAAAAAAGCCAAGCTCCTGACATTGTCTGAAGTCCAAAGACCAAACCCTTCAAAGGTAAGTAGATCAAAGGCTGTTGTATTCTCTCAGAAGGTGTCTGGTGAAAGCAATCACTGATTTTCACCAATGTAACTGACACTTGTATGCTTCAAAGAATAAAAAGGGGACAGGAAACAGAAGACGCAGTACCTTCCCACCCCATGTAATTACCTCAAGGGAACTGAGTAGATTGATGTCCATCTCAGAAAAAGCTCTACCTTCGCTACTTATCTTAATAGAGGTCTGGAAATTTTGGTGTCTGGCCTAACAAAATTGTGAGGATAGGCTGTTCATGTTTCTTCCACATCTTTTAACAAAACCACCAACTGTTTTACCTGTGTTTTAACTGTCTTAATTTTCATGGAAAGGTTTGTGTTCTCTGAAATTGCAGAACACAATTTGCTTTCAAAAAACTCAGCTGGCAGAAGCTGCCAGAAGTAATTCCATGAATCAACACATGATTGCAAGCAGTGAAAGTACTGTTTGGATATTAGACAACATTTATTCTCATATTCAATTAAGATACAGAACAGATGCCTCAGGCATAAATTCTGTTTTATCCCAAAAAAACCTCTAGGATAGGGCAAATTTCCTTCCTGAAAAAGGAACACTGAACATAATTGTCCAGTTAAGAGAAAAAAGGGGCGGCTTTTTAACGTTCATCTTGCATTTTAGTAACTCAAGTATTTACTTGTCCGTAAGTGCTACTATTGAAATTCTTAAGGCAAATGGTACCATACCTGTAAAAACTGTATTTCATAGTCTTACGTACAAAAAACATACTTATTCAGGTATTTCCTGCAGTAATTCCAAACAAAAAAATATACTCTGTAAAAAAACTCTAAGTTTTCTTTTTTGATGATACCATTTTTCAAAGATGTAACTTTTGGGCATCAAAAATATCCTAGACACAAACCCCTTCAATATTCAAATAAATATCTTCATATATCTAGATAAAAGATTCTCACAAGGAACAAAACATTATTGAATGCACGATACAATTTAACACCTAACCATTATCATTATGTTGGTCCAAATGAACTAATTCGGAAAAATATCTTTAAGAGATTCTCAGAGACTTAACTGGAAAGCTACTACTTATAGGAGTTAATGTTTTTAACTAAATTTACTAATCAAAAAATTTCAAAATCTTGTGGTAAAGCTTAAAAAATTCTAATGATTTGTAAAGTACCTAAACAGATGTTTAAGTTACATTAAAAATGCTGCTAATTAGCTAATATTTTATTAACATCTATTGGTTCCCAGAACATATCCATACTAACAGCTCCCTGACTGATTACAGGAAGCCATGTTATGGCAGCCTTGTTGACAAGACAGGATACGTTTTTCTAGACTGAAAACTACCACAGTTTAAGAAGCATTATTGAAAAAAACAAACTAAAAAAATCCACATTTCACTGAGGATGATTAATTTTTCTGGTCTAATGTCAATACAAAGACAAACCTTGGAATATTAGGTCTTGGAACAAGTGAAGAAATGATTCAAGAAAAAACACTGGAAGTGTTTGAACACTACTTCAAGAAAACTTCCATAACATTAATTTTTCTGTCTTCTGGATCACTCAAATACAGGAACCTACCATAGCAAAAATAAAAAACCCACTACACCAAATTAAAAACTAAGAAAACCAAACCAAGGCTGACAAAAAAGAATCAAAGTCCATATGCTATGTAAGAATAAAAAGTTACATACAAGAAAAGCTCAGACAGTACAAAATAGCCTGTGTTATGCAAAACTACTGATCAAACAACCATTCCTCAAAAAAAGGCCAGTTTACAAACAGAGGAGCTTTTTTATATCAAAACAAGAAAAATTGAATAAATTGTCAAATCAATGGTCCAGGCCTTCTCCATTTCAAGGAAAGGCAAAGAACTTAGTATCAGTTTAGTGTCATGTATTTACTGACAGAAAACCCATGCTCACAGCAAAAACAACCAGGCAGGATGAGATTACAGTTTAATTAACTGATGTTATTTTAGAACTGTAAAGCATTTTGAAATATACTTAGTTTCACAGCTGTGAAGACTGCAGTCTTCCTGAAGAAATTTAGATTATCATCATAATGTTTTTTGCATATTTTATCATAAAAGTTATATCTTTTTCTTTGGGAAAAAAGTTTTCACTTTTTAATGTGACTTTGGTTTCCTTAAATGCACATCAGGCCTCTTTTGACCTTTTTTTTAATAAAGAGCTCTAAGATGCTTATAATACAGCACAAGTTTCAACTATATTACTGAAAACATATTTGTAAGCGTGCATATAGGAACACTTGGGCCACAAAATTCCTTTTTTGTAGGGAAACCAATTTCTTTTTTCCTC
Source organism: Taeniopygia guttata (assembly GCF_048771995.1). Classification (NCBI taxonomy): domain Eukaryota; kingdom Metazoa; phylum Chordata; class Aves; order Passeriformes; family Estrildidae; genus Taeniopygia; species Taeniopygia guttata. Next base: position 73,598,146 of record NC_133063.1, on the reverse strand, counting down.
TCTACTGCTTGTATGAGCAAATTACCACAAATACTTTTATGTACAGACCCCTATATTCCTAGACTAAGGGATGCAAACTGTCTCTTTCAACCCATTCTACCTCTCTCCCCCCACAACCCCATTGTGTGCCACCCACTTCGTGTCTTCTAAACCCACTCTTTCCCTAGATTTCATGAACTACTATCCTTTATTTCATGTACTCCTCAGTTCTCTTCCAGCACCATTCTTCTTCCTGATATTTTCTCACCCTAATAAAAACTTCATTCAGCTAAGGAAGAAGACTCAGTACAGTGTATCCTATATCTGCCCAGGATATATAACAAAACCACTCTTCCAAAAAGCATCTGTTACCATGGACACAGTAGACTGTGCTGAGCAGGAAAGGAATCCCAGGTAATTTCATCTGCTCTCATACATTTAATCCCTTCTTCTATTTTTGTTAGCTAGTCAACACTTTCCACAATCATTCAAAAGCTGAAAATGAAGATTCACCACTATAAATGATACACAACTTCTCAACAGAGTCTTAAAGATTGATTTATGTCACTGAAGTGAAAAATAATATTTTCATAATAATGTAAGTATATACAGAAGAAAAAAAATCTGTTCTAACCCTGCCATGTGCAGTTTCCTACCCTCCTCCCAAATATACAGGAGACAGGACCCTGCCATAAGTATAATTTCCAAGATATTTGCTTTGGCAAATAATCGGTAACAGATCAGTTATTTTCTTTACCCACCCATATCATTATTGATACCAACCCATTATTAATGGAACACCAGGTTCTGAACTTCAGGTTGGTTTGGGAAATTGCATTAGATTTAGTTTTTATACTGACTGAAAACTATATAAATGTAAGCTCTAAGTGGTAATCCAGCTGTCTACTTCCATTTTACAATAAATTTAAAGGGAAACTTACACACTGAGTTTCTCCAAGTTCTCTTGGGCATTGTGTTTTTCTCTCTCATACGCATATTCCAACCCTTTGAACTCTTTCTTGATCATGTCTAAATCTGAAAGAGCTTCTTCTCGTCTGTCCTTTTCCACACGCACAGCTTCTTCAAGTTCTTGAATTCTTAACTACATCAAGTGATAAAAAAGCAATTAAAGCAAGTTAGGAAACACTTCATCTTCTATGGTCTGTTCTGCTTTACAGTAGAGTATATTCTATTAATTCAGTATAAAAGCATATACACATGTAAAAAACATTGAACATGTGTAAAAATATAAGAATACATAGAGTTCAAACCAGAGACAAATAGATATGACAATGAAAAGTACCCTCTGTTCTCATTTGGAGGCGTCTGAACATTTTCGGTTCTTATTAATACTGAAGCTTTCCAGGGAAATTCTAGTTTTTAAATAGACTCATGAAGTGTGGAACTAACAATAAAGGCTACACTTTCTCCCAGAACAAAGCACACTTCTAGTTTGTTCATGTATATAAACAAGGAAAAAAACTTTATCAGTTATTCATCCATAAAACCCAAGCCTCTAAGTTTAAGGAGTGTTATCCTCTCAGTTCTTTTGTATGTTGCAGACTAGAGAGGAGATTAAGCAAACTAAATCTTTCCTAGTTAAATTATCACTTTCAAAATTTAAGTGCCTGTACATACAGAAAATCATGAAAATAAGAAAATAACTGACTGAAGAATGTCAGTACTTATTTTTGTTACTCGGAAAATAGGGAAAAAAGATACCAAATTTCCTTCTTTTTTGTTTAGTATTTCAGAAGTCCAGCAAGTTTGTTAACTAATATGATATTACTAAGAAATCATCATTTAGTTTTTTCAAACTTTTTTTAATACACCATAATTATTTTACTGATAAATAAACTCTGTGTGATACAGCTGCAAAAAATTATTGTTCAAGTATATATACTAGATTTATTCATATAATCAACCTTTACTGGTAACTGCAAGTACCATAATTTTTGGAGTAGACAAGTTGCATGTATGCACTGTGTTGCCAAATTGCTCTAAGTAGCCATTCAGAAGATACAGGGCAGGATATTTAAACAGTAGTATAGTGCTTAACTATTGTGAAATATTTCCTTTTCCCTAACTGTTTAAATAGTAATGGGAATTCTCAAACTTACAAATATGACATCTTATTAATTTTTCTAATAACTTTATAGTTCTCTAAAAAGCAGATACTATTCTATTCTGTCCTTATATGTTTATTTATTTAATTAATTTTTATTTGTTTATTTTTTTGACATTTACTGTAATAAATATATTTAGGTTTTTCACTGGAGCAAGTCTTCTGCATATTTTTGGAGCATTATATCTTCACAACTTCCTCAACCATTTTACTGCAAACTTCTATGACATATTTAACAAAAAGTTTACCTGGATGATCTCTGAAGCGAAATTGGATGCTAAATGCGCTGCTCTCTCTGCTTCAATGTTTTCTTCCAGCTTCTTTTTTCTCACTGCAGCTGACTAAAAGTACATTTTGAGGATATTTAAGTTCAGAGAGAAGATAATACAAGATAATACCAGGTTTATTCAACTCATTAAGCATATTGTGACTCCACCACCTACCTGATATATCTGAACTACTTTGGAACTGTGACAACTCATATCAAGAAACACATATAACAACGTTTCTTATATACATGGATTCTTAAATTAATATTTTCTATTTAATTAAGTACATTTATGTAGTATTATGTTATTGCTGCATTTTTTATAATCACCTAGGGCCAAAAAGCAAATAAACCAAGTTAAGTTAAGATAAATATTCTTCCTATTGCTCCATTATTTGCTCACTTGAGGAAACATAACTATAAGTTGTATGTTCTTAAATATATTGAAGTATCAATAGAACATGTACAATTTCATAAATGAGACATGATGCACACAGAAGATTCTTCAAAACTTTATCTGCTTAACATACTTAATTTTAAAAAATCAAAAACACTGCTACTATATTTTCATACTGCTAGGATAATTCTCATAATTAGAATGTCTTCAAAAAGAGTAAGAAGGACTCAGGGAACTACTGGCCAATCAGGCCTCGTCTCAATCCCTGGAAAAGTGATGGAGTGCCTACTTCTGGATTCCATCCCTATCAACATGGAGAACAAGAAAGTGATCAGAGAGGTTGGCATGGATTAAGCAAAGGGAAATCATGCTTAGACAATCTGATTGCCTTTTGTGCCGGGACAGCTACCTGGATGGATGAGAGAAGAGCAATGGGTATTGTTTACCTTCAGCAAGGCTTTCAACACTGTCTTCAACAACATCCTGTGGACAAACTCAGGAAGTGTGGCCTGGATGAGGGGACAGAGAGGTGAACTGAGAACTGTCTGAACGGCAGATCCCAGGGGATTGTTATGAGTGGCACAGGGTCTGGTTGGAGGCCTGTCACAAGCCGTGACCCCCCAGGTTCAAGAGTGGGCCTGCTATTGTTTCACTTCTCCCTCAGTGACTTGGATGGAGGGCAGGTGCCTCCTCAGCAAGTTCCCTGCTGACACAGAGCTGGGAGCAGCGGCCGATAGCCCAGAGGGCCGGGCAGCCCTTCAGAAGGGCCTCGACAGCTGCAGAGATGGGCAGGGAAGAACTGCCTGAGATTCAACAAAGGCAAATGCAGGGTCCTGCGCCTGGGGAGGAAGAACCCCAGGCACCAGCACAGGCTGGGGCTGATCTGCTGGAAAGCAGCTCTGAGGAGAAGGACCTGGGCTTCCTGGTGGGCAGCAAGCTGTCCATGAGCCAGCAGTGTGTCCTGGTGGCCAGGAAGGCCAATGGTGTCCTGGGGTGCACTGGGAAGAGCAGTGCCAGCAGGTTGGGGGAGGTGATCCTGGCCCTCTGCCCAGCCCTGGTGAGGCACATCTGGAGTGCTGTGTCCAGTTCTGGGCTCCTGAGGACAAGGGAGACACAGAGCTGCTGGAGCAGGTCTAGAGGAGGGTGACAAAGATGATGGGGGGACAGGAGCATCTCTCTTGGCAGGAAAGGCTGAGGGAGCTGGGCCTGCTCAGCCTTGAGCAGAGATACTGAGAGGGGACCTCATCCATGTCTGTGAGTATCTGAAGGGAGGGTGTCAGTGGATGGATCCAGTCTCTGCTTGGTGGTGCCAAGCTATAGAACAAAAAGCAACAGCAACAAACTGACACACAGAGAGCTCCATCTGAACATGAGGAAGAACTTATTTTCCCTGTCTGACAAACAGAAAGTCACCAGCATCAGATAAAAAAAGCACAGGTACATATTGAACAGAGAGATTGTGGAGTCTCCCTCATTGAAGACATGCAAGAACTATCTAGACACAAACCTGTGCCATGTGCTCTAGGATGACCCTGTTTGAGCAGGGAGGTTGGACCAGATGACCCTCCATGGTCCTTCCCACCTTCCTCATTCCATGTCTCTGACAAATAGCTTGATTCTTTATATTCTCTGGTATTATTCCTTCCAAACATCAGCTCTTTTGCCCTTAATAGAGAATTAGCAAACTATGTCCTGCTTCAGTTTCGAATGACTCCTTAGCGCCCTCCCACAGATGGACATCTGTTAATAGGATAGATTTACTCAAAAATACTGCCAGCCTATTAAAAATCATTAATAAATACAAGCTATGTGGATTTCACTTCCTTTTTAAAATATTTTAAAAGTCTACAAATAATTGTATTTTAACTTTGACAGAAGACAAAGGAAAAAATAAGGAAGGTATACATTACAACATTCAGACTGAAAAATGTTATTAAAAAAAATTTAAATTAAGAAATAGAAACTTCACTGAGAATATTTCACTGCATACCCTAAAGAACGAAAACACTTTTCTGTCTTTGGCTGGCTTAAGTGTCTATTCTCACAGCAAACAGTGAAATAAAAAAAATTGATTCTGAGAGTAAAGTTTTCAGGCACAACATACTAATTCACAAGCTCTGTACAGAATTTGACTTCTAAGTCTTATTTTATTTCCTGAGCACCTAACTATGCCTTCATCACAGCCTCACTCCAGCTGAAAACAGAGACAAAAACACCATTAGAATGTTTAATTTAGCCTCTCAAATGGAAGCCTCTAAAACTGTTGGGCTTTTTCAGCCTCAAGATGAAAAATAAACCTGAAATAACAAATAATAGCTTGAATGATGTCATCTGCAAGAATTAAAAACTGAAGCAACAAGATTGTCCCAAACAGAATATACAAGAATCAGTTCTTTGCATAGATCTTCAAAAGAAAATTCTGTCTTCTTGAGCTAACATGACAGACACTAAATGCAAGGACAAGCCATGTGGTCCAAAGGAAACACCAACTCCCAGAAATATAGAAGCATGAGTCCTAAGAAAATGGTGGGACAGTAAGTGAAGAAGGCACGAGCAGGCAGACATCTGTAAGAAGTGCCAATATATCACTCTTTTGATGTCTGAAGTAGAAGCAATTCCATTTATACAGTAACATTTGTAGATGTTGCCTTTGCTTGCATTGCCACAAGCCACCAAAGAATTAACTTGTAAAAATAGCATGCCTATTAAAAAAAAAAGCGCTGGCAAAAATTAGCATTTCAGCTACAGACATCTCTGATGAACTCTAGAATAAGAGAAACAGCTCCTTTTCACAAACAGGACAGTGTGTCTAGCTTACTGGAAAAGAATTATGATCTTCATAACCAAAGAAGAACCAGATGTACCTGACAGGTATCCAATGTAAAGCATTGAAATAGATTCAAGATTGTATATATATAAAACTGAATTAGAAGCTAAAAATCAAACTTTGATACATAAGTATCATCTTACAGTTCATATTCTTATATAGAGGCATGAAAAGAGGTGACTTTATCAAAACTGGCACTTCTTTCTAAAGTTAAACACAGCAATGTGTGGAGTTGTGTTTTTTATGTTTTATTACATTTGTATTATGTATATGTTTGTTCCATGTACCCCCGGTTCTGTAACGGTTCTCCCCGGGTTTTCCCGTCTTTCCCCGCGTGTCCATTGTCCCCAAAAATGCTAAGTCATTCACCCTGTTTACCCCAGATGCCTGTCTGTCACTCGGTGTCCCTTCCCCTCCACCTAGAATCTTCCACCCGGGACGCCGGGTGATAGGCAGAGGAACTGGGACCCTTCCCCTGTCTGTCCTTCATTGGATGTACCCCTGTATCCCACCACCCTCGAACCCCCCATGGCTTTACCCCATTGGCCGCCCGGTTTTCCCCCGTTCCGTATTTAGTTCATTCGCGCTTTCTCTGGCTGGCTCCAGCGCGCTCCGCCCTGCCCGCGCCGCTCCGGCAAACGCAGGCATGGCATGCCTGGTCCCCTTTGAATTATGGTATTCCCGTTGGATTGCAATAAACGGAATTCGCCCCCCCTAAGAAAGACACTCTTCATTAAATCGCCGTGGGGTCACTGACTGCTCTCCGAACTCCGACAGCTCTGCCCAAAGCCCGGTGAGGGTCCAGCGGGAAGCGCTGGAAATCTGCCAGCGCCCCTTCTCCCCAGAGCTAGCCGGGGCAAGGGAAAGGCAGAGGGGAGAAGAGCGCATCGGCAGCAATGCCCTATTCTTGAGTCTGAAGTTCCTCTTCTTCTAGAGTTTGATTCTTTAAAGCTTTGCCTCACAAGTCTGTTACAATTTTGGTTTTTTACAATCTCGTTTAAATTAGTTCACAGTAACTCCAAAAAACAAACAGCTAGGAAAAGAAACAAATCTTTTTATTCAAGATAAGACACTGTCAGAGATCTGACAGAACTACCACTAATTTTTTGTATTATTAGAAGCCAAAGATGAAGAGTAAACTGTGTTCTTTCCAAAAGTCTCAGAAGATTACTCAGGCAAAACTTAATCTTATTTTACCAGTCTATATACTATACTTGGAAGACTGGATGTTTAAAAAAGCCTGCAGAAAAACTACAGATGTGAATTGACGAAGTCATGTAGATGCTGACTGTGGAGTACTGAATATTCTTTTTCCACTGCTCTATGACTACCTTATGGTTCACCATAGCTCTAGCAAATTTAAACCAAGTCAGATGCCAGCAAATACTTGAGAAATTAGTCAGGAAAAAAACCCAAACTTCATGAAAGACATCAAACCAGCCACTACTGATTAAGTACAGTAGTTAACAGTGGGTTAATCAGTACAGAATGATTAATAGAAAAAAATTCAGATTTGCTCTAAGGAAAAGAATCTTCACATTTCAGTCTATCAAACTGCACATCAGCCATAGAACTTGCAACTGTATTTGAAGATGCTTTTGAAGACTCAGTTGGGAAGAACACAACTGCAACAAAATGCCATATAGAAAATCTATTCTATTTTGCTGATAAAGGTTCAAACAGGCTCTGCTGATACCTATATGCACTTCCCTTCACAGTGAGAAGCTGTATACTCCACCAGTGAGAACAATCTATTACACATTCTGTGAGTAGAAGAAAAATGTCAGGGGCAAGCCTAACACAGTAAAAGTTCCAAAAAGAGAAATAGGAAGGAGTTTTGTTTCCCTGTCTGACAAAACAGAAAGTCACTGGCATCAGAAACCCATTAGACAGGCAAACCTCTTTGAATCAAATCAAAGGTGAGAATCAGTATCCTTATTAAATCATGTCTGAAAATTTTACACAATGCCTTACAAAAAAGAAGCTGTGTGAAAACCATCTACAGTAAGCTTGCAGGCCACAGATATCCAGATTACAGGCTTGTATCTGGGAGTCAAATGGGAATACATACTGTTTTAATATGGAAAGCTTCTTGTCAGGTCCAAATCCATCTCAAAGATGGATGAAAAAGCAAGTTCTTCACTGATGACAAAGCGTTTGCTCATCCAACAAAGAAAATATTGGTTATTCAAAAAGATTCAGTCACTTTTTACTTTCATGTGTACCTAACAAGATATATGAAGGCAGACATCTTACTTAAGATAGCAGGCACAAACTCATGGAATTTTCTCTGAAGTTTCCTTAGATATTCAAGCTGATTGATGTCAGCCTTAATTTAAAGAATATGAAAAATAGTTGCACACTTTTCATAAATTTAGAAAGGTTTACTAAACCTTATCAAAAATACAACAGAAGACTGAAGAGAGAAAATATATGGTGCCAGGAACAAAGGATTTTTCCCCACCATGTGCTCGCCCACACAATGGAGGTTTTACCTTTTAACTCTTTTGCCTCTCCCAGAATTCTGTCCATTGACTCCTTCTTTCTGTCCAGTGGTGGTGATCACTTCCTCAAAGCCTGACTGGAGGTCAGATGTCACCACAGTGACAAGCCGACCCTCTCAAATGTCCCAATCCCTGCTGTCCCTTGATAACTACGCAAGGGGGTAAAACATAACTATAAATCTATAAAACTTTTCTTAACCTATATACATGATACTTGTCTGTTAATTGTGAGAATCAATCATTGCATTGTTCATCTATCACAAAGAACAAGGATAGCTGGGATCAGTTTCCATAATAGCACAGAGAGAATTTTGACTTTTGAGAAACAGTAAATAAAACTGACGAAGAAAAATTCAATTCCAGCATTCAAATTTGTGGGCAAACATGCTTTATGTTTAATCTCTTAAGGTTCAGTAACTTTTTTCAGTGTCACATTCTGTATCAGTGCTAATGTGGAGACATTTTCTTTAAGCTTACAGTTTGCAACATCATTTTCCAAACTGTCCTCTGTGGCTTCCACTTTTTTGTCCCCCAAACTCGCTTGAAGTGCTGCAGTATTTGTGAGTACTGGTGTACTCCAAATTGAAAGCCTTAATTTAGTATCCTACATGACACATTGTTCAACACCACATTTGCTGTTAGACATTCACATTTACCAAAAATATCCTTTATCAGATAAGCAAACAGTAGGGGGGGGGGGGGAAAGACAAAGACATATTCGCAACACTTACTAAGCTTAGATACAGTAACGGAAGTAATTTTTCTCTTTTCTGCTTCTATTTAAACCCCTTCTGCAAGATGTTTCATTTATCAGGATACTTACACTTATGGAAGGTTTAGGTCCATGTGAAATGGTCAGCCAAGACATTTTTAAGTGACGTGGACACACATGTACCTCATACCTGAATCACCATTCAACCATTCTGTTTGTGTGTGCCCATATTCAGACTCAGATCTTTTTCCTACTTAAAAGCATTTCCCTATGGCTCAAAAGCTCAAATCAGGGGGTCTAAACACTTCTATGAGAGATGTGCTGACCACTTCCACCTAGCGTTAGAAACGCTGATACCGGTTGATCATGGTAAGGTGGAGCCATCTCCTGTCCAGAAAATAAACAACCTTTAATAACTATAAAGTTACCTAAATACAAACAATTCTTAACCACTGAAGTAAATGTTCTTTCAGCCTGATAATGTGGGTAACCTTCACTTATTAAGTACATATTTCCTGTACCTAAAGTCTAGAGAAATATGTGTGACAGAATAAGCATACTTGACTTGCATGACACTGGATAAACAATTACACTGGCATGGGAGGTACAAGATAAGCCATATGCTTGACTTCAGGTTAAAGAAAGGGTAAAAACAACTAGGACTGCTAAACTCATACAGTTTGGCTGCCTTTGAATAAAGTCCAAGTCCATTTCAATCTGCTACTGAGTTGCAGCTGGAGAAGCCATCTGAAATGCTCTCCCGTGCCCAGTAGATTAAGTAAAGACCTTTATATGAACTGACACTGTTACTCTATACAAGCACATAGGCAAAAGACTCGTGATTTGCTAACTCCTCATGAGAGATACATAAAACACTATTGAAACAGTTTGATCTGAAAGTAAGATAAGACTAACCAGTCTCCAAACTGGACTTCATTTGTATCATGACACAGGAGATTATGAAGAGGAAGCTCCTCTCTGAGATGAAGTCCATTTGTATAAAATCATAAAATAGTTTCTGTGCAAAAGAACACTAAAGATCACCTTCCACTAAGCCATCTCACTCAAAGCTCCATCCAACCTGGCCTTGAACCCTGTCAGGGATGGAGCATCTACAACATCTACTAGTTCCAGTGCCTCACCACCCTCATAGTAGGGGAATTCTTCATAATGTCTTATCTAAACCTACTCTCAATTTAAAGCTATTCCCCCTTGTTCTATCACTACGTGACCCTGTAAAAAGTCTTTCTCCAGCTTTTTTGTAGGCTCCTTTCAGTACTGGGAGGCTGCTATAAGGTGTCTGTCCCCAGAGTCTCCTCTCCTCCAGGCTGAACCCAACTCTCTCAGTAAGTCTTTACAGGACAGGTGGTCCAGTCCCCTGATAATCTTTGTGGCTCTCCCTCCTATTGACTCATTCCAACATGTCCATGTGCTTCTTAAGTCGGGACCCTAGTGCTGGATGCAGCCCTGCAGGTGGGGTCTCTCCATAGCAGAGCAGAGGGGCAGAATCCCCTCCCTCACCCTGCTGGCCACACTGCTTTGGATGCAGCCCAGAATGCAGATGGATCTCTGGATCTGCAGATGTGCGAGTGCACATTGCTGGGTCTGTCCAGCCTCTAATCCCCATCAGTATCCCTGATGTCTTTCCCCACAGGGCTCTCACTCTATTCTCTGCTCAGCCTGTATGTGTAATTGGGATTTCCCTGGGGCAGGTGCAGGACCCTGTACTTGGCCTTGCTGAACTTCAAGAGGTTTGCATAGACCCACTTCTCAAGCCTGTCAAGGTCCCCCTGAATGGCATCCCTGCCTTCCAGTGTGTCAACAGCCCCACAAAACTCAATCTTGTCAGCAAACTTGCTGTGGGTGCACTTGATCCCACTGTCCATGCCACCAACAAAGATGTTAAAAAGCACTGGTTCCGGTATCAATTCCTGGTTGACCACTGCTCTCTACTTGGACATCAAGCCATTGACCATAACCCTTTAAGGGCAACCATCCAGCCAACTCCTTATGCACCAAGAGTTGCAGTCATCAAATTCATGTCTCGCCATTTTAGAAACAAAGATGTTGTATGGCACACTGTCAAATGCTTTGCAGAAAGCATTGTCACTCAAGAAATATAACTTTGGAGCCACCAGAAAGTTCCCATTACAAAACCTGCAATGCTTAGAAACCTCTAAATATAGTATATAGTATATGGTACTATATATTTTTGTCTAGAGAAAGTATATCTCTTTGGATATATACCCATATATATATATATATACATAAGTATACTACATACTAAGCATGTAGTAACTAATATATGACAGTCACAGCATCTAGAATTCTTGGATGACACTGTGGACACTCTAGAAAGCAGAAGATTAAGTAGGGGTAAGCTGATTTTGTTTGTGACCTAAATTTCATGTTTCACTAACACAGAGAGAGTGAGAAATAAGCCCACAGCCTTCAAGTATTGCACATACATACACTTCAAACACATACAGATATTAACCATTCCCCAAGCCCTCTTTGCATCATAGCAGAATTCCCAAGCTAATACAAGCATACATGTTTAGCACCACATGTCAATATACATAGTGGAGGCACGGGAAGTAGAAAAGGCAATGTGAAAGCTAAGGGATTAGTCTAAATGGAAACTAGAAATCTCAGAAATACGACAATGTACTCAGTCCCAGAAATTAAACAGACCAAGTTATGGAACATTTTTCAAGCCTTATAAGAAAGACTTAAAAAAATGAGAGACCTTGAGCTTCAGCTTACTAAGTGTTGGCAGCCTCAAAAACATTAAAAAATAACAGAAAATTATTACATTTATAGGAACAAGGCAAAGAGTTTGAAATGTGTAAACTAATAATTTTGTTTCTTGTGGTAAAGTCTACATTCTCATGGCAAAACCAGTTTCCCACCCATCTTTTTGGCTAAATATACCATAAGAAACATTATTTTTATATGACAAGTTTTCTTGTCTTGTCTTTTTCAAGTATTTCCCAAGAATCCTCATTAGCAATTGAGCTAAAAGAAAAATAAAAGACAACGGTTCTGGAAAATTGATTATCATAAATAGTATTATCTTGATGAGTTCAATAGCAATAGCTCAATAATTTATTTGGCTACTGATCCTCAGGCCAAAGAAGTAGAAATGATATCTGATCATCTAGTTCTCAATCTCAATTTTTCTGGCACAGTGTGTTTTCTACTTCAGAAGCACTCCAAATCTATGCAACATATTGGCATCACTGCAAACTGGAAAGTTAATAGGTTAGACAGTGCAGCAACAGCTATCTTTCAACTAAAAAGTCCACAGAAACTTGTCGTTATTCTTTCTCCTAATTTCTAACTCTGGAAACTAGAAATTTCCTCTTTTTGACCATGATCAGAGTAATCACTGAAGGATAAAACCAGACTATTATTTGAAGAAAAATAAGAATGGAAAAAAAACCAAAATGGGAGGCAGGCAGGTTTTTTGCAAATTCCTTTCTGTATAACAATCTGTTGGATATAATCCTTTATACAAGTGTCATTGTACTAAAAGAAAAAAAAATTAAATTTAACATTTCCTTCCATTATCAAAACCCAAGTATTTTCCCATGGATTTCTCCCTCATGTCCAGCAGAGGGTAGCAAAAGAACAGATTTGTGAACTCCAGAAAACATTAATCTCCACTGCTTTTCAGAAAGTAGCATATATTAAAATATTTTAAGACTGGGGTTTAAGTAGAGGTACACTACTCCTCACGCAATCACCTTAAGAAATTTCTTCTTGTCATCAAGAACTTAAGTATCCATTTGCTAACCAAATGATCATTAACATGAGGTACTCAGCATGGAAATCGAAGATATGTATCCTATATCTACGAACTTCAATCTGCTAAAAACTTCAATCAAGCTAAAAATTCTATGAAGAGAGATAAAAAAATACAGATCTACTTAATGAAAAAATGTAGACCATTCTGTCTGGGGTGTACTACTTTAAGACTTCTATATCTGAATAGAAATTCAGCTTGGCTACTGATATCATGATGCACCTAGTGGATGAAGGAAGTTGTAGATGTTATATATCTAGTCTTTAATAAAGGGCTTTGACACCATTTCCCACAGCGAAGTTCTGAAGAACCTGGTTGATTATGGTGTGAACAGGTACACTGTTTGCTAGGTAAAGAACAAGCTGGATGGCCAGGCCCAGAGAGTGGTGGGAATGAAGGTACATCCAGCTGGCCCCAGTGAGGTTCCCCAGGGCTCAGCATTGGGGTGATCTTCATGAGGGAATTGAATGCACTTGCATTTGTAGATGACACAAAGTTGGGTTGAAGTATTGGTCTCTGTAGGGTGGGAAGGCTCTGCAGAAGGAGCTGGAATGGCTGGAGAGATGAGACAAGACCAGCGCCATGACATTCAACAAGGCCAGGTGCTGAGTTCTGCTTTTTGGCCACAACAACTCCAGGCAGTGCCACAGGCTGGGGCCACAGTGACTGAAAGGTGCCCAGCAGAAAAGGACCTGAAGGTGCTGGTGACAGCAGTTGAACATGAGCCAGCTGTGCCCAGGAGGCCAAGAAGGCTGATGGCATCCTGGCCTGTACCAGCCATGGTGTGGCCAGCAGGACCAGGGCAGTGATTACTCCCCTGTACCCGGCACTGGTGAGACTAAACCTCCAATCCTGTGTTCAGTTCTGGGGCTCTTAATTCAAGAAGGACATTGAGGTGCTGCAGAATGTGCAAAGCAGGGCAACAAAATTGGTGAACAGTGTGGAGCACAAGTCCTGTGAGGAGTGACTCAGAGAGCTGGGGTTGTTTAGCCTGAAGAAAAGGAGGCTCAGGGGTGACCTTATCACTCTCTACAACTGCCTGAAAGGAGGCTGTAGCCAGGTGGGAGTCAGTCTCTTTTCACAAGTAACTAGTGACAGAATGAGAGGAAATGGCCTCAACTTGTACCAGTGGAAGTTTAGATTAGATATGAGGAAAAAATTCCTCATGGCAAGGTAGTTGCAAAGCATAGGAGGAGGCTGCCCAGTAGAATCACCATCTACAAGGTTACTGTAGGTCCTTTCAGATAATTACACATATGCAATTTACGTCTAAGATGGTAGAGATGCAAGCTGCCAACAGGATATGTACTGACGTCTAACCTAGTTTGTTTTTTTCGATTCAAAGACTTGTACTAATTTTCTTTAACTTTCATATACAAGAGGTTTCATGACATACTTTTCCTTAGTCACTGCTTAAATAGCTATCCTTATCAATAAGTAACACGAGACTTATTTTTCTGCAGACTGAATATATTTTCTTACATTACTAAGATATTCAGAAAATTAAAATAGTTTAACAAAAATTTAGAAGCAAAAAAGATATTTTTTCTATTATGGTTAGTAAGTAGCACTTCCCTAATAACACCATCATAGAGTATAGCAACTGCAGATTTTCAAGGAACTGCATCCTTTCTTTTCAAATTTACAGCTGGTGGGTATATTCAATCAAAGTATTTTAAAAAAAAATTTGCTGCATTTCTCCTCCTCCTTTAAACTCACGACTTCTCTGTTAGTATACAAAAAGCCATGAGGTCAAAAGAAGAGTTTTTACTCAAGTACAGGGATGAAAAACTTTGTGCTTTTTAAAAGGGCTATTGGAACTTCACAGTATGCAACACATTCCAACTGAAAGCAATTCCACTTAGGCCAATAAGTGCAGCTCAAAATACATGACAATAGATTTCCTGTAGAATTCTTTGGGGGCACAAAGGTCTACTTTGTTGGTCAATAAGTCAGTGTTTTTAGTTGATGAGCTTTGATCTTCCCTGTAGGAATTTTCTTTTGTGTTTCATCTTTAATGCAGGACTCTACCTACCTAAAAATCAACACTTAAAACATTTGTTTTGCCTTTAAGAGAAAAACAACAGGAAAAAAAAAAAAAAACCCACAGCTGAAAACTATGTAACTTGTTTCTTTAAGGTTTAATATTTAAGAAGTGACAGTTCTCTTAAATTAGAAAATATTTAATGTTGCCTTTGGTAGAAAACATACATCAGGATTGTCAATATTATTTTCTGCAATGACAAATGTTCTACCAAGAAAGTCTTGGTCCAGACTGCACGAACATATAATATAACTACTACAAATCCTATTAGTTGACAAATAAAATATTGAAACTTATGAGGAAACTAGCTGGTTAATGTAAAGAGCCTACAAGATATTATTCTCAAATACTAGAGACTTCTGAAACATGGATGTCAATTCAACAGAGAGAAAAACTAAAGCTGCAGTAACTAACTCTAGGAGGAGGCTGCTGTAAGACCATTGTGATCTTTCAATATTCTACTCCCTCACCTACCACATCATCTGGCAATTTCTGCAGCTCCAGCAGATTCTCCACCAGAAATCCATTAAACCAAAAATACAAGAAGATAGACAAATTAAGACTTTAGATTTCCTGAAGTAAAGTTAGTTAGCCTTGTTTTCACACGTAAACCTATGTTTCACACATAAACCTTTTCCTATTTGATGTTTAAACACAAGTCTCAAGCTAAACTCACAATAAAAGTGGCATTCACCTGTTCAGCCATCTTTGCAAAACACATGTTCAAGATTTCGTTCATCAAGTACACAGAATTCCAGCCTAACTGGAAGGTTCTATCCCTCAAAAATAAAATTGCTTAGTGTCAGTGCTTGTTGAGACTAATAGTAGCAATAGTCAAAAAGCCTTACTTCAAGTTCCTTTAAAAGTCTCTTCTCTCGTTCAGTGCTGCATTTAAGTTCATTGGCCTGGCATCTTAGCACCTCATTGCAGCCACTGTGCTCCACTTCCACATCTCTCAATTTCTTGCGTATATTTTGCAGGTCATTATTCAGCTCCTAGAAAAGAAATAAGGCATTAAGAGTTACTTTTGCTAAAATAAAGTAGAAAGATCAAAACAGGAAAGACTGCATCAAAACAGGTTAATAAAATCTAACACATCAGCACATGTCACACATTTACCCAACAACAGCCATTCTTCATTCACCACCAGATAACATATGTTGGCTCACAACTCACAACAAACATGACCTTCTGCAGTAATACAAAAATCAGAGCCAATTCTCCACAGGAAATTTTTCTCTAAAGAAGTACAAGGCTGCTCCTCCAATCTGCTCTCTCTTGCAGCTCAATGGCAATGGTGGAGAGGGAAACAGTTAAGTGCATTTGACAAAATGACAGTTTTTCTTTGTTATTATTCTGTTAGAACTTCAAATCATCAGACATTTGTTGAAAGTTACTCCCGCAGAATAAATATTCTTAATTTCTACTATTCTGAGGACTTTTCTCAGAAACAGAATTATAAAATTAGCTACATGAACTATGAATTTCTTGGAAAGATAAAATAACTAAGCTGCTCCTCCCCACAATTTCTGCCTTTGGAAGTTGAACCAAGATACAGGATGCTGTAATTACTAACACTATTGGACTCAGCAGCTCTGTGTAGTCACTACTACAAAATCCTCATTCAAGCCACACCAGACACAGAGGAAAGTAGCCAAATAATGAGCCCCCAGTAGCCTAGCGCATATTTAAGCTGGGGATTCCAGAAGCCTTAAAAAAGAATAGCTTTGTTCTAGTGGACAGGAGTAAGCTTTTCTATAACTAGCATCAGAAACAAGTTGCAAATCCAGTGACTTAGCTGGAAAACCTTTTGAAAGCCAATTACTTTCCACCCAAAACACAGAAAGATTATCGTAAGTCCTCCTGTTCATTTATTCCTATAGTTTATCATAGCAAGAGACATTTTGTGAAAATCAACCAGCTGGTCTACAAATTCTGCTATTACTCTTACATCACATAATCTTGTTCCTTAAAATTACTAATCATAAGGCATCTGCAGAGCAGGGAGGAGAAGGAAAAGAAAATGAATTATTGATAAAGAATGATTCTTTGGAAGATTGAAATTTGACAGAACCATGTTTATACATGAAGATCAAAGAAATATGAGTATTTTCCAAAGTCTAAAATAAATTTTAGAAGTTCTTCATGACTGAAGGTAGAAAGTTTTGGCCTCTTAAACATGACACTAAGGGATTCATGACACCCTTATTAACACCTTGTGCCACTCCACTATCACCAGCTAGTAACTGAAAAATAAATTCATTTTCTCTTTTTTCATGTGGAGGCACTATGGCATGATTTTTTGGCATTCTCTGAAAAGGTAACAAGGAGCATGCTTATGAAACAAGTGAAGTAAAAACCAGGAACCTGAGTAAATCAAAATATTTCAAAACCAGTCTATCTGGATATGGGTTAAATTTAAGGAAATCTAACTTTGTCTGTAATACCAAAACAATTAAGAGGTTTCTTCCCATCAGCATGCAAAAAAAAGTTACTTTTACTCAAATTTAAAACTACTCTCATCTTTTCTATATTGGAAAGATATAAAAATATTTCTCTTCAGATTTATCTTCCACATTTTAACAGAAGTGAGCTGTGAAAACTGCATATGAAATAAGTAATACATAGCTTCCTGGAAAATACTATATCAAGACTTCAAAAAACTGACATGAATAATACATCAAGCTTGTTAAACAAGTCAACATGACTTCAGAATGTTGAAGTCTCTGAACTTTCCAGATATGATATTACTGTGTCAGACTTTTCCAGCAGTTACCCGCACTTAGAAGGTTCAGAAAGAAACATATTTCACCATGCTAAAAAAGAAACACCATTACATATATACATGTGTACCTGCATGTCACATACACACTCACTATACATATTTGCTTATCAAAAACATGGCTGGTCGATTGGTTTAGAGTGTGTATAAACAGCACAGTTTCACAAATAGTCCAAGGAACAACTGATTGCTTCTGTGAAGGAATAGTATATTCTGACTCACCACAAGATGATGCTATTGCATTTATTATTGAACTCCAACATCTTTTACCATATACCAAACACAATGCTAAGCACACTCAATATAGCACAACACAAAACTTTCTCTGTTAAAAAAGCAGAGAGGATTACTTTAACTCCATATCATAGAGACACATTTTAGTAGATTAAATTAACTTCATTTCTATGCCTACCTCAGCATTTTCACAGCTAAGTTCAGACTTATAGTTCACAAAGTGCAGGTTTAGAACCAGGATTTGTCATTCATGTTAAGGATCTTGCTTCTACATACATATTAAGAACACTTTATGAAGCTTTCATCTCATAACTCAAAATAACTACGAATTATTTAAAACAGGACTGTAAATACATAACACTGAAGACTGGAACACATTTGAGGCTTTAGTTTACAAACCTACAAACCTCTGATATTTATCTGCCAAATTAAATCAGTTAAGCTTTCAAACAACAACTAAGATAGTCAAGTCCTGATTTAACATTTATGCATGCATTTTTTATTTCCCAGAATTTTATAACTATATGTAACTATAACTAGGGTAATGGGCAAGGGAACACCACAAAAAAAAAAGTAGAAAACCTGAACTATTTGCAATTGAACTAAATAAAAAAAAATTTCTATTCAAAGCACACTGGTAGTTGACATCTATAGTGAACCACACACTTTAGGAGTAAACAATTATATACCTTTAGTGCACTTTTCCAACCAAACTCCTGCTTCTATAAATCACCTTCCACTTCCAAATCAACTTACATTGACAGAGAACACAATGACCTGAGCAATGCACTGTTCCTTTTCATCTGACTACGATCACTTCTAAGAGTATAGTATACTTCTTAAAACATCATTATTTTCATACAGTATTAAATGCATTGAATAAACCCTTCTAAACTCTATATACAAGACATGACAAGTCCATTCCAAATCCTCCTCAAATTAAGTCAGTCTACTGTTAGCCAGAACACAGAGCTAAAGCACCAGTCTTAGCCTGTGTTACCTGGTAACTTAATAAGAAAGCTGTGACTAAGAGTAAATTTCGTCATAGCCTACACCTAACTTTAGTTTTTCAAGCATTGACTTTGAATGAAAAATGACTCATGTTTCTGTTGGTTTGAGAAGGACCTTCGGGTATCATCTGTCAATGCATTTACATATTCTCCTCTGAAACCTTCTCTTTACTTTTTTTTTTTTAACTATACCTTTACAGTTCTCCCAGTTAGTCTCTCAAAGTACTGTTCAACATATCTTCAAAATTATTCAGGGATCAAGGAAATTTCCTTTTTATCCTTTATTCAGAGAAAATTCAAATCAGTGGGATCCTTTTCCACCATCAGGTCTCTTCATCATTAAGATAAACAGCACAATGCAACTCCTTTTGCAGTCCATGCACAGAAACACTATGTATCCACACACTACCTGATTTCTACTACAGGTGTCATTACTGCACCACTCCTTCCAGATCTTGCCTTCAAACAGCTGAAGAGTCAGTACCCAGTACTTTTGAAATATGTGTAATTAAGGGAGTGTTTCTGCACTGTTTTGCTTTGCGAGCTGCTTCTACAGGTTCCATATAGAATCTGAGCAACAGCACCATAACCTAGTACAACAGGTAGGTTTGCTGTCAGAATCTGGCTATCAAGCTACCAGGTATATTTAGTGTCATTTGGGAAGACTGATACTGTCCCAGGCTTGGAGCTGAGCAGTTAGGAAGAAAGTAACCAGAAAATTTTCGACTGCTTGACCAATGACCATCCAAACTGAGACAAGTCTGTCACATCTTAGAAGAGACTACAAAGGAAGAAAATATGTTAAAAAGTTAATCTTTTAGCAGCAATCTGTTCTCTGCACACATCATGCAATTCAGACGTCTATTGGCCTTAACAAAGCCTCTGCATACATTTCTTTTTATGAAGAATAAATACAGCTGAATACATTCTGGTTTTCCATCAAATAGTATTCTTACATAGGTAAGACACAACATATATAACTTGTCATTTAAAAAGACAAAAGTATAATTGAAGTACAGTGATGTAATTGTTTGTGTCCCTGTGGAGCAGTTAAAAGTTAGATATGTTCACTCAGCACTTCCACACCATAATGGTACATGATTTCTTCTAAATATATTTCAGTTTTGAATAGCTTGACTATCTAGAAAAGGTGCAAAAACAAGTTTGTACTTTTATCACTTTTTACACATTTAACACCCAAAGGATACATAAATATCAGTATAAATCAGGAAATATGAGGAAATTAATTACTAAATAACAAAACCCCACAATCTAGAACAGATTATAATGCCATTTCTAAACATTAGGTGATTTTTATCTAATCAAATGGCAGAATTACCAACAATGATTACTTTTCTTATGTGGTATGAAGTGAGTAACATACAATGCACAGCTTGAAATCCCATCATCACCGTTCAGGTTCCCTGAAAGTATGTTGTCCTCATATTATACAAACTGTTTTCATATTCACAGGCTTCTGGATGCCATACTGAGGGGAAGTAACAGGGAAATTGAATCAGTGGGTGTTAGGTGTCCCGATTTTACTGACTCAGTACTGCATAACAGTGCAAATGGACTGTGCATTGGTAACTTGATTTAGGCATTCACCATCAAAATCAGCCATAACACATTTCATCAAAGTAAGAAAGACTGTCACATGCCAAGTGTAACTTAAAAAGGCAACATTCTTCAGAAATATTCTGCAGCATTTAGCTACTTGGGAAATTTTTTCCTACACCAGAAAGACCTCAATCCAGTATACACTTCACACCAAAAAAGTTCCAGCCATTATCTCATGCAATTATTAATACACCATACCAGTAAAATAGTTTCTACTTCATTTCTTTCTTTAAGAAGGAATACCTATTTATTGTTATAAATTCTTCTGATACCATCCTTCACCTTTGAGAGTCTTTGCTGTTCTTCTTTCCACTTCTGTTCAGCATTATGAAACATTTTCTCAGTCTCTGTCACTTTCTGTTGAAGGTTTTCATTGAGTACTGTTGTTTACAGAAAAAGAGAAAGAAAAAAGGTAGAAGCAGTATGGCATAACATATCCAGAAAAAAACCCCAAACACATAATGATCATCAGTACTTCTGTGTATTTTGATACCCTGTGGAACACTGCAACATTAGCTCTCCAGCATTGGAGAGCACCATCTTCACTAAGAAGAAACCAGCAAATTTTGTGCTCCTATCACATCTTTCCCACAAGAATACACAAATATTTGAGAGATTTTAACAATTAAAACACTTTTTTCTCTTGGAAAAGGATAGAAACCTGAGATAATTATTTGTGGGTCCCTTCTGAATCAGCATATTCTGTGATTCTGTGAAATGACATCCTTATAGGATAGAGGACTTAATTTAAAGTTTCTACATTTTGCCAGATTATTTCCAAATGTAATGTTTGATATAGGTAATACTCTTCATCAATTAAATCTGAGCTCAGTTTAAATGACAGTAAAGATAGGCACCTGTTCCATGAAAGAGACTGTAGAGAAACCAAAGGTAGGTTGAATTACTAGGCAAAGATTTAGTTTTTCCAAGGAAACTTAATTACTCCTCAAGACATTTAAATCTTCAGCCCATAAATGACCTGAGATGGGGAACATCGTATACACACTTCTGTAAAAAGTTAAATGTCATGGAAACCTTCATAACCTGTAAGCAGCTTTATAGGAGAAAATATTTTACAACAGCTTTTCATTTTACTGAATACAACTAGCTGCACTGGCATTTAAGTAATCACTTTGCAAAAGGATTTTATTTCAAATTCTATCCCAGTTTTCTGACATTTCTTCTTAATCAGAAAATAATGAAATTAAGAGAGCACATTATGATGACACAGGGAATCAGTGGACACAATGATAGGAAAGGACTGTCAGGTGGCAGAAAATCAACCCTAAAAAAGAACAGCAGAAAAAAATCTGGAGAAAACACTGAAGGGTACAAGGCACAAATAAAGCATTCTATCTGAGGAGAAATGCTGGGGTCATACCAAAGCACCATGCGATGTGAGAAAGGCTCCAACTGGCAAAGGAAAAGAAGCAGAAAATTACTAATTGCTAGAAAATTAAGCAGCAAAATTGTAATTTGGTTTCTTTGGCACTTGTCACAGACATAAGAAGTTTGAGAAATTTCAGCCATGGAATTTGTCATCAATTGATAGACTGGTATTAAAAGAAACTAACACACGTGCACTTAAGAAGATATCCCTTGCCTCTGTAAAGCCCCTCTTACCCCTTTTTGTTCCCCTGCCCCTTCATCACATGTTAGCCCACTCTGTTCAGAAAAGTGACAGGAAGCCCAGCAAACCAGGTTCACTGTGCTGTGGTTCCATCAGCATCAGTCCTGCCTCTTGGTACCTGGATGGCATGAGTCTTATACTGGCAAGGAAACCAGCAAACATGGAAAGAAACGTGACTTTGCTCTAGGTGGAAACTACCAATTCAAATCTTCAATTTGTAATCACTGAGAAATTTCCAGAGGGTAAAAAAATGCCTTCTTCCAGATTGCAATCCATAAGATTCACCATGTTTTATGTGTTTGCAATCCCTAAGATTTTTGTTTAGTCATGTGTTCTCCAAAAGAGTGGAAGTTCAGCTTTCCCAACATCTTAAAAATACTTGTTATTTTAAGTACTTGCAAGATCCAAACTCTGTTTCAGTTCTTGGAAGGTTAAAATCTTCGAGGAGTACTCCAAATTCTTCATTGAGTATCAACAGCTCATCAAACTCACAAATACATCTCCTGTACTAGATTAAATAGATATAGTAGTTTAGGTAACTAAAAATGCACCTAATTTCCTCATTTCATTCACAAGAATGAAATCTCTCTGTTTGAGGAGTATAAAGGAAATCTGAGTTTCTGAATAAAAAAGTAGTAGGAAATAAAAAGTCTACATAAAAACTTTCCCTTCTACATACTAGTGTCACAACACACATTACTACAGAAAAAAGAAACAAAAACAATGAGAAGAAAATAAACGAGACATGAACAATTAAAAGCTTGAAACATTAGAAAAGATGAAATAAAATATACATATGATGAGAACTTCTGGAAAAAAGCTGCTGGAAAAAGTGCAAACAAATGAGCAGGAGTTAATTTTTTCTATTCTTTTTTCTTCCCTTTTTTTTTTTTTCCCTCTGAAATGGAAAAGGAAGAACTACTGAACACAGGGATAACCCGGATGTGAAGATGGCCACCATGATCACAGTTCTGTACACAGACAGCACTGAAGGAAGAAGTAACAGAAAGTGATGGGCAAGAGGAAAGAAGGGTTGGAAGAGTTAGCCAGTTAGTTCTAATCCACACATTAGACAGTAAGAGCTTTCTGAACTCTTATGAGTTTTCAAAAGCAGATGGATAAGAGATGGGAAGATAAGACAGATTCCAGAAAAACAGCAGTAAACTAGAAAATCTAATTAAGTCCCTGCTTCTGACTTACCTTAAAGACATGAAACAGATCTAGCCTTTATTTCATCTTTACTTCTTTGAAACCTACCTTGCAGTTCCTTAAGTTTGTTTTTTGCATCACACAATTCTTCTTCTGCAGTACACATTTTCAGATGGGCACTTTTTCTGGCAACTGCCAATTCATACTCCAGACCTTGTCGAATGGCCTCTCCTTTCTCAAATTCCGACCGTAATTTGATTATCTGTTTCTCATAGTTGGACACCTAGAAAATAAATTTCACAAAACTGCTAACAATGTTCACTTGAAGAAGTACAACATGTTGCAGAAATACACCTACAGAATATTTTTTAAATGTACTTGGAATCACATTCATAACTGCCATCTTATTCAACTTGAATTTGAAATATAATCTTGCAACTGCATGTTTATGCACATATTGATACTTCACTGGTTTTTGCGAACTGATCCTTTTCCTAGATGAATTTCATGTACCTTAAATATACCCCTCCATTTTTCAAAAAATATACTACCTTAAAAAAATTAATCATATACTACTGTCATCTTCCTGCACCTCAGAGGAAAAAAATGCCATAAGAAAAACATTATATTCCAGACGATTTTCTGGCAACATTCAGAACAATCATATTGGGATACTAGACTATCAGACATCTAGTAACTCACAAATACACATACAAGCATAAAATTCAGTCCAATAATGGTTAGTAGTGAAACAGATGCCTTTAATGCTAACACACAACAAACTAAGAATAGAAAACACTTCCAAAAGGGATCTTATACAGGCTAAGAAACAATCTTTGCTGCCAAAAACTGGATTCAGAAAATCAAGTTCAAGATATTTCAACACAAGAAGATGGAAAGTAAAATAGATATTCCTTCAGAACATCTACAAAGTAGCAATATTCTTGTCAATGAGAATTTCATACATGGGAAATCACTCACATTACAAAGGATTTCATTGATGTTGTTGCAGCAAACTAGTACTGAAATGAAGTGGCATTAAGAATATAGTCAATTAATTTTTTATTTAGTCTGAATCTCAGTTCCCCCACTAACAAACACAGAAAAAGGTGGGTGCTGAGTTGTAGTCAGTTTCAGTATATTGCTGCTAGGCACACTTCCCACATTTGCTAATGCCAAACTGGCAGTTGGTAATCTGGTTTAAACTATGCTGCTGAAGAAGTATTATTACAGCAATTCTGCTCTAAGCAATCTCCCAGGAGAAGTTGATGTGGATGCTCATTCATCTGTTTTTGGCTAAATACAGCCAACAGAACAAGTTTGCTGTTCCATGTGCATTTATTATCTGGGTATGTACCCAAATTGAGAGATGCCTGCTTCTCCCAAAATGACTCGTTCTTGTGCTTCAGTTACATTGTTATTTTCCTGTTGGCTTATCAACTGTGGTGTCATTGCAAAAAATGGATCCATGGAACTATCTGGATTGAAACAAACAAACAAAGAAACAAACAATCTCTTACATTGAGCTCAGGGTGCACAAGGTTCTTCTGCATTTTGCTGTTGAGAAGTGCTTGAGTTGCTTACCACACCTTTAACTGTTAACAATGACAGCAGAGGTGCTAACAGTATCTAGGAACAGGTATGAGAGGTCTGTACAGTGACACCTTTCTTCATATTTTCCATTTACGGACTATGCTTTTGATCCACTATCTGAGAATATTACTTCAATTAAACAAGATGAAATTTAATCCAGGAGTAAAATACGGCAAATGAAAAAGAAGTCCTTACTTCTTGATTGTGTCGAATAGTTAAGTCCAAGTTTTCTTTTTTAGCTTGAAGAAGTTTCCATTTCACACCTAAAACAGCATCCAAATCTAATTCATTGCTCTTCTGTAGTAACTCACATTCCTCATTATGTAGGCTGCAAAATAAAGAAAAGGTAAACATTCCTTGTAACTTTTAACGTTCCCTTATTTCGATTATCAGATTGTGGGTCCAAAGCTCTATACATTCATTTAGGTAAAGCTGTACCTATCGTTGCTTATTATGCAAACTGTGAGACATGTAGAAGCAGCAACTTATACTAGATACGCACTTTTAATTTCCCTAAGTCGATTTAAGCATGCTTTTCATTATTTATATTATTGATCCAATCAACTACCAGGATGGTCAAAAACATCATTTCAATAACATATATTAAAATGACTGGCAAGTTTCTGTCTTTCTCTTCAGTAAGGCTCATTCTATAACATGGACTACTGTCTCAAAAACATCACTATCATAAAACAATTGCATAAATGTGGAATAAATCTCACTCTTCCATATTTTGTTTTCAAAAATATATACATCTAAACTACAGTAAACAATTGTTCACAAACAAAATACAAACTAAGAGTCTAGTCCTCTAAAATATCCTATTATTTCCACTACTTTTTCAGCCAAAAGAAAAGCTACTTGGCAGGTAACAGTATTCACCTCTGAACATCACAAGCTCAAAACAATTAAAACAAGTTTTTATGTAGAGAATGAAAAATTAATATAAAAATACATATTTAATTAACTAACTTAATAATCTTACAATCAATTATTATAACTCAAAGTGGACAACTCAAATTTCAGGAGTTGAAACTCAGTCTTCACATTATTTGATATATGTCATTTTTCAAATTATTAAAGCTATATAAGAATGGCTTTAATATTCAGTTGCTCCACACAAAACTGAAAGTTGTCACTAAATATAAATTAAACTGTAAAAAGAAACATAATTAAATTAAACAAAAAAGTTGGCATCATTTCATGCAGAGCTGAAAATAATAAAATAGCTTACATTGGTCTACATGAAATCTGAAGTATTAATTACAAAAATAACAGTTTAATAAATTCCAGTACACTGGGTTTTTCTAAATAATAAAAAAAAATTATCACTTTACTCCTAGGTTTAGGCACAGGCACCATTAACATTTTTCACAACTAAAACCTTTACCTGATGATATATGTTTTCTCACATAAACTGACTAACACAAATGTCATCAACAAGTGGAACAATGTTCCAGGTTAAATATATTAATAAGAACAAATGATGAAATTTCATGTTTTCTAGCTGCAGCCTATAAATATTTTATAATTTAATAAATTCTGTCAAGTCTTCATTTAAAAACAAGATAGACTTAATCTATGTGATAAGAATAATTGTACATCATCAGTACTTGGTCCACAGGGGTGCCATGTACTTAACACAGTTTATATTTTTAATATATGTAGGAGATAAGGATCATTAAAACCCACATGTACTGCAAGAAAACCACTGGCACATTATTAGCTTTCAGTATTTACATACCCAGAGGAACCAACACATCTCAAAGGGTAAACAATCAGTAACCAAGTAAGTAAAATCCCATATCATTATTTTAAGCAAGTCTTAGCTAATTCAATTAAGAAAATATGGTTGTAAGTCAGGAAGGAAGTAAGAAGAATCTGAACAGTGAAAGTGATGACTTTTCACTCATCCTAAAATCATGAACCCGACACTGTTAGGTGATGAAAAGGGGTAACCTTTATAAGAATCCTTAGGTGCACAATTCACCAGGTGGAAAACATTGAAGATGCACATATAGCATAACATGTAGCATAACTTTTATTTTTAGCAAATTAGTATATCTGACAAAAATCCCCAATTAGAGACGTCAGTGTTAAGGTAATTTCCTCCCAGTTCAACCTTCAAATTCCCCTGTCTAAAGGAATTCTAGTTCCTTTAGACAGGAACTGCACTTTGTTTATGAAAATCTGTCTCAGAGAGCTAGTTTCAACCTTGGCATCGCCAAAAATTTAGCCTTGGACTCCCAGGTTGGAGCCACTGAGAAATTTATGTTGTCTTCCTTTCTAATAGACTAGGTAAAATGCTACAAATACTATTATAGACTACAGAGCTACAAATATATGTGCAAAGAATATAAGGCAATATAATATAAAAGGCAAAATAAATTAAGCATCAAGAGCACTTGTAAACTGTATAAAAGATTGTTTGTGGACATCATATAATGGGTTTGGTCGACCTTTATTTTCCCATGGCTGAGGAAAACAGATGAAAGACAGGTTGTCCTATTCAAAGATTATACAAGAAGTATCTGTCTCAACTAAAGACACCCAAAAACCTGGTGGTACCAAGATGAACAAAGCACAGCATAGGGGAAAAACAAGACCCAGACTGAAAGCTAAGGATGACTAATGCAAAGAACAAGGATTAAGAAAAGGGTAACCATTTTGATAGTTTGTGGGCAGCAGGGAGGTCATTGTGCTTACTTAAGCCTGATGATATTTTATACTTCTTGCAAGGAGAGCACATTAAATGAAAGCAAGGAACAACTTATTTTTGTAAAGTAATTAAAAGGAAACACCTTCATATTTTTAAGGAAATTACTTTGGTTTTTATGGCAATCAGCTTTAAATAAAGCTCCTCCTTTCAATTCTGCTATTAATTACCCGGGAAAAAAAAAAAAAAAAAAAAGAGTGTACCGCAGATACCTGCACGATAAAACTAACTCAGAGAAAAATTTCACTACGTGCTTAACTGGACCAGTAGTGCGAAAAAAAACCACCACAAACAAGTTACATGATACCACAATAGCAAACTAGGGACATTATACAAATGAAAAATGTGCATAAGAGCATGAAGACAAACAGCATAACTGTAAGTACTGTGGGGAAAAAGGCATTAAAAATAACTTCTTATGCACAGCATAGGAATTCTCCTTAATTAGCTGCCTTATTTCTGTGGTATCTTCTTTAATCCTCACAGCATCACCAGCACACACAGTAAGTACTTTATGAAAGCTTCATACTACCTACTGTAGAAGAGTCTTCCTTCCATATTCATTTACCAGTAAAAGTGCTACAAGCATAAAGTTCTTGGAAGCCTAAGTCACAAAATCAGGCAAAATCCCTGGAAAGTTTCAAATCACATATGATTTGCAGTCTAAGAGGAAATCAGACACTGCTTTGCACATCCATTTTCACATATTAATAGTTTGTTGATCATTGATTTTGAATGAAAACACATATTTTAGCAACTAGAGCTTTTATCTAAGACACTATTTTTGGTAGTACTTTAAGGCTCCTTAAGAAAGCATATGAGCAGGTGAAATAGCTTTTGAGTTCCACATCACAGAATGCTCAAAAATTCTGTGATGAACATTCACTTCACAAGTCAGCTAATTACAGTCAACAAAGAACATCACAGAGAAACGGTTTTCACTGGCTTTTCTTCCACATATGGCTGAAAATGTAATTTTATAGCAGAGAAACTTTCTTTCATTTACTATGTAGCAGTGTAGTTATACTGAACTTCTCCAGATGAAGAAGCAGCCTGTAGCCTGACTTCCTAACCAAAGTATCCACTGAATTTTGCTACATCTATACAACTGGCAGGTTTTCACTATCAGATTTTAAATAGTGACAAATAGCTCTCCCAGTTAAGATAAACAGAATGAATTAAAGTTTACTTTAATTGTGCCAAAGATCAAACACATCAGGTTAAAAAAATAAGAGCCATGTGCAACATTTATAACCAACCTCTACCCCCACAGCTATTGTAGAAAACCCTTCTGGAACTCCACAACATTGTTCCAAAATGGAGACAAAAACTCTGTCATGTCTCCTATGCCCATGTGAGAATTCTTGCACATCAGATGGCCAGTATGTACACCTGCAATGATGGAGTGACTGCTGCCAAAACTTCAATAAAAATAGCAAACTCCTTAGCAGCAATGTAGCATTAAGAAGCAGGCATTCTTTATTCGGTCATATGCGCAAGTAGCTCCTCCTACAGTTTTGCATGCTGAGTATAGGAAAGTTTCTGATTACACACATATTTTACGTACATATTCATTGATTGTCCCAGAATAAAAATACACTATAATAATTTACCCATTATCATTTAAGTATTTTGTCCCTCCTTTACGCATGTGTTCTTCTGCCCTGGGGGTCTCTCATAGTGGTCAGGGATGTTACAGCTGACAAAGTCAAGCTGACAGGGCACTAGGGCTGGTGAACTTCCAGTTCTCCTTCTTACACAATAGCATTGTGCAGTTCCACAGGCCAATGGTTGTAGGAGAACAACCATTGTGTCAGCTCACCAGGTGTTGACAATTTATCATCCAGTAACATGACAACATCAGTGGGCAAAGGGCTACAGATGGCATTTATCTGGGCTTCTGTAAAGCCTTTTGACACAGTCCTCCACAACATCCTTCTCTCCAAATTGGAGAAATGGATTTGATGAGTGGACTCATTTGCTGTTGGATATGAGAATAGTTGGATGGCAGCATCCAAAGGATAGTGATTAATGGCTCAGAGTCCCAAAGGACATCAATGACAGGTGTCCCTCAGGATCCATACTGGGACCAGTGTTATTTAGTATCTTCATTAACTGACATTATGTTGAGTCAGGGACAGAAAGAAAAGACTCCAGTCTTCAGGAGGCAAATTAGAAGGCTTTAATGAAAGTAGAGCACCTTTTTATAATGTGACTTGCTAAGGTGAGACTTGATTGGTCTCAAAGTAAAAACTTCTCACACTATTGGTGAGCTGTGAATAGCACACTCCGAAGAATCATATCTATAAACAAAAGTTACAGAAAAAGAGATAATAATTGTTTTAATTCTTTTCTTTAAGTTTCCCAGGCTCATTCTGGGAGAAAACTATCTCTGTTCTTTCTTCGTCTGAACTGAGAATATCCACACAGACAAAGGGATCACTGCTCTCTAAACAAGTCTGTAGATGACACCAAGCTGAGTGGTGCAGCTGACACACCTGAAGGATGGGATGCCACCCAGGGGGACCTGGGCAAGCTCAAGAAGTGGGCCCACAGGAATCTCAGGAGGCTTACCAAGATCGAGTGCAAGGTGCTGCACCTAGGTCAGGGCAAGCCCCAGCACAGACTGGGGATGAACAGATCAGAGCAACCCTACCAAGAACGACTTGGGGTGCAAGTGGAGGAGAGGCTGGACATGACCCAGCCATGGGCACTCCCAGCCCAGAAAGCCAAATGTGTCCTGGGCTGCATCCAAAGCAGCGTGGGCAGCAGGGCCAGGGAGGGGATTCTGCTCTGCTCTGGTGAGACCCCCAACTGCAGGGCTGCATCCAGCACAGGAAGGACATAGACCTGTTGAAGCATGTCCAGAGGAGGCCCAAGAAGTTGATGAGAGGGATAGAGTGCCTTTCCTGAGGTGAATTGGAAAGGCTGAGGGAATTGTGTTTGTTTATCCTGGAGAAGAGAAACTCCAGGGTGACCTAATTGTGGCTCTCCAGCACCTGAAGGGAGTCTGCAAGAAAGATTGAGATAGACTTTACAATAGCATGGAGTGACAAAACAATAAAGAATGGCTTTAAACAGAAGGAGAGTAAGTTTAGATTAGATATTAGAGAAATCCTTTACTGTGAGAGTGGTGAGGTACTGGAACCAGTTGCCCAGAGAAGCTGTGGACACCACATTCCTGGCAGTTGGCTCAAGGCCAAGGTGAATGGGATTTTATGCAATCATGCCTAGTGAAAGGTGCCCCTGTCCAGAGCAGAGGTCAATTATCTTTAAGGTCTGTTCCAGCCCTGGCCATTCCATAATTCTAAGATCTAATAACTGTACTGACATGGCATAGGTTGCATATATTACACTGTAGCTGATTCTTTTTCAGTCTGAATTAGATAATTTCAGGGATCTAGAAAATAAACCACAAAAAACTGGAACTATATTACTAGACTAATAAGTATAGAAATGAAGCTCACCTTCTAGCTTCTGTGACAGAATAGTTGACAGGAGAGGATGAACTCATGATGGCCAATAGACAGCTTGTCAAGCTGCAAAAACTATAAACTCTGGAGAATGAATCAACTGTATATACATTTACTTGACAAGCTTCCAAGATGATTCTTCCATATCATAAAAACATTACAATCTGTAACAGAGACATGCTTTAATTTATTTACCAACATAATGAATCATTTGTTAATACTCACAAGCAGTTAGAAAACAGTATTACTACTACATCATATGAACAACTACTGCCTATAATTTTACAGTCTTAGACATCTATGAGAATTGTACTTCTAGTCCTTGAAGCTTAAATACTGTAGATCAATATATACATATATAGTAACACAGCAGAATATCCCCTGCCAAGGTTTTCAGAATATCACTAAAAAGTATTTTGTTCCCATACATTGATCCTCTATCTTGTAAGAATACTGCAAGCTCCATTTCTCTTCAAAACAATTCTATTGAAGATAAATGCATATATCATGATTGAATGTCCTAGTTTGCTGTCTGATAACAGCCTTTAACACAACAAGTCTTCCAAGTATTTTACAAACCTGGAATTTTCTATTTGAACATATTTTTATTGTATTAGATAAATCAGCAATAGCTAGGACTATACAGAAGGAATTCTAAATTGAACTGTAACTCTACTAATCTTTAGAAAAAATCATTAATTTAGTGTCACAATAAAAAAGAAATCAATATAGACAAAATATTTATAATGCTGAACTTAAAAAATCCATTGTTTAGGTCAAGTTGCACAGCAAATTCATTAAAGACCTCTTTTAATTAATTAAAGCAAAGTAATATAAACTATAAGCTGTATTCAACAGTCAATATTAATGACCCATAAAGGTTTGTTTTTGAACATGATAGCAGATGGACATGCATACTAAAGTCCAAAACAGGAAACTTGCCTAGACTCCATTTTTACCACCCCTGGTTTGTAGTCATATGCCCACAGAATCATAGAATAAGCTGAGTTGGAAGGCATCCATTAGAACTATCAAGTCCCAACTCCTGGCCCAGCACAGGACACCCCAAAAGTCACACCATGTGCCTGAGCACATTGTCCCAATGCTTCTTGAACTCTCTTAGTCTGGTGCTGCAACCTCTTCCCTGGGAGTCTGTTCCAGGGTCTAACCACCTTCACTTAAGGGTGAAGGACCTTCTCTGAATATCCAGCCTAAACCCCCCCTAACTCACTTTCAGGTCATTCCCTCCGTCCGGTCACTAGAGATTAAGGATCAGTGCCTGTCCCTTCACTTCCCCTTGAGAGGAAGTTGTAACTGCGATGACATCTCTCCTCAGCGTCCTGCAGACTGAACAGACCAAGTGACCTCAGGCATCCCTCATAACATTTTCACCAACCTTGCATACCTCCTTTCAGTACTCTCCAATACTTCAATGTATATTTAATATTGTGGTGTCCAGTGGCAGCAGTAGGTGTAATATATTAATATAAACTGGCTTTATTCATTCCAGTTGCTGGATGAGTGATATGGGAAAGAAAAAAATGCATTTCTGCTTCAATCTATAATTTTAACAGAAAATGCAGCAAAAATAAACTTATTTTTAACAACTCTGAGTTTTTGGTTTGGGATTTTTTCTTTGTTTTCTTTTTACAGAAAAGTAGTATATTCATATAGAATAACTAGGTGTATCCTTTGTGATCTTTAACATCTACTCATCAGAATTCACCTTGGTGCATGTGTTCAGAAAATTCAAAACACAATAATTGCCATGCAACAGACACTCACACTCCTACAGAAAACAGCATAGCTTTTTTTCCATCTCAAATGAGAAAGCAGTTGAAAATCTCATTTTCAAAGTATAGTCTGTAGAATAATTTCTAGGCATATGTTAAGTTCCATTAAATTATTAGTGACTTGCACACTTTATGTAAGAGAAGAAAATCTTGAAAAAGTACTTGTAGTACTGTACTTAACAAAGACGAATCGCTTCGATAAAAATGAAAATGAGGTATCCTGGTATTGGAAACTATACCTCTATCAATTGTGCCAAATTTTCCCATTCAGACATAGCTCTGAACACTAAGAAATTAGTATTTTAGACCACTCTTTTCTTAATATTTATTGCCAGAAATATATATTTGGCTTTATACCAAAACCTGAACAGTAAAAAAAAAAAAAAAAAAAAAAAAGGTGCAACTAAATAGATGCAGCAGAAAAAAAATCTGTCTCAAAGCATAAGCAAAATCTCCTCTGATACATCCATACCACCTTGAAGTTTTAGATCCTTCTGAAATTACTTTTAAGTCTTTTCATTACTTTGACAGGGAGGGAAACGGGGAATATCTAATGACTGCTTTCTGGGAATGTTAATGATCTTGAATATACAACATCTCTCTGCTAAGATGCACATCCATAGTTTACTAGCACACAAATGGACACACTCCAAGAGCATGCTACTTCAATCAGGCAAAAAAAAAAATTCAAGGGGCATGGAGTGGCTTGTCAGAGCACCATAATCAAACACAAGTTAGAAAGTTTTTGCTTGAGGAGGTAATATATTTGATGGATGTTACCTACAAAACTTGTGTCATAGTCTCCTCACGAACTTCTGAATATGCTTAACTAGCTTTATGAAGGCCATTGATTTAAACTGAATGTGGAGAAGAACTTTTTTATTGTGAGGGTGTTGAGGTACTGAAACAGGCTGCCCAGAGAAGCTGTGGATGTTCATCCCTGGAAGTGTTCCAAGACCAGTCTGGATGTGGCTTTGATCAACCTGGTTTAGTGGGAGGTATTCCTACCCACGGCAAAGGAATGGAAATGGAGCATCTCTAAGGTCCCTTCCAGCGAACTGAATCTAACCAGGATGTACTAATTTGAAACACACGAGGCCAGGCGGAACTACCACATCTGTGCTGCAACTACAAAAGCTCACCAGCTTCGGCTGAACGAACCACTAGCATTTCGCTAATGCAGGCTGAAAAAATTTAAACCAGCTAAAAACCAAAGTAGAAGCATCCCTTCGCACCGTGGCCCCGGAGCGGCGCTGGCTGAGCGCACGCCGTACCGGCAGCTTTGGCGCTTTACCTGGCAGGAAGGGCTGAGGGAACAAGGTCACAACAGAGCTCCAGCAGCAGCGCCCCGGGGCCGCTCCGGGCTGCCGGGGCGAGCGCGGCCGCCGGGAAGCGCCGGGAAGCGCAGGGAAGCGCCGGGACGCACCGGGAGGCGCCGGGAAGCACCGGGAGGCGCAGGGAAGCGCAGGGAAGCACCGTGAGGCGCCGGGAAGCGCCGGGAAGCACCGCGCCGTTTCCAGGCGCCGCAGGCAGGGACGCGGCCGCCGCGCCGCGCCCTCACAACGGCAACTTCCGGCCGCGGCGGGAACGTCATCGGCGGCGGGCCGGCCGCGTCCTGGCCGCTCTGGGTCCCGAAAATGTAATGTGCATGTAGGAAATTAAAATCACCGCCTGACGTGAGAGCCAGATGGAGGTGTGCATGGCCTCAGTTTCGGGGCAGCACATCCTTTACTCGTATTATCAAGAGAAACAAAGAGGTAAATGACTTTGAGAGACCCTAGGACAGAAATCACGCCGTAACAACGTTACCATTTCCCTTCCGGGCGCCTCAGTGCACAAAGGGAAAGGTTTCTTTGAAACAATTTCAAGACCCAGATGTAAATATATATGATGTCAAACAAGAGCAGCATAAGCGAGTGAGAGAATAAAATCCACCCCACCATAGCTTAGAAAAGCGGACAATAGCAGTAACATGTAAGTGGTATATCCTTCAAGGTACCAACTCAAGTTTTAATAAAAAGAAAAAAAACCTCTGTAATATTTTCACCCCTAGAGAAAAAGACTTAAAACTTAATTGCTAGTTTCTGACTTGATTTATGTAATTGGCTTTTACTGATGATTTTTCTGCTTCTCCATCATGCAATTACTCTAAATGCCTAGTGCCAGATTAAATAAGTTCTTTGCCCAGGTTCACAAAAATAGATTTCATTATGTTGCAGTTCTGTTAATAACAGTGTGATTGGGGTTTTTTTGATCAAAAATACAGAGTGAAGAGGATGTCCTCTCTGCTGTTGTCTGATGAGTAGTCAAAAATTAATATGAAAAATGGCCTCAGCTAATGAAAAAACATAAATTATGTGATAATATGAAAGGAGAGACCTAGCATCATATTTGAATGTTGTGATAGGTTATGGCAGTATAAAAACTTGAAAAATTCTGAACCAGTAATACTAGCTTATCTGCCCAAAATGTTGCTGCACACATGTAGTTAAACAAACACCTCTCCTTCCTCCCAGACTGAAAAATACATACCATATATAGAACCATCTGTAGAATTATTTCAGTTGGAAAAGACATCTAAGATCATCAAGTCCTACCATTAGCCCAGCACTGCCACGGCCACCACTGAACCATATCCCTAAGTGCTGCATCTGTATGTCTTTTAAATACCACTAGGGATATGGACTTTTACCCCAAGTGATCATTCATTTTTACATAGGAAGAAAGTTTTTTATCTCTCTTAATATATTGACAATTTTATATTTTTTTCATGAGAAAGTTGATGTTGAGGATATGAGCTTTTCTTCCTCCAAGAAAAGCAAACAGATCTGACTTGTTTAAACCATCAGAAAAATGCAGTTTTTTCTTGCTTAACACAGACGGGGTAAAATTTTACAGTTAAAGTTTATAAAACCACATTTTGCATTTAAGGAGGAGAGAGCCTAGAACAAATCACAACTTGCTCTGTGGCAACTGCAGTGGGTGTTTTAGACCTGACTTGAGTTTCAGTATCAAAACTGAAAGGGATAAGATGATTCTTCCTTCTCACAAGGACTTACCTTTATGTTGAAGTAGCACAGAGGGGAACTGGCAGAAAACTGACCTGTAAAACTTGTGCATCAGGCCACACACCAAAGATGAAAAATTGAGCACAAAACGACTAGGTCTTCCCCTGTGAAACAGTGTATAGAGTAAATTTTTGTGCCATACTATGACTTGCAGGAGGTGCTATGTGGGGCCATCACACAGGACTAAACCCAGAGAGAGATGACAGGCAAGTTAATTTTTGATGCAGAGCTAGAAGTAGACACAACAGGATAAGCAGGCTGTAAGAAAGAAGGTAGTGGATTTATTTGATTTTGAGATCTTCACTTTGGAGAAAAGTATTTGTGGGGAGGCTGGCAGTGGCTGATGTACTTACTAAGGAGGTCAGCTGACAGAAACAGGAGAGGATGGCATAGTGGCTTGAAATACTAGGTGAGGAGGAAGCTTAATGCCGACTGGTAAACAAGCCAGGAGAGAATAGATATGGAGAAGGCAAGGGAAGTAATATAGTCTGAATTAGTATCAGTCCTAGTTAGAAAACAAAACCAGTCAACCAACCAAAAAAAAAAAAAACAAAAACAAAAACAAATACAAACAAACAAACAAAAAATCCAAAAAACACCTCCACCAAACCCAGGAGTTAATGGTGACTAAGTAGCAAGTAAGGCCTTTGTTACAGACTTAAGAAAATAAAACACTCCGAGTTGTTGTATGCTGGGGGAAGTCAACACATCAAGCAAGGGGCTGGTGAGTACCCGGGTAACATGGGCAGCTTTTGGGCCGGCAGCAATAAGGGATGAAAAGTCCGGCAAGGGAACGGCTCTCTAACGGAGCTCGTGGGGCATGAGACACACAAAGGGTCCCGCGGGGACATCGCACTCGCCCACTTTGGGAAGGAGACTGGCGCTCATTAACCGCGCCAACCTGTCAGTGGCTGAGCAAAGCCCATTCCCGCGTGTGCGTGGCGATCCTCAGCTCGGCTCGCACCGCGGCCGAGGGCGGTCCCACAGCCGCGCCGCTGCGGGAGCTCCTCCTCCTCTTCCTCATCTTTTCTTCCTCCTCGTCCGCGGCCGCTCCGCCCCGACCGGAGGAGGAACGAACCACTTTTCCGACTGCGGGGAGAGGGAGCGAACGAGACTTTTCCCATTGGTTTCTCCAACCCTGCCTCGGGTCCGGCGGGCTCTTTCCTCCCGTGGCTGCCCGCATTCCTCCAGGCGTGGAGGCGGGAGCCGAGCCGCCTGTCTTACGACGGGGCGCTCGCCAAGTCCTCGGCGGCGCTCCGGAGCTCCCCCGCCACCACGGCGCGGCGTGCGCGATGGTACGGGCCCGCTGGCGGGAGGAGGCGGCG
Source organism: Taeniopygia guttata (assembly GCF_048771995.1). Lineage (NCBI taxonomy): Eukaryota > Metazoa > Chordata > Aves > Passeriformes > Estrildidae > Taeniopygia > Taeniopygia guttata. The sequence goes on along the minus strand of NC_133063.1, from coordinate 73,561,089 downwards.
CGGCCGTGTTTCCCGCGGCGGGCGGCGGGCCGGACGCCAGCACGGTTGGTAGCGGCGAGCTGCACCGCCGCTGGTGAAGCGGACGGCGGGCGGGTTGGGAGAGCGAAAGAGAGAGAGAGAGCGAGGGAGAGAGAGAAAGAGAAAGGGGGGCTCAGGCGGTAGCGGGAGAGAGAAAAAAAAGGATGGATAGGGGAGAGGAGGGCGGGCGGAGTTACTGCTCCGCGCGCCCCCTCCCTCCCCCCGCTGCCCCCCGCAGCGCTCTCGCGCCATCGTGCCCGCGTGCGTGAGGGGGCGAGCGGCCGCTGGGGCCGGGGGAGATCGGGACAAGGTGGCGGGCGGCTGTCCTGGCCAGGCGGCCTGGCCGTGCCCGCGGGCGGGCGCTGACGCTGCAGTGCTCAGGGGGTCTTTTTGCAGGGGTGGAGGGCGGGCACGGCACAGCGCGCCCCAGCCGGGGGCCGCCCGCCCTTGCTGACGTGCCTTCTTGTGTTGCCCTTCTCTGCTCTCTCCCGCCCAGTGTGTTTATCCCGGCAGCGAGTGGCACCTCGTGTGGCTGGCAGTGCCTCGGTGATTGCTGGAGGTGCAGAGCCTTTCCTTCTCCGAGCCCGGCTCGCCAGGCGGCAGCGGGGCGTTACGTCGGTGAGAAAACATGAGCCGAGATTTCAAACCCGGAGACTTGATCTTCGCCAAGATGAAAGGTTACCCCCATTGGCCGGCCAGGGTAAGGCTCCCCCTCCTCCCCCTGCCCCGTTCTCTGCGGGGTGCGCTCACACACCTGTGCTGAGCAGCACCTCCAGCTCCGCCTCCTGTGAGGGAGGATGTGGCTGGGCTCCCGGTGTAGAAACAGCTTTGCAGTCACATTGTAGATCCGTACTGTAGAAAGTAGCCCTCTCAATGAGTCATTAGTTGTCCTAATTTGTGTAGCGCGCCTTTACGGGATGAAGACTGCTGTATGGTAGCCTGATACTGGAGCATGTGCAGGCCCCTGGAGCTGTTCAAGAAAAACACGAATTTATTGCAAGATTACTCCCAAGTGGGCTATGTCTACTGTACTTTCTGTTAAATAGGCTATGTGTATGTGGTAACTTGTTACTTTTTTGTGTTCTCTGTGCTCCAGTGGAAAAGGCATGCCAAGTTCTGGGACTGCTGTAGGTCATAGTGGGAATGGAGTTTAAAAGGTATTTAGGTGAGATGCTGACTTAGGAATTGGAGTTCTTGTAAAGTTTATTACCCTTTTAGTAGTACTTCACGTTTGGCCTTCCACAAGTTATCAGGTCAGCCATAAGGGTAGGAAGTCTTCTTGTTGCTTTTCCTTAAGGATGAGCAGTATATGGATGAAATTTAATTGTGCCTTTTGCCTGTAACACATTGTAATCTCTCCTTTTAAGAGAAGTGGTCGTGTGAAAAGTATCTCTGTAAACTGAAAGTAATGTAATTTTCTGTTGTTGCTAATACTGATTTTGATTCTGCTATATTTTTTTACATACTGTTAGAAAGATATCTAAGTTCCTGCTTTATTTTCTGTAGCTATTTTATTCCCATTTTAATGATTAATTTTTATATATTTCCCCCTAACCGTTCTTGACTCTTACTTGATTTGAATTATAATAGGCTGTGTTTTTCTTAGGTGGATGAAGTTCCTGATGGAGCAGTAAAACCACCTATGAATAAAATGCCTATTTTCTTCTTTGGCACCCATGAGACGTAAGTTCTTTATATTTCAGTGTTGTATTTTTTTCATTTTAAAGTGCTGTGGCAAAAAGTTATCTTCTCTGAATGTAGTGTATTGCAAGCTATTGTATTTATTAGCACATGTTCCTAAATTGATCTGTTTTGTCAAGACATGATTCTGTAACATTTACTTAAGCTCTTCAAGGAACCATAACCATAACATGTATACTTTGCTCATCAGAAAAAAAAAAAATAGTACCCACAGTGATGTGGCTGATGGGTTTTTCTTTTTATCTGTAATGAGTTTAATTATAGTCCTGTATATCATCAAAATTCTCAATACTATATTCTCAAAGAAGTGAATTAGGCAAAATTTGAGAAATGGACAACTAATCATGTACTGGAGTTGTTTTTATTGTTTGGTATATTGAGTTTCTTCTGACGAGGTTTTGGGTTTTGGATGGTATTATGTTTATGAGATCTAGAGAGACATGAGGAAGTACAGTTAGCTTCATACCTATCAACCTGCAAAATACTGGTCTTTGGGTACTTTGAGCAGTGTTTTGTGGTGATACAGTACTTGCTTTGCGAGACTGTATGTCTTCCACTGCTGAATTTAATAGAAAAAATGCTGCTGTTTATGTAGTTATGTGTTTTTGAAAATTACTGTGTTGCCTTTTATCATGACTGGTTGTGTTACTGTAGATCGAAGGCATAATGAGATTTGGTGCTCCATTTTTTGAGTTGCTAAAAGAAACCCAAGCTGTTTAAACCTGTATTGGTGTGCTTTTAATTCTTCAGTTTTTCTTAAAAAAAGTCAGACTGAAGTTCTGTGCAAAAGTTGCCATTATTCATATTTTGTGGAAGGATCTCGCTAGTTTTTATCTTACTAAATGGATTGAAATTGCTTTGTATCCATCTTTAGCAAGTAAGTGTCTTGCTAAGATGATACATTGTCCTGTTGAGTGAAAGACTAAGCTGTCCCACTGTTGGCATTACTTGTTATTATTTTTCTTAAAAAGCTATTTCTGTGATGAAAAAGATAGCTATATGCTTGGCCCATGTAATTTTTTTTAACTAATCTTTCAATAAATCTTTCCATGACAAAATTTTTTGGTTTGATTGAAATTTTTGTGTGTGTAATTTTGTGGGTAAGGAAGTGTTCTTGGAATTTGATTCAAGGTTGCAAGGTTTGTCTTGTCCATTTTTTAATTATCATTTAAAATGTGTTAGGTTACCTTTTTTTTCTTAAATTTTTCACACAACCAAACTTTTTGTTTGGCAACTGCAACACAATGCTCCTTTGGTTCTGTTATTGGTGAAGTGTGTGTCATTGTGGATTGCTGTGGGGTTTTGTACAGTTGTAAATAAGTTTGGGGATGCAGGTTGAATGTAAGGGAGACAGAAATAACTCCTCATCTAAAGCTTTAAAAACACCTGTGCAAGTTTTGAGAAGTTTTATGTCCAACTTCAGATTCAACTTAGGGGTCTTAAGAGATGTTTGCCTTTGAAAGGTTTGGTAATTGGGGGCTTCTTTTTCTAGTTTGTATGAGTAATTTGAAATGTTTGTTCCTCATTCTGGTGTAGTTACTAAATAAAGCTTTTCGGCGATCTGGTTTTTGTTAGGCTCTAGGTTCCAGGTTGCTACATTTCAGAAATCCATAGAATACCAGTGAAACGTTTTGCCTCTGTTTCACACACTTGCAATGTATGATGTTCCATGACTCAGCTGTCTCCTGGTGTTTGTTAGGCATGTTGTTTATCTTAAGATCTGTAGAGTGATAATAGGTGAAACTTTCATAGTTCTTGGTCTCACTTACTCCTTACAGCAGATACCTATAAATTACAATAGGAAGGAACAGATCAGGTGACAGAGGAGACTGATGTTCTATGATGTGTAATTTTGTTTAGGTTTTTAGCTATAAATAGTGAATTCAATGATCCATCAGGAATTATGTAGCGTTAACAATGTCTTGTACTTTTTTTCATGGGAATTAAAGTAAATTTGATAAACTTGTTTTGTGCTGTGCTTTTCACAGTTAAGACTTACACATTGTGCAAAGTTAGATACTCTACCCTCAGCATTTTAGTAGGCTTAATATGTGTAGTCTATCTTATTGTAAGTAGTGGCAACTCTGAAAACTCATATGACAAGTTTTTCATGCTAAAAAGTCCTGTATAGAGGATGACAGGATTTCAGGCTGTGTGGATGGTTACAGCAGGAAAAAGCAACCATGGGAAAAAAGGAAAGCAAGACTGGTTTGGGAATAATTCTTGCTAGACTTTTAGAAATAATATAATTGAGTTTATAAAATTACTGTGAGTAAATCTGTACTTCACAGTTTTTTGATTTCTCTTAAGTTTTGTAAAAAAACCCAACTGAATGTGTTTCTATCTAGGGAGAGTAATAAGTAATAAAATGAATACTATTTCAATAAACACTTTATTTGGATATGTTGTGGCAGTAGATCATATCAGTACAAATTTTGATTGGTCACAGACAAATAGGTTACAGTGAACTCTAGTTTCTGGACTTTCTTTGTTAGGGTAATCTCTTTTCATTCAATTTTTCTTGTTCCTTTTTCTTTATTGGCACATGAGGACTAAACTGCAGCAGCCTAGTTAGCATCATGACCTTTTCACAGTAGCTCTTCTCAGGTGTTTTTCAATGCCTGACAATGGGGCGAAGGCTTAGAGACTGAAAAAAATGCTTACTTTTAGAGAATAGGGAAGAAGAGAGGCAATTTTTTCCCCATTTTTGTCCCTCCCAGTTGCTCTGTCTGCCTCCCCATCTTTTTTGTTTGGGTAAATAAGCTTGGCAGGTGCAGGTTTCCCACACTGGCTGAATCCTCACTATGGTCTCTTGCCAAGAGGTGGGTGATTTGCAGTCTCAGCTGACAATGGCTTACTTATTACTTGGTGCACATAGTTGAGTGTTTACAGCTGGAGTAGAAAATGCTTAAGCTTACAATGAGAGGCTATGTTTTTTCTTTTTTCTCTCCTCCTTTTATTGGCATATAAGTCTGAAGTAGCTGCTTTTTTTTTTTTTTTTTTAAGATTATGAAGGAAGTAGTGGCGTGGAACCTAGAAGTATCTGTTTAACTTTACCATGAGCTGGTACTTCATAAAGGAAGTGTCTGCAATTTTCAAGTAGTTGGATGTAACATAATTGCAATTAACACAATGTCTAGGCATGGATTTAAACTGAGAATGTACTACCAAAGAGTACATTTTTCTGTTAGCAGCAGGTAGATTGGTACAGTGAAATCCTAACTTTAAAAGGCTATGAAGGTAGAGCAGAAATGGCATAGTCTTTGATGCTCTTCAGCATAAGCCAAAATATTAGTTTTCAGTATTCCCTTCCCTCAGTAAGGAGGGAAGTTCCTATTTGTGGTGGTAGTAATGGAGAACTTGGGGTGTTGCAGGCCGAAGTTTAGTAAACTAAGCACTCTAGTACAATGGTTGTTATAGTACTAATGACTTTAGTATTTAATAACACTTGGTGCTTACTTCTTTGAAAATACAAACCAATTAAAATGTGAATTTTGTTTTTTCATTCCTTAAGGGCATTTTTGGGGCCAAAGGACATATTCCCTTATTCAGAAAATAAGGATAAATATGGCAAACCAAACAAAAGAAAGGGTTTTAATGAAGGCTTGTGGGAAATTGACAATAATCCCAAAGTGAAGTTCTCCCATCAGCAGGTAAGCTATGCAGACTCTAAAAATCTTTGTTGCTTTGGGGGGAGTGGGGGAGGAGGGGAAATGCAGTAAATGTATTCCTGAGAGTAATAGAGTAATGATTTATTGCTGTTGTGTAACTGCAGGTAAGACAAAATTTAATATATTTTAAATACTGTTTGTTCTCAGTGTCTAGTATCAATAGCATAAGAAGAGATGGGGGTTGTTTAACTGGAGATATATTCCTGAAATACCTTTATTATTGTGTGACTGTGCTTGAAAAGTAGTGGGTTTTTTGGGGTCTCAGTCACTCTGCCCTGTGTATTCTAAAACCAAATACCTGTGTTCACAAGTATCCTTGTAAGATTTCAGTACATGTTCTCCTAGTGTGCAGTATTTTAATTCTAGCAGTTGGAAGCAATGTGATGTTTGCCTTTTAGCCCCTGCCACAATTCAATTTTTATCCATCAGTAGTTCCTAATTTCTTGCCCGTTTGTAAGATTTCCAAGCTTAAACCAGGGCTATGCAATGCTACCCATAAAAGGACCCAAATTTAATATGAGACAAATTCTCATGCTCGTTTTGTCTTTGCTTGCTCTGGACATTCTATAAGCTTTTAGTTTTTTTGCTATGTACACTGAATATGTACTGACCTTGTCTCCATTGGGTCTTCTAGGCAATGCTGCAATAATAACAAAAAGAATTGCTGCTTTCTGCTTTTGTTTGCTGTTTTTGCACAACATGCCAGGTTGCCGTTTCAGCACCAATTAATTCCTGCTTCATAAGATACCCATGTTACTGTGTTTCTAGTTTGAAGGAGAATATAGATAAAGACTTAAGGAGTTTCTGAAGTGTTGTCAGGACATCATATATTCCAGCTGTGTACTTTCTCCTTTGGGATATGGAGAGACACTAATCTCCATATCACAGTGGGAAGGACTGTAGTAATAAGAGACAGATTCTTTCTGCTACTGTAAGATAAACCTTTTCATTGTCCTTATTGTGGCAATTGAAAAGAGATGCTCTGTGGATGCCTGAGGCAGTCATGAGCTATACCAGTTATTCTAACTAAGTTAATCTGGGTATAAATAATAAACAGTAAAAATTTTGTCTATTATTCTGTTTCACTGCAGAAATCAGTCACTTCAGTTAAGCAGTGCTTTCAGTAGCATCTGAGACATTCATAGATACATCTCCAATTGGGAAAAGACACAAAACATGTTGCTGAGAGATAGGTGCAGACTGTTTTCTTAGTGTAACAGCTTTTCTGCAAGATAGTCCTTTTACATTTTGAGTTCCATTCAGGTTCTTCCACTTCAGTGGCAGCACTTTTCACTCTGTCTTTCTTGGTCAAGTTCTGTCTAGAGCAATTGGGTTGTTCTTTGCAGTTTTTTTCCTATTTCTTTACTGCAAAGAAAGAAAAAGGTTTTTTTCCCACAGGTCGTATTTAAATCCTGTTCCTCTGGGAGAAGAAACTTTGCTTAGTAGGGGTGTTTTAGCTGGAGTCCTGCATCCAGTTCTGGCCTACTCAATACAAACTAGGGAACATACTGGACAGAGACCTGTGGAAGGCTATGAATATGATGGACTGGAGCATTTCTGTTGTGAGGACGGGCTCAGACAGCTGAGACTGCTCAGCCCTGGTGAACTTATATGGAATCTCCTCAATTTAAATAAATATGTTAAACAAGGGTGCGAAGACACTGGGTCAGACCCTTTTTGAGGGGTTTCCAGTGACAGGACCAGAGGCACAAACACAGGAGGTTTCCTTTGAATATAAGGGAGCTTTTTTTTTCCTGTGAGGGTCACTGAGCACTGCTACACATTGCTTAGTGAGGTTGTGGAGTCTCCACTCTTGGATATACCTAGAAATCTGGACATGGTCCTGGTCAGCCAGCTGTAGGTTTCCCTGCTTGACCAGGAGGGTTGGATCAGTTTGAATTACAGAAGAAGTGAAGTTAAGCAAAGATAAATGCAAATTTTGAATTTTTTTGAATTTGAATTTGTCCTTCAACTGTAAAATGGTTTCCTTTTGATAGTCTTGTCCTTCTACTCTGTGCTAGGCATTATTAAAAGCAAGTTTTACTTTAAGCAAATCAAGCACTTTAGCCAGGGCCTTTTGTTTTTACTTGTGGGTGGTCCTTGTTGGTGCTAATAGAACACATCTGCAAAAGGCTATATTAAAGATGAGTAGGAAATTTTATGTTGGGGCATGCAGCAAGTATGGTCAGAGGGGGAAATGGGTGATCATGTGAAGGTTTAGGTAAAGATGAGCTTTTACTCTGGATACAAGATTATATTAAAGGGGCAGACTTGTCAGCTCTTAGTATGGAGGCATTCACTTGGAATTTTTTCCTTGTTTTTGTCTTTTTGCTGGACATATGTCCCAGTATGGTTGTGTCCCCTAAGTCATCCACCACCCTAACATGGAAGTGCAGAAATTCAAATATACCGGGATCAAGATTAAGTGACAAAAGAGGTCAAAGGATAGTGATCAAAACTGTTACTCAGTTTTATTCACTGTCAAAGAAGTGAGCAAGGAAGAAAATAGAAAAGTAGGGAAAAGCAAAGAATTACAGAAAGTGAGATAGTCACCATTAGGAATCTGTGGCATCCTGTGAAGGTCCTTCTTTCCTTTGTTAGTGGGTAGAGCTCTGTTGGGACATGCTGCCCACTCATTTCTGTCTTGGCTGAGCACTGGTTTGAGGCGCTGGCTTAGCAGTTTCACTGCAGCAGGGGGGCCATGACAATGGCACATTGTCCTGGGGTGGCTTTATGATGCTGAATTGTATCCCCATTCATCTGTTTAGCTCAAAAATAATAACCTTTAGAATGGGTTCAGAGAAGGAGGCAGAGGGGAATTTTGCCTTAAACCAGGACACACATGCATCAAGGTTCATCACATTGCTGGGATACACCTCGTCCCTGGCAGTGGCGCTGCCATGGATGGTCATGGTGTGTTGCTGCGCCACATCTTCAGCTGCAGGATGTTCTGGTGCCTGGGTGTCGTTGTTCACGCTGTCAGCAGCTTAGGCTCAAGAAGCTGCAATCTGCTTCTGCTTTGTAAATGCCAGTATTCGCTCTGATGGACCCAAGCAGTGGCAAAATGAGTTGTTTGCTAGCAGATCTCCACTGCATTTTTTGTCTTAGTAAGGCCTTCTGAGAGCTGTACTTTGTTTCATTGCCAGAACTGGAATGTTCTAAGAGCAGTATAGATACTTTGCAGATGTTGCTTGTAACTGCTAGTAAGGGAATTGGAGATTGGAGGGTAGAAAGGACATTATAGATTGGGCTTAAACCCAAACCCACTTCCCCAGTGGGGGTGGGGGGAAAAGTCAGGGGAGTTCTGCCTGCTTTATTTGAAGTAGAATATGAGAAGGAGAAAGCCATACACAATGTAATGGAAGAAAAAAGTGTAATTTAGGCAGTATCTCCTCCGTTACTGTGGTTTTAAGTGTCAATTCATTAATTATCTTACTGTAATCCTTTTTCTGCTTACATTTTCAGGAACAAGTACTTGAATCACTAAGGATTTATAGCATATTTTAAAATGCACTTATTTATAGTAGCATCAAAAGTTGTATATGAACAAAACCTTTTTTTTATTTTTTATCTCAAATATGTTAAGCTATGTTATATTATGCATAAGAAAATACTCACATTGCAGTATAGCAATGTGAAAATGAGTTGTTATAGCATTAGAGTTTAAAAGTTTAATAAATAAGTTGCAGATTAAATTGAAAACGGTGGAAATTAATGAAATATGACATATTTAATATTCTTTTCCGTCTAGTAAGGGGTTCCTTGATGTGATGCTTAAGTAATGTATCTGGGGAATACACCACAGGTGAGAAGGGGATTTAGATCTCATTTTTGATGTTTTTTTATTGAAGCCCCATCCAGCCATTAACACTCCTATCAATGAGACTGTTGAAGAAAGCAGTCAGGAGCCTGCGGAGGGGAGTGAAGAAAAAGCAGGAGCCAAAAGAAAAAAATGTTCTGTCCCAAAAGTAAGTGATTGAATTTCTGCTTTGTTCTGCCAGAAATATTTTCAAGTGCAAACTATATGCCAAGTCTTTACTTAAATACTTTAAACTAACAACTGTTTAATTTTGTAACTTGCCTGTGTTTGCTTCTCTTCAAATGTACTTACAGTATTACTTTTGTCCTTCTGTTTTCTTTCTACAGTCCTCTATATGTTTTTTGAAAAGTAATTTCTTTAGCAGTGTGTGTTTCTGTATTACAATACAAACTAAAGTCATACAGTACTTCCTATGCAAGAGAAGTTGGAAATTATAATTATTATCAAGAATTAGGTTAACTTTTCCCCTTCTGTTTTTGAAGACTTTTTCATATTATAGACAGGTATTATTCACTTTCAATTGTGATCATTTATATTGAAAAGTAGAACACACCATTAGGATCTCTCATGGGTAAAAGGGTACTTAAGTGTGTTTGCCAGAAAAGGTTTATAAGAATCAGCTTTAATTAGACCATACCCTTAATGAACTACTTGGGATATAGAGAATCTCACAGCTGTATCAATTCAGCTCTTAAGTGAGAATCAGTATGCAGTAGTTTACACAGAGTTTAGCTTCTTTGCTATATAAATGTGTGCATACCTTAGTAACCTTCCAAAATGAAATTAATTTCAGTCTTAAAAATAATGGTTTCAATTTGCTGGTGCAGTACATAGTTTATACTGTGAGAGGTAAAGCTTCCAAGCTTACTGTACATTAAATGATTCAGTAGTACACTGCTTTGAACTTTTCTCTATTCTTGAATGCTTTGTTTATATGGGGATATTTCTCATATGGCATGAGAGAGATACTGTGTGTTGTCAATTCTTCTCTGTGGTTTTAAGAATAGAATTCTAAAATGACAAAAATTGTCATGCAGGTGGGATTGACATTTATAGTATCTCATTTATTTGTAACTCATTTCTGGAAATTACTACTCAATGTGATGAGCAGTGGCCTTAAATTATATGTCAGACTATTTTGAATAGACTTGCCTTTACTCTTCACCTTTGTTTCCATTTTGATTATTTGCCAAGATCTAATGCAGTTTTTCTGTAGGTGTTGCTGGCTTTTCTTCAGTACTGAAGAAAATTGCAACTGCAGTATTTTTGTACTGCAGTATTCTGCAGTACAATTGCAACTGCAGAATTTGCGATGTGTCAGATACTAATAGGATTAGTGTCCAGTAGCTGTAATAGCTTGGTTATTCAAGAGCAAAAAAGTTCTTTGGAGGGGGAAAAAAATTAATCTACTGGTTGTATACTGATGGTGTTGAGAATGTTTTTGGTGAGTTGGAATCTGCAGAATTATTGATGGTTTATTTCTCCCGACTTCTTATTGACTAGAGTTCCTTATTTTAGTACTTGCAAGTGTGGAATGTGAGGGTGATTTGGGTTCTATTTGCTATACCTTAACAGTGCTTTGAAACACGTAATTTCCTGACCATGTTAGCAAACCAATGCTGCTCTTGCTTATGCATGCTGTTTATAAATGCATTTGTTCTTTTCATTTGCTACTGTGAGGGGGAAACTTTTAAACTGGACTGAATTATTAATCAGTTTGCTTCACTCTGAATTTATGCCTCAAGCAACATGTGCTAGTGGGGATGCCAATAACTTAAGCTTCATGTTTCTCATCAAAAGTGCTTCTAGGCAGCTCAGTGCTGGCACAGTGTAAGAAAAACAAGGAGACATAGGGCCATTTAAACATAAAGATGGAATGGAAGATCCTGACTGGGTCCTTTTCTATAGAATTGCCTAATTAGTCATCTTAAGCCAAAAAACTGAGCAAATTTCTTTTTTTTTATATATTATGTATAGTAATGTAGCTATAACATTCAATTAATCAGTCCTTGTACTATGGTTTCCTTTTAGTGAACCAATAGTTCTTCTGTCTTAAAATTGTAATCTGTAAAAAGATGCAGTGATGTTACATGTCTTCATGTAATTAGAAAAACTGTGTAGATGTTGCTTTGTTTAGTGTTGAAATTTTAAAAAAGGCTCTTGAAAGTGGGACAAGACAATAGTATTCAAATTGGGAGAACTGATAATCTAAAAGACATGCAGATATATAGGCTGCAAGGAAATGTTGATTAATTTCAAGTAATTAATTACAAATGCTTGATTTTTCAAGTTCTAACTGCTTTCCCAAAACCAAAACTAGTATTTTAAAGGTTTAAAAAAAAACCACAACAAAACAAGGAAAAGTGCATAAATTACAATCTCACAAATGATAAAACAACTTACTTGTGGTTTGTTTACAATTTGACCTGGTTGCAGCTAGGATAGGGTTTGTTTTCTTCTTATAGCTGGTGCAGTGCTGTGTTTAGGATTTAGTATGAGAAAAATGTTGGCAATACACTGATGTTTCAGCTTTTGCCAAGTAGTGTTTACCCTAAATCAAGGACTTTTCAGTTTCCCATGCTCTGTCAGTGAGCAGTTGCATAAGAACTGGTGAAGAAGCACAGCCACAACAGGTATCCTTAACAGGCTGAAGGGTTATTCTCACAGAATCACAGAATGGGTCAGGCTGGAAAGAACCTAGTCTAGCTCACCTTTCTGCTCAAGCAGAGTCATCCCAGAGGACATTGGACAGGATTGTGTCCAGAGTGTTCATGAATATCTCCAGGGAGAAATTCTCTACAACCTCTTGGAGTAATCTTTTGCAGTGCTTGGTCGTTGAACAGTAAAGAAGTTCTTCTTTACGTTGAGGTGGAACTTCTGTGCATCAGTTTGTGCCCATTGCCTTTTATGCTGTTGCTTGGTACTGCCAAGCAGAGCCTGGATCCATCCTCCTGGCAGCCTCTCTCCAGACACTTCTACACGTTGATGAGGTCCCCTCTTAGTCATCTCTTTTTGGGGCTGAACAAGCCCAGCTCCTTGACCCTTCATCATAAGAGGAAGTAGTCTAGTATGATTAGGCTTTTAATGGGCACCTAAGAAATGAGCATACCTACTACTTTAGGGGAAGAGCAGCCTGATGGCAATTAGCATGTTCTCTTTTCACTATAAAATACTTTCTAATGCATTTTTTATCCTCTGTTGACTTACTTTGCAGTTATCCCCTAAAGGGGATAATAACTTGCCTACAGAAGCTGAAGCAGAAGAAAAAGAGATGGATACTTCAAAGGAAGATGATCTACCTTCTGACAAAACCAGTAAAGAAGTACGTGAGAGCTTTATTCTGTGTCACAGAGAACATGATAATATTATGTTTATTGCTGTAGCTCTATTACTGAGTAATAAGACTACAATTATTACTACTGTGACAGTTTCAGGAGCTGTTTATGTAAAACTTTCTGTGTTTTCAGACACATTTATACTTCTCACTGAAGATCCCAGAAACTGAAGTTTTCATCAGAGAGGAAACTTCTAGTCTGATTTGTCTTTAAGTTCAATTAAAACAGTTGGAAGACTGTATTTTATCACTTATATATCTCTTAAACACCAAGTAAAGAGTCCAAACAGGCTACAACATCACTACACAGCATCTTTATTTAGAACAGAATCTTATTTAGTACTTAAGTTTTTTTTAATCTCTCAGGAATAAGTCCTAGGTATCGGATAATCAGAGAAACATAGAATGGTTTGGGCTGGAAAAGACCTTAAACATTACGTAGTTCTAACCCCCTTCTCATTGACACATATACCCTTTCCTAGACCAGGCTGCTCAAAACCCCATCCACATTAGCCTTGAACACTGCCAGGGATGGGGCAGACACAACCTCTGCAGGCAACTTGTTCCAGTGCCTCATCACCCTTACAGTAAAGAATTCCTTCCTAATGTCTAATAACTTTATATTTTAATAATTTAAAAGCATGCAGTCTCTTCATGTTCAAGATTCTTGTCTAAATTGTGTGATAGAGGCTTCAGTTTGTAAAAAAGTAGAATAAATTAAATATATCTTAGTTTTATTAAGATTCTTAGGAACATTTTTAATCTTCACAGGATGTGGTGAAAACAAATGATGCTTCTATTCCTAAAGTTGCTAGAAGAGGAAGAAAAAGAAAGGTAACAATATGTTTAGTTACTTTACAGTACTGGAATTTTTTTGATGTGATAATACTGGGTGTTATTTCTTTTAATGATAGATTATGCATACATATAAGTGTTTGAACTCTACTCCCCCTTTTCAAATAATTTTGCTTTCCTGATAAATCTTTCAGACACATCTTTCAAGTGTCTGAAAGATTTGGAGGAACGAAATTTTTCCCAGGGTGTTTTACAGATATTTTTTAATTTGATGTGGAATATGGAGTCCCTGTCTTTCCCAAACAGCTCATTACAAGTAAGAAAACTAAGACATAAACTGTTGCTAAACTGCTAATAAAATAGCCTGGGTTGAAGCTCTGAAAAATTTCTTTTAACATCTTCATCGCATTGGACTAGCACCTGAAATACTCCACTTTTCACAAATTTGTGATTTTTGTGGTCTCTACAACCTGGGAGAATACAGTTACTTTGAAAAAGACAATTCATGCTGCTTGCTCAGCATACACTAGCCTTAATGTTCTTGATGTCACACAGCCAGCCAGATCAGGGCACTGACCCAACTGAAAACTAGAATTAAGTAGGGCAGATCTTAATTTTGTGTTTGAAACCTTATGAAGGTAAAGTTACAGCTGACAGCAGGGATGGGGGCGAGTATGAAGGTACTTTCGACCTTAGTATGTTTGTCATAGAAAAGTAGCATGCTGTATATATACTCTAGTCGTCCTTTATCCTGGACACTAAGCTCTTGACTGTTTTCTCCATTTGGAATTAGTGCAAAATTAGTAATACTTATGTATAACCTGTTCCTAAGTTCAGATACTTTCTTGTGTGCACAAGCTATTGCATAATAACATATTTCCAGAATTTAAAGGTGTTTATTTGAGAAAGGAATTGAGATATTGGTGCCATGTGTTTTTTCACTGGTGGAATTTATTCTTTAAATTAGTCTGAAAAACAAGCTGAAGCTGAGGAAGCAGCAGCAGGGGCAGCAACAGTTACTGGGCCAGTGTCTCCAAAAGTAAGCCCCAAAAGAGGAAGACCAGCAGGTAACTTCAGAATAATTATTTCATTTCTTTCACCACAGAAATATTTTAGTAGAACTAGTCAGGGAATTATCTCCTTCCTCTGAAGTACTACAGTGTATTTTTGAATGCTTATGGCAGATTTTACTAATAGATTGTAGTGAGAAAACATCTCAAATTGATGAGTTCAGGACATGAATGGATTTAGATTGTTAGTATTAATGTTTAGTCTTCTAAATTAAAGACTGGTTTATAAGTATTATCTTTTAGAATAGGTCAGTCTTCTTTGTGTAGATATATGATAAGAGCTCTCTGGCAGGTTTGCTACATAAAGGTTTGTATTAACGGTCTATAAAATACTACAATAGAGTTAGACGATCTCACACATAAAAAACACAAAGATGAGAACTGGAGGGACAAGGAGATTGTAGGTGGAGTTCAGAACGCAAGAAAAACAAAAATAAGAGCTGAAGAGACTTGTTCCAAAAGATGTTTAAGAAAGTGTGTTGATTTATAGGCAAATAAAAAGAAAATATAACTGATTTTTTGGAATGTTTTGTTAGAATCATTTGGTAATAATTCTGTAGTGCCTGTTTCTTTCAAAATAGCAATGATCTATTGTCACTTTAATGGTAAGCTTGCAGATATTCTTGATCACTAATTACTGCTTTGGAAGACAGTTCTTGCAGCAGTTAAGTACATTGTATGAGCACCTAGTCAGGGAAACAAATATTTTATAGTCCTCTGTATCTGCTGACAATACAAAAATAGTGGGACCACAATTAAATAGACTTCAGGCACTTTTGCTATGGAAACTGTGAGGAAATTAATTATTAATTCACCCCCCTATGTCATTTCATTACATGTACTAAATATGCGTTTTTAATATTTGTGGTTTTTTCTTTACAATTTTTTGCTGGTTTTGACTAACTACTGTCAGTAAGAGCAGGAAAACATCCATAAGATATGCTTTTACCTCCTATAAGAAAAACGTTTTTGGAGGGTATACAATGCAGCCTTCTTTGTTGTTGATAGGATGCTTAAACATGCTCTGTGCTAAGACCAACAAGAGTTTAAAACTGAATATTAGGTTTCCTGACAACATAGTCACTGTGGTACTGGACAAGCATTTGAGGTACACAAGTGCCAAGAAGGCAGGCTGTTTATCTTACTCCTATCAATATGGTGAATCTGAGGAAGTGTAGATATTTGATCTGCACTGTAGTGTGGTGACAGAACTTCTTGACAGTGATTTGTTAGCCTGAAAAATGATGGAAACCCCAAGATACGAGTAAAACTAGTGGACAACAAACTATGAATGTAGACATAAGTGACTGCTTTTCATTCTCTAATGTCAGGTTTCTCATCTAATTTAAGATTCATCTTAGTTATGCAACATGTGAAACGTTTCACATTTGCAACTACGCAGATTGCAAAAAGCATAAGAATTACTAGCCAGAGCCTGTGGCTAGAAACCAGTGAAGTTTTTTTTAATTCACCAGTCAGCTAAAAAAACTGCCAACACTTTAACTTTTCAAAGAGATCTCAGTTAAGTTTGGTACTCAATTAACTTGAATTCTGTTCATTAACAAAGTAAGGATGTATATTTTTATTTAAACATGGTTATGTCTGTTGAGTAAGTATCTTGAGACATAGACAAGAAACAGATGGTGGCTGTGGACTAACCTGTTATTTCTGTATAACTACTAGCTTCTGAAGTAAAAGTTCCAAAACCAAGAGGGAGACCCAAGTTGGTGAAACCATCATGTCTTTCAGAGGGTGACTTGTGAGTTTTTACTTAATATAAAGCTTCTTCATCGTCAACTGTGTTGCTCCTTATGTTAAGACTTGTGAATTATTACTCCTGTTCAGTATAAGTTACTATTTTGTAGATGTTTTTATAATGCAGAGTCATTCAAGGAAGAACATTTCTGAAACACTAGAGAGAAGATCTTAATCTTCCTAACTTGTCCAATCTGTACAAAATTCCTTATATGATTGTATGCTGAGTGTAGAGGAAAGATGTTTATTAAGAAAAAATATAACATCACACAAAACCAGCGTTTTTCTTCTTGTACATTTTTGTTTCAGAAATGTCTTCTGATGAAATTGCAACTTTCAGGTAACTAAGAGGTAACTGTTAGTTACCTAAATTTTGGTTTTGCTGTCTTCAGTTCTTATGCCAAGTCTAGTGCTTCTAGTAACTTAAGAAAAAGTTGAACATAGGTTTGATTTTCCATAAATTATCAGATACACGTTTTATGGAATATGAACAATTTAAATAAGAATATTTTATAAACCTAGTTTACAGTGTGTGCACTCTGGGTCCTACAGACACACCTGTGTGTGGGGAGTCCACTGAGAATTAACTTCTTGGATTAGGAACTATGCACTTCTGTTAATGTTACCTTCATTAGGCCCTCCATACTGATATTTATTTGTCGGGGTTTTTTTTTCCCCCACAGGTAGTGGGTTTTGATTTTTAGAGAGAGTATTTTTGAAGAGTCATTAAGTGAATTAACTTAATCATTTTACTATTCTGTGGTTAAAAAAACCCAGCTTCCCAAGTTAGAATGTTGCTCTTTGAAGTCACTGTAGATAATATATGTGATGCCTAAATACTCTTTTTGTTTTAGTGTTAACGAGGAGGAGAAGGTAAAGAAAAAAGGAACAGAAGAAAAGCCCAAAAAGCAAGGGAAAAAAGATGAGGAAAGTCAGAAGGAAGAAGAGAAATCAAAGAAGGAATTTGATAAAAAGGAAGGAAAGAAAGAAGCTGAACCAAAAAGAAAAAATGTTGCAAAAGTGGGTTCTGCATCAGCTTCTGATTCTGAAGATGAAGGAGAAGAACAGGAAGGGGACAAGGTATAATTTTGCTTTCCTGATAAATTTATTATAGAGGAAAGTAGCATCACTGAAGATCTTTCTTCAAGTTAATGCTAAATCTTAATGGTGGTAGTAGTCTGTCATGGCTGGTGTACAGGTATATAGAATAAAAGTTTCAGAACTATATTTTCTCAAATAATGCTTTCAGGTACTTTGAGTGTTTTCTAAGAAAAGCATCTTTTCTAAGATGTGTTTTTAACAAAGGATTTACATGTGTAAAGTGGCTTATGGCTGTTTTTTTAATCTATGTTCCCTGGAAGACAGATCTTGTTTTCCTTGGGTGCATCTGGAGAACACGCAGAAATCACATTTTTAAAAAGTACAAAACTGTCTCTAGCCAACAATTTGTAATGTCGTACTTTTTCTGGTGCTTAGTATTGCCCTTAGCATTGCACTCTGGTGCTTAGTTTTGAAAAGAAAAAAAGGAGAAAGGACTAATGAAATTGTGTCTAGCTTCAGGGAAAGCCAGCGTTTGTCAGGTTGCTCCATGGAGCAGTTGTTTCAAAGATACCTAGTTTCATCTGCTTACAGAAACTATAATTTTATAATGTTAAATTTCTTTCCAATCATAAAATGCTATATGAAAACAGAAGAAAAAAGGGGGAAGAAGTTTTCCGGCAGCTCACAGAAGAAACACTGTAAGAAGCCAACATGAGAGAGAAGTAACAGAAAGAAAGCGTAAGCAAGAGGAACAGGCAGAATCTGAATTGTAAGTCTGTTTTAACATGTGATGCCTGCAAGTTGTTGGAATATTTTGAACCTAACAGGCGGTGAAATTCCTGAAAAACTGCGAAACTGTTTTGCACTGTGTTCTACTGTTATTTCCCCCTGCCCTTTCTGGTTTTCTATCTTAACTTCTTTTTGAGGGGAGGGTAAAAAGCCCTTTGAACGAAAATGTGTTGTTGTGGGAGAATAGGAAGAATAGAACATAGAAAGTAGTGATTGTCCATCTTTCGGTGATGTAGAATCTCCAGCAGAGGACAGCTGGTGTGGTCTCTTTAGAACTAACTTAAGAATATCCCTGTGAAAGGGGTTAGTGTGAAAAACTGTTTGGGACAGCCATATTTTTTTTTTAATTTTTCGATTAAATCTGTGGGACCTGGTAGGTGCTGTTAATCCATACTTAGAGATTTTTGATGAGTTATGGAATGCACAGGTTGTCAGGAAAGCATTTCCTTCTCTGTCTGACAGAGCACATGCTGTCAAACAGAACAAGGAAAAAGTAATTACTCTAGTATTGCAAATCCAGTTGACTGATACCAAGAAAAAACTGCATTTAGAAGATTACTCAAATCAAACTTTATAGAGAAGATCCCGCCAGGAACTTGGAGAGTAGGACAATAGGAAGAAATCTGACTCATTCACTATTCTGCAAGTGAGTGAAGAAGCTGCACCACAAGAACTTGATGTTCTCATCCCCACCATTGGTGGGAGGGCAGAAGAAAGGGAAAGAACAAGGTAAAAATTTGGAGGAAAGGAAGAAAATAAAGGTCGCCTTTACCTGTAACAAAAAAAAATCCTGTCTTTTTCACATTCACTAACAGAAACGTAGTTTGTTTGGATATTTCTTTTCTCATGCTCCAGCCCTTTTTCCTCTTCTTCCTGTCACTCCTCTGGAGACCTAACATAAATATTCTGCCTACTTGTGGCAAAACTAAGAATTTCCAATTTTGGAGATACTAAATTACCTTAGCATCCATCTTTTGATATATCACTATTTAACACATGCTGATTTGATTCTGGCAATCAAACTGTCATATATTGATTTAGTTATAAAAACCAAATTTCTGCTTTTAAATAGCTGTCATATTTTATGCATTGGAGGGTAAATAGAGATTTGTTTAAGTAAAATAAAGGAGAAGTAGTGAATGCATAATGAATTTAATACCACAAAACTCAATATTGATAAAAAGTAAAACTAGTATAAGCTGATATGATTATTTTCTGGTAGCTACTTCATTAGTATTTATTTAGTTAAGGTGCTTTGTACACCATTCTGTACATATACAAAGTTTATCTGTACAGTTGAGATTGTATTGCCAGTTGAAGAAGACAAGTTTTGTGTTCTTTATGAAAGAAACATGGAAGACATACAGGCCTACATGTTTTAGGTATGCATATTAGTATGACAGGAAGAAAACTAGTCACAGGACATTTAGTTATGATAATGCTGAAATATGAAAATTCTAAAAGTAGGCTTTTAAATCTCTCAGACAGAACTGAGGGATTGTTAAAAAGAAGTTCATGATCTTCTTTGCATAAAGAGCTCAAAAGCTTGTTTCAAAGATTTCTGCCTGTCTTCATCCTGTAACTGAAATGGAGACAATTTCTTTTGTTGTTTTTCTTGAGTCTCAGCTTTATTTTCAGTGATACAATTGGGGAAAAATCAAGGAGGTTTCATTGCACTTGTAATAATATTTTTTTTCTGTATTACTACTTCCTCCAAGAACTTTTAAATTATGGCCAATTGTAAGATATATATACTGTTGCAATTAATTATTCAAGAAAATAGTCATATAGGAACTGATCTCTCCATAAATTCCCTGTGGTAATGGTAAATAATTCTACTCCTTTTGCCATGATAATTAAATTTTTTTTTCTCTGTAAGTTAGTTCCATGTAATGCCATTTTACCAGTTAATATGTCATGTTACTATGCAACAAAAACTAAAATACACTTTGGAAATGACTTGTTTTTTAAAATCCTTTAATTTACATCTTCTAAAAAAATATGGCTCGGAGAACAGAGGACTTATCAGCAGTATCTTAGCTAATTAATTTTTGTTAAATTGTTCCTCCTTAAAAAACAGGGTTTGGCTCTTTGTGGTTTTTGCGTGCTAATGTTTTGATAGAGATAATACCTCAAAATATTGCATCTCATCCAAAAACTCAGGGTGGGGTGGGGTGGTGGGGGGAAAGCAGGCTTTACAACATTGTCAAAAATTTCAACATTTTTGATAGGCAGAATAAAGAAGAAGGCAAGAAAGCAGAAGTTAAGAAGATTGAGAAGAAGAGAGGTTAGTTCCAAGAATCTAACCAGTAGTTTTTGGTCATTTTATATTTTGAATGGAATTTCTTCCTGGATAAGAAGAAATCCTCAGCCACCCTGCTGAGGGTGGCTGTGTGGTCTCAGTCTGAGATGTTTGATCCATGATTATTCTTTCAGGTTTGTGAAACAATGCATTTTTATTCTTCCATGTTCTTTGTGCAGTGCAGTAGAACCTGGTCTTTCCTATTCTGACTTCACTGTCATTTGATCTTTTAAATATCAGTCTCTTCTGTTTGTGTATATGAGAAAAAAGCTTTTATTCTTTGATATAAATCACTTCAGTTATTCCTGTCATTTTTTCCCTTTGTATCTTCTCATAATACAATACTCTAAGGGACCTCTTGAAACTATTTAGATACTACCTCTCACTAAGAAGGAGGCTTAGATTCAGATTACTATGGTCTTGCCTGCTGTCTGACCTTCAGATGGATAAATAATTATTTTTTCAGTACTCCAATCTTTGAGGGCAATCCAAGCCACAGTCTGTAATCTGTAATTTGTAGTATAGTAGAGATCGAGTGGAATGGACTCCACTCAATCCGGTGTAGCAGCAAGAGGGCAAATAAAAACTATCCAAACCAATCCAAGATGGATTTGACCTAAAGAAAACTGCTTGCATTATTGTTCAGAATATATACCAAATCCAAGCAGGCATTCAGCACATGAATTAGGGAATGCCATGTCCATTTATCTTTCACACTTCTGAAACGTGTACTGGGCATATTTTATTTGGATGGATTTGGTCTGTAACTTAAATTGTGACCAGTTTACTGAAACTAAACCATCAATATCCAGGTGTCCTGGAAGGTCTTCCAGCTCTGTAATTCTTAATATTTATTAAAACTGCTTGTTAAGCTGACCTACAATTAGAGGGTGACAGCTGTGTTTTAGAATAGAAATTTCTTTTCAGTTGTAACTCTTTAAGTATTTTTTTTAATCTTCAGAAACTTCAGTGGATTCTAGGCTTCAAAGGATACATGCAGAAATAAAGAATTCCCTCAAAATTGATAATCTTGTAAGTATACTTTTTTTAAACTGATTCATGTTTCAAATTCCAGTAGGAAATATTTGGCATGTGTTCTTGTTTCTAATTTATACTCTGAAAATGAAAGGAATTTTTTTCTATATGAAAGATAACTAGTGCTTAGATGTGGTTACTGTGGGCAGTGAAATATAAGTGTCAGCAAATTAAATCTGTTTTGGTTCAAAATAATACATTATTAATTATTTACCAGAAGCATTCAGATAGAATTACATCACATAGAACATCTGGTGCCAGGTCAGCTTGCTGAGCCATGTGGAAACACCAGGACATTGGATGCAGTAGCAGGATGCAAGTGATTAGGCCTCCAGTCCACTGACTCCACTCACTGTCAAGGGAAATCTGCTGCTTGTCAGGACTTTGGATTTGGAATGTTACTGATAGATGTTTGAGGCTTTCTGGCCTTATGACTATTTGTTTGCTGCTGCAGGTCTTCAGGTTGTGCACCAGTGATACAGTCAGAGGACACTTTGAAAGTATCAAGCATGACTGTGTGACTTTGAGAGTAATGGTAAAGGTATGGGGACCCAGGTGGTGATCCCTTTATTGAGGAAAGGTCTCACAAAGGAATGGATAGGTGTGCTAGGAGGTGGCAAGATCCACCCTAAAGTAGTGCTGCCAATGGGCAGGCCAGCCTGGTTAAAGAGTGTCAAACTAGGAATGGTAGCAGAGGAGGAAGTGGTGGAGGAGGATGGCAATCAGATGTAAACAGATGTCAGCAGTGTGATGTAAACTGACTTTGTAATCAACAGAATTTCTTGGCAGGGCTGGACTGAAATTGCATGACCATAAGCATCAGCACATTGAATGAGGAATTGCTGGCAGCCCAGCATAATAAGGAAAACCTTTCTGGAGTGTCATCTCTTAGGGATGGCTGTAATAATACATATATTGTGAGGAGCAACTGTGGGGAACTGGAATCTCTCTGCAGTTGCTGGGCTGTGGCTTCATTGGTATCAGAGATTTGGGTAGAAGTGAGGTGAGACATGCCTTATATGTTTACAGGCTCTTTAGGAAAGATGAGTGCTGGGAAGACAAGATGAAGGATAACTTTATGTGAGAGACCAGTTGAAAGGTGTGGAGCTTTGCAGTGGGACAGCTTATCAGTGAACTGGGAGCTTACAGGTCAGGATTAATGGGCAAACCAAAATAAGTGACATCCTGAGAATGCCTTCTGCAGATCACTTGATCAAGGAGAAGCAGAGAATTAAGTCATCTTAAGACAATGGGGAGGCGCCTTTTATTCTGACTGGAAGCTTAAAATACCCTGGTATTTGCTGAAGGGACATGCAGATAACACAGCAAAACAGGAAGCTTCTGGAGTTTGGTAATTGCCTAACAGGTGATGAAGGAGTTGGTAAGCCAAGACCTGATCCTCCAGACAGCAAAGATCTCAACAGGCATATGAAGGTCAGGGGCAACCTTGGCTGCAGTGACTGTGATAGTGAAGTTCAGGGAGAAGGGAGCAGGGTGAAAAGGATCATAGCCCTGGACTCAGGAGAGCAGACTTTGATCTCTGCAGGGGTCTGCTTGGAAGAATCTCTTGAGAGACCATACTAGAGGGAAGACAGGACAAGGAGATCTGGCTCACTTTTAGGGATTACCTCGGTCTTAAGGTTGATTCATCTTAATGGCTAGGAAAATGTGGGCCTGCTGCTGAATGGGATAGGCAGATAGGTGCTTTAGCAAAAACGGAGGTAACAAGTAGTGAAAAAGGCAAAGGTAACCAGTGTCTTATTGACTTCAGTTTGCTTGTACAATTCTGCTCCTAGGTCCCTGAGACCATGGGAAGATGAAAACAATAAAATCTTGATGCTCAGAGGACAAAAATCAAATTAGAGAACATTTAGACAGTGACCCAATACAGAATAAGCATAAGAGTGCCAGAGGAGCTGGATGATGTCATTGTCCATCCACTCCATTTTGTTTTTGAAAAATCATGGTGATGAGGAGCTAGTTCCTGAGGACGGGAAGAAAGCAAATGTCACACTCATCTTGCAGAAGGAGGATCTAGGTTACTACAGGCCAGTCAGTCTCACACCGATCACTTGAAATGTGATGGGACAAATCCTCCAGAATATTGTTTCCAGTGATTTGAAGTACAGTAAGAGCTTTAAGAGTTGTCAGCATAATGAAGATGAAATTATGCTTGACTAAAATGATGTCCTTTTGTGAGATAACTAGCTTGGTGGATGAAAGAATTGCTATTGTTTCTGTTAAGATTAAAATGGCTTTTGACACTGTCTCTCTGGCTTCAAAGATAAACTTAAGAGGTCTGAACTAAACAGGCGGATGAAAAGGTGGACTGAAAACTGACTGAACAGTAGGGCACTAAAAACTAATCGGTGACAGAGTCCAGCTACAGGCCAGTCACTAATAGTCAGTACTATTAAAGTGTGTCATTTAAGACTGGAATGATGATACAAACCACACCTATAGCAAGTTTGCAAATGATACAAAACTGAAATCAAAGGTTTGATGGGCGTGTTGCCATCCAGAGAGAAATGGGCCAACAGGAGCTTCATCAACTTCAGTTGCAGTAGCACACCTGTGGAGCAATAACCCTGTGCCTCCAGCATGGCCTGGGGAGTGAATGGCTGAATAGCAGCTTGTCAGAAAATGACCTGAAGGGTATTGTTGGACACCAAGCTTAGCATGAGCCACCAATACAGTTTTGCAGCTAAAGTGGCCAACAGCTTTCTGGGCTACATTAGGGAGAGTTGCTAGAACATGGAAGGAGTGTGCTCTACCTGGCACTGATGAGACATGGACCTACTGTAGTGTGGAGTTGTGTTTGCACTGTATATCCCCTCATAATGGTTTGTCCCTCCATATCCCCTTCTTGTATCCGTTTGGTTCATCCCAGCTTTCCCAGCAGTACCTGTATGTCCATCAAGCCCCAAAATCCCTGACTCATCCCCGTCTCCTCCCAGGTGATGTGTCCATCACCTCGTGACCCTTCCCCTTTGTCCAGAGCCTTCTCACAGGGTCACCAGGTACCTGGACCCTGGCTTGAGGCCTTGTCCCCAAAGAGCCACTCCCATGTCCTTCCCCCATGGGCTGCTCAGGTTCCCCCCCCCCCCCATATCTGGCTGCTCCGAGCAGGGAGGCCCTCTTTTGCTCTGGATGTCCTTCAGATTCGGATGTAGCCTGGGATCTCTCCAGGCCCTCATTAAACTACGGAATTAATCTAGAGGAGGAGCACCTCTTTCCTTTGTTTGAGGGACCAGCTCGTCTTTGGACTCACGAGGGAGTTTCTCAAAGTCCACCGGGATTCAACGAGAAGCTCCTTTTCTCTGCCCGACTCACCCCACTGCCCAGCTGGCCAAGGTCCATGGAGGACTTACCCCTGTGGGTTTGAGGGGGAGATGCAGCACTGTAGGGTGCCTAGCAAAGGGCCACAAAGATGGATTAGTGGCTTGGAGCATGTGTTGAAAAAGAGGAGCCAAGAGAGCTGGGAGTGGTCAATCTGGAGAAAATACAAAGATAAGAAATAAGCATGAGTGAAGAAGTATGGTATGAGGAGCAGCAAGCTGTTCCAGCTAGGGAAACACAGAGTTGTTCTGGCTGTTGGAAGCAAAGTTCTGGTAGTGAGGTGGTGGGGGACTGCCTTGTGCTAGACTTAGTTCCAGCCTGCTCGAGTGGAGGAACCACCACAGGAACCACTGCAGGGCATGGCTGAGCCCCTCAGACTGGATGGCAGTGCATCTGTGTAAACTTACTTAAAAAGAGGGTAAAGCATACTAGGTAGCAGGAAGTGAGAGTATAAGGACAGTTCTTTGTATTAACTACAGTGTTTTTGTGCCTTCTCAATGGTTAATTGCTTGTGAAAAATTATGCATGATAAAGACTGACTATGGTGATCAGCTTTGAGCATAGAAGTTCTAGAATCATGAAAGCAGCATAAAACTTGCTTTTTATGTACGCTGAAAGCATAAAATTCCTGTTAAATATTACAACTTAGTTAAATATAATCTGCCTTTTATGGGAGTAGCTAAGAGAAAACTGTTGTTAAATTTTTGTTGGGAAGTTTGACTATATAAATTGCTCTAAAATTAAGGATATTATAGGAAGGTGTCATTGAGTACAGAAGTTAGGTTAGTATGGCTAATTAAAGATTACTAACATGTAAGTCTTCAGACAAATTTTTTGTTTATATACAGGATGTGAGCAGGTGTATTGAGGCTCTTGATGAGCTTGCATCCCTTCAAGTTACAATGCAACAAGCTCAGAAACATACAGAGATGATCTTAACTCTCAAGAAGGTGAGATTTTCAATGTTAGTTAACACAGTGTGTATGTTTTCTTAAATTGATACCAGGTTTATTTATTATTGGAGTACTTTGTCCAGTCTGGATCCCTACAGATCAAGAATGATGCAGACAGACTTGAAAGGGCCCAGAGGAGGGCCATCGAAAAGATCAAAGGGCTGGAGAACCTGCCCTGTAATCAAAAACTGAAGGGTTTAGTTCTTTCCTTCCTGGAAAGTCATCATGTTACTCAGCTGTTCAAAGGGCTGCTGCAAAGAGAGGGTTGAGGCTTTTGTCTTTACCAGATGTGGGGCAATGGGTACAAGTTGCAAGTTGCACTGGAAAAGGTTTTATTTTGATACTAAAAAAACCTTTTTTTTTTTTTTTTTTTTTTTACAGTAATAAGAATTGTTTTACTGTAACAGCCTCCTTAGGGATGTGGTGGAGTTCCATCACTAGAGGTTTTCAAATTGTGATGAGATCAAAGGTGCTTGATAATGTGGTCCCTTTCCCATGAAGGGTAGGACCAGAGGATCTTTTGAGGTCCCTCTCAACCTGGCAGTTCTGTGACACTTCAAGTGCAAAAGTCTATGATCTCATTGTAGGTTAAATGAAGAATTTAAGCTAGTGTGTAGTGAAATTACACAGATATTTAAGCACCTAAGTGGAGCCTGTTTTATTACTTTGATTTCAGATACGAAAATTTAAAATTAGCCAAGTTATCATGGAGAAATCTACAATGCTATATAACAAGTTCAAGACCATGTTTCTGGTTGGGGAAGGAGATTCTGTTCTTTCCCAAGTACTGAATAAATCACTTGCTGAGCAGAAGCAGCATGAAGAAGCTAATAAAACCAAAGAACAGGGGAAGAAAGGAGCAAACAAAAAAACTGAAAAGGAAAAAGACCAAACAGGTGAGTCACTGTGGCTTTACTTTCTTGTCACATAAAAGACTTGTTCATTAGTTTCTGAGCCAGCTTCAGAATATCCTTGATGCAGGAGTTTCACCAGTCTATGAAAACCTTTTCGTATCTGAAGTTGTCAAGGAAGTACTGCTACAAATAAGTTTCAAATTCAACGTAACATTTACCATGGCCATTTTATCTCAATTGGCTAAAGGAAATGGCTTTTGCAAAAATTAGGTCTTGCAAATTTTACTTTTGTAAATTATCAAACTTGATAATGTTACAGAATTAAAAAAAAAACCAAAAAAAAAACCAAAAAAAACCCCAAAACATTAAATGTGAAGTAGAATGGCATACTACCATTGTTGCACTTTAACCAAGGCAGCAGTCAAACCCATCACAGCCACTTGTTCACTCCTCCACCAGGAGGATCAGGGAGAGAATCAGGATCATAAAAGGAAGAAAACATACAGGTGGAAATAAACAGTTTAATGGGGAAGGCAAAAGCTGTCCACATAAAGCAAACCAGCGCTTCCTATGGGCAGCAGGTGTTCAGCCATCCCTGGGAGAGCAGGGCCCCCATACATAATAGGAAAATAAATGTCATCACTCAAATATATTCCCCTTCCTTCCCCCCTATTTCACATACTGAGCATGATGCCATATGGTCTGGAATATCCCTTTGGTCAGTTTGGGTCACCTGTCTCAGCCGTGTCACCTCCCATGTGGCCCCAACTTCCTCCCCAGTGTAGGAACATAAAAAGGCCTTGGCTGTGTGTAAGCCCTGCACAGAAGTCAAAAACATCTCTGTATTATCAACTTTGTATTCAGCACAAATCCAGAACACAGCCCCATGAAGAAAATTAACCCCACCCCAGCCAAAACCAACACAATGTTCTATTCCTAGTAGCTGTTTGGTACCTAAGCTTCTGC
The DNA here is from genome assembly GCF_048771995.1 of Taeniopygia guttata. NCBI lineage: Eukaryota > Metazoa > Chordata > Aves > Passeriformes > Estrildidae > Taeniopygia > Taeniopygia guttata. The sequence goes on along the minus strand of NC_133063.1, from coordinate 73,533,646 downwards.
CACAATGAGAAATTGCAACTGCTTAGTTTCCTTCCCTAGCCCTTTCTATATCATACGTCCTCTACCATGTGTAGCAGCAACTTTTAACCACTTCTGTGTTACTTCCCTGATGCAACTTCTGTAGTTCAGCATAACAGTAAAGAAATAATAATTTATGGCAGGAGAATGTATTTATGCTCTTAACATTACAGTTCCACATCAATCACAAGCAATTATACAGCAGAATATCAAAAGCTTTCTGTAGTAAGTGTGCTCAATAATAATTTTAAATCAGTACTAAAATATATACATTTTTAAATAGAGGAATAAAATGAGACAGACACGCTGAAAAGCTGTGTTGCAATGTAGGAGTTCTACTCATCAATTCAAGTTATTTAGATCCTTGATCTCCACAAGCACCTCACAGAAACTACATTTACTTTAAAATTTATTTCTGGGAGCAGAACTGGGGTTTTTTTTCAGAAAATCATTTAGAAGTTACACCACCTGGATCAAGACTAAACAAATTATTGTAACAAATTAATATAACTGAGGTGCCAAGGACTAAACACAACTATAGTAGGAATATCACTATACTTGTAATTGTTAAAAAAGCAAGGATGATTTTAAAATCCCACATTTTCTGGTGTGAGAATGTGTGATGAAGTACAGGTTCCATACAGATCTTTTCTCAACAGTACAACTAATACTTTAACAAAGAAACTACACTGACAGGCTTCCTGGGCATAGTCTGGGTAGTGAAGCCATTCCAGATAAGGTTAACACAACTTCTGCAGAACACAGTGAAATACCATGTTGTTGCCCAGTCACATGGAGAAATGGGAAGAAGTTCTGTCAGAGTAAAGGGATATTTTATGGAAGTAATTTTTCTTTATTTGTTGTAAAAAGAAAATCTGATCCTTACATGCATTCTTTTGCCCTTTTAAAAACTGAACTGCTGAACCCTGACTATCTTCACAATGATAGTCAATACAGAATTATGTAATTGCTGGTACTTAATGTACAGCATCAGATTATCTGCTTTGTAACAAAGAAATATAGCATTTACTGTTTTATTGAATTCCTCCTGTGGCCTTTGAGTTCAGAACTGATTCTGAGCAAGTATAAATAGATAAACTGTAAAAATTCAGATGAATAACATCTTGTCTTTTTTCTTACTGTACCCCAGTAGTTTAATAGAGGAACTCTTTTATAAATCTGCAACTTCAAGTAAAATGGACCATTACTTCAGAGAGTGATGTTCCTCAACTCACTCAAAACTCACTGGCTTGTAATACCACAGCAAAACATTTAGTCATCACAGAAATTCTTTAAGATGTTAAATATTTCTGCATTGACTACACTAAATATACCTTCCAACTAGTGCTGCTTTCCTGCTTGAAAAATTCATGCTATCATTAAACACTTATATAACTTGTATTTTGATTATATGTGACTTGTGGTAGTCAAGAATAAATGAGATGTAATGGAACTAATAATTTCACCAGTTAAAGCAACAAGAATCCCCCAAAATTAACTGGTTAGAATGGTAGAAAGAATTTACTACTGAATTGACTACTGAAGTATATTCTCTCACTGCTCAGAATACAAACAAGTATTAGGCCTATGATCTGTAGCCTAGCGAGCACAGAAGAACTTGAAGTTGCATGAAAAATACAAACTGTTCAATTCCCATAAGATGAGGCACGTGACATGGGATGTTCAGAAGTTGAAGCCATATCAGTTAGTGTCTTTGTATTGTTTCAGCTGCCTGGGTATCAAGGTGAGGGGAAAATATTTATGTTTTGTTTGATTATGGTAAAGAAATTATCAGGGGCTATTATAATACAGTTTTATTCCCTGCAAGTACCACTTTTCTGCTATTTTCTTTTAAAGGTTCGAAGATTCTGAATGGAGGTTCTGAAGCCCAGGACACCAACCAGTCACAACACAATGGAGAAAATGCTGAAGAAAGGAAAGATAGGCATGAAGCTGGCAGTAAGAAAAAGTAAGTTAATAACCTTATTGAGCCGAGGATCTGTTCTGCTCTAGCTTAATCATGTAAAATAGAACAGCAGTAGATGGAAGTTACTTAACCATGTTAAGGTACTGTTTTTTTCATAGTTTGCTATCAGCTTTAGAGAGTAACAGTGTGCAAATCTTCTGTTTAAGTTTTGAATGAATATTCTTTCACTCGCTGCTGTGGTAGAGACTTAAAAAACATAAAAGAATGTCCTGCTATTGGAGAGAATCAGCATGTGGTGGACCAGGGCAAAGTAAAAGCTTTTTCTTGTGTTATAGGCTATTAAGTTGGAAGCAAAGGAAGTCTGAACCAAGTTTTATAGAAACTAATGAGATTTATTAATATTTTTTGTGAATTCATGTATTGTCATCAATAGACAGCCACTTTAAATCATTTTCTACAGTTTGGCTATAAAAGTCACTCAAATGCAGGTAAACTGCAGGCTAGGACTTAAACCTGTGAAATTTCAGACGTCTGAATGCTTTATAGAGTTGAATGCACTGATTTTAACCAAAAATCTTGCTTGAATAAGAATGCTTGAATTTGTCTGGCATTAAGTATTTAAACTTTGGTTGCAGCAAAAAATATGTTTTGTAAACATAAGTAACAAGCAATGAATCTCTTACAGAAAGATAAACACTTAATAGAATTTAGTAACAAATTTGAAGTACACTTTGTTTTCTCCAGGCACTCTGCACCTTCACTCGGAGATTCTTTTTGTTCAGCAGTATGTATTGGAGCAAGCTCCTTTCATTACTGTTTTCAAGCAGATCCAGAGAAGCTGCAGCTGCCTGGTATTCTTTTGGCTATCTGCCAAGTTAAAAATATACAAAAGAGTGGAATATTGACTGTTATTTACAGTAAGGTAAACTTAAACACGACAAAACAACAACAACAAAAAAGCCACTTAAGATGAAAATTTATCTGGTATTTATTGTGAGGCAGCCTCAGAAGTACTGAAGTGGATTTGGGAGTTTTCAACTAGTTACAGTGAATACTCACTTGGTCTAAACAAGCAACATGCTACAGGAACATAGTGGAGTTAAAAGTGTAGGTTCTCATACAGGTTATATTCTAGCCCATGCTTAAACAAATTAAATAAACATATCTATTAAGTGTGTGTATGGTGTCTGCTGTGGCTTTGAACCTACACTCCAATGATCATTGACTTCGATAACTTACTGGTAGCTAACAGCAAAAAACCAGATTTTTAAATAAATCCCTTGCAAATACAGTGCATGTTGAGAAGTGCATCCACATGTCTGAATTCAAGCTCCATAATCTCCAGCATACAAACTTCCTTTCATTCAATATTTTGTCTACCAATATTTGGTTTCTTATAAGTGAGAAACAAGTAAATGAAATAAATAATGTCCAAAACACTTGTGTGGCTCACTCTAAGCAAAGAGCTGGTAAACCTCTTAAATCACAAGACTATATTTGGTTCTGAACATTTCTCCCTCTGCTAGAGGGAAGACATGTCTGTACCTTTCTGAAGATGTAATTCAGAAATTTTGAAAAAAGTTCTGTAAATTAAAATTTCTGATCTGATTGGCACGTAAGAACATTTTTCAGGTGCTTTTTGTAAAAATGCATACTGCTCCAGAAGGTTACCTCAGTGTTCAGAGATACAGTGGATTTCAGTGGCAGGAGGTAAAGCATGTTAAGCTAGAGCACTTTTCCACCTAAACTGACATACAGTACAGATACAAATGGAGCTCTGAATGACTGCCCTTCACAGCCCATCACATACATCAATAGTGATGCCACTCACTGCCAGCTTAGCTTCAGATTTGAGGACGTTTTAGGGTAACAACAGCTGGCATTGCCAACAGCCTCAGTTCTCCAGGCTTCCTGTACTGCTGAGTGCTCATCAGCATTGCTTGCTCTAGACTGTGCAATCACCTGGAATACGTCTTGCCTGCTGCTTTTGTATGTGATCAATAACGTTGCTTTATTTTGTTTCTAGGACGTGTGGTGAAGAGAGAGAGCTTGAAAAGCCAGCAGATGATTCTGCCTTTGAAAATAAATGACATCACTGAAGTTTTGTTGTTTGGTTTTTTTAATTACAGATTAAATAGGATTGTTAAGTTTTGCATTTGAAATCTATAGACTGCTGAAATTCTAAATAATTTTATAAGCATAGTATTTTGAAGTTAAATTTTGTGGAATAAAAGTCCCTTTAATCTTGGTTTTAAAGTATTTAAACACTTTTGCCAATAGTTATATCCAGTATTAACAGGTAACACATTTCAAAAGATGAAAATCCCACTTAGAAAATGCTTACATGTTACAGGACTTAGAGTTGTAGTATATTTTTAACTTGCTACTGTGTGTTTGTCTAGTTAATAGCAGGAAAAAGTGTAAATACTTCTAACTCTCCAGTTGCTTCATTTGTATAAAACCTCTCTTCCTATGATACTTACCTCTGTGCAGTTTTTCAACTCTTGTTGGGGATGTCTTTTCACTGTGTTTTGTAGGAGTTGAAAGCGGCATTTTTATAGCTGTTACAATGTTAATGTATGAGTATACTTCATTGTTTGTTTTTGTTTAAAATACGTTTAGTTCTGTTCTTGCAAAATGCATTGTGCCAATTTACTGCAATGTGACTTTTATTATTTGCTTTTGGTATAGAAAGTATACTGAAAAGTGTGGTGTTCTCACAGAACCTGCTGCTGCAGAATGGTTGGAAAAAACTGTCTTGAACGATTTATGGAATTAAAGAATTTTAAACTGATTAAGACATCCTTGTGTAGACAGAACCATTCATAGGAAAAACATGAGTCTGGTTTTAGTACTCTTTTGATTTTACTGCTCTGGCATTAACTTGGGGATCCCTAACTAGAATTTTAACAGAAACACTGGTAAAGTGATTTAATTCCTGGAGGCATGAAAGGGAATAGAAGAAGTACAAATCTCTGAAGCATGTTTCTTGAAACACAGACTTTGCCCAAAACTGTAACATTTGTATGTGGTATTTGACAGAGGACAGCCAGGTTAAAAAGTAGAGTTTGAAAATCCTGAGAATACACATAGAACATGCTGAGTTGAAGGGAACCCACAAGGATCTTCAAAGTCCCAACTCCTGGCCTTGCACAAGACACACCATATGCCTGAAAGCATTGTCCAAACACTTCTGAACTCGGTCGGGCTGCTGCTGTGACCACTTCCCCAGGGAGCTGTTTCAGTGGCCAACCACCCTCTGGGTGAAGAACCTTTTCTGAATATCCCACCTAAACCTCCCCTGACACAGCTTCAGGCCATTCCCTCAGCTCCTGTCACTGATCACAGAGATCTGTGCCTGCACCCTTCTTCTTCCCCTTTTGAGTACATTGTAGACTGTGATGAGGTCTTGGTTCAGTCTCATCTAGGCTGAAGAGACCAAGAGACCTCAGCCACTCCTCACAGAGCTTCCCCTCAAGGCTCTTCACCATCCTCATTGCCCTCCTCTGGACACTGTAACAGTTTCATGTCCTTTACTGTGGTGCCCAAACCAGCCCCTAGCACTTGAGGTGAGGCTGCCCCAGCTCCGAGCAGGACAATCCCCTCCCTCACCTGGTGATGCTGGGCCTGATGTCCCCCAGGGCCGGGGCTGGCCCTCCTGGCCGCCAGGGCACTGCTGACCATGTTCAACCAGGACCCCCAGGTCCTTTTCTGTGGCACTGCTTTCCAGCATCTCATTCCCAGTCTGTCCATACATCCAGGGTTGCCCTATCCCTGGTGCATCTCAGAATTTGGCACTTTCTGTTGTTGAACGTCATATCGTTGGTGATTGCCCAACCTTCCCACTTTATGGTCTCTGCAGGGCCTCCCTGCCCTTGAGGGAGTCAACAGCTTCTCCCAGTTTAATACCATTGGCAAACTCACTCAGTATCCTTCAAGTCCTGCATCTGGGTCGTTAATAAAGAGGATGAAGAGCACAGGGTCAAGGATAGAGCCCTTTGGAACCCCAGCAGTGACCGGTTACCAGTCTGCTGTTACCCCATTCACTGAAATCCCCTGTGCCCAACACATGAGCCAGTTGCTCACCCATTTCATGAGGCATTTACTGTGTTGTACACAGGATATTCTTTTCCAGGAGGATACTGTGAAAGACAGTATTGAAAGCTTTACTGAAATCCTAAAAGATTATATGTTCTAGCTCCCCTTGATTAACTAGGTATGTTACCTTGTCATAAAAGGAAATTAGGTTTGATAAGCAGGACTTTCCCGTCATGAAGCTGTGCTGGTTCGTTCTGACTGAAACCTGCATTGTCCTTCAGGTGTTTTCAGGAAGTCACAGAATAATCTCCACAATTTTACCAGTCACTGAAACGAGACTGACAGGTTTGTAGTTTTCAGGGTCATCCTTCTTGCCATTCCTGAAAATTGGAACAATGTTAGCCAGATTTCAGTTGACTGGACCTGTCCAAATTCCCAAAATAATTCAAAACTCATTGAGAGACCTTGCAGTGACATCAGACAGCTATTTGGAGTACTCTTGGATGAATCCCATCAACCCCAAACACTTAAACGGGATCCAGCAGATCCTGCACAGGTCCAGGGCCCACTAGGAGTTGGTCACTCTCACAGTCCTGGTCCTCCAGCTCAGGACACTGGGACCCCCCATGCCCCATAACCCAGGTTGAAGAGAGGCAAAGAAAGCATTAACATCTCTGACTTGTCTATGTCCCTGTTGGTGAGGTAACCATCCTCATCCTGTAGGTGAGGGACAATGATTTTTCTGCACTGCCTTTTGCTACTGATATTTTAAAACCCACCCTCTTTTTATTGTGCCCACAATTCTGGAAAGCTTTAACCCCAGTTGAACTTTGACTACATTAATGTTCTTCCTGCAGTGGGAGCACCATCTCTGTATTCCTTGCATGCATGCCCCCTGTCCTTGCTTCACCAAGTACACACCAGGTCTGCCTAGACTCAAAAAGAATATCCCCACTCAGCTAACCTGGCCTCCTGCTTTGCCACATTGGCTTCTGACATTTTGAGGTTGCTCGCTCCTGCATTTCTGATCTTGAAGATAAAACCTGAGGTTAAACCTGCAAGTTCAATCACCATGGCAGCTCCAGTATGAAACTGTCTTTGGCAGATGGCCACAATGATTGACCTCCACAGACTGTGACTTCTGACAATCTCCAGCACTTCTCAACAGACTGATGTTAAAGGGGAATGACTGACATGGCTGTACAGCTTCACCATCAGATAAGCAGCATTCTCATTTAGCTTACAAATAGAGGTTTGTCACTATATGCTGGATTCTGCAGATTTCCATGTTCCAGCTAGTCATAAGATGTACTTTATTGAAACCTCAAGGAACTCTCAAACAACTTCCACTTTTACCCTTGAAAGTATTTCTGTAAAGATGTTACTGGCAATCCTCACATAAAGCATTGCTTATTTTTTACCATCCCTTTTATCAAACCTTATACCAAAAAATAAAAAAAAGGTACTGTATATTTGACAAGGATGCTGAATTGCCAAATCCACCTAGTTTTCACACAAGTATTGATAAGCTCACTCAGCTGTCACAACTGTTTCAGAAATAATGGAGCACCTTGCCACTGTTTCAGAGTTGAGATTGGATGCAGAGATGAAGGTCCTGATTGTGTGGTGCAATCACTCTGTCCATAGAGCTGCTTGGGCTTTGTACTGCCTAAATTTACTTCTCATTTACAAACCATAAATAATCTAAATTCATAAAGTCTGACATAACTATAGAATGGGTCATCTCACCTTCAAAGATGCCTGAATGGCCCTAAACTGTGTCTCTTGAAAGATACAAACATAAGAGCTAAGAGTGACTGGGCATTCACTTAAAAGTCTCACAAGGAATAAGGCTGATTCTTTCTTAGAAAACACAGCTATGCACAAAATTTAAAGCAGAGTTAATTTCAACAACAGCATCCCTACTTCAAGAATGGAGTTAACTACAGGTTAAACTATTGTGCAGCCCTGTTGAGTTGTTCATCATTCAAGTACATAGGGGACTCTTGTGGTAATGTTACAAGTGCCTGGATAGCACTGGGAAATGCTATAGCACTGTCTATATGAATCATGTTTTCTTTTGGAACTTCATGTTAACATAAAATCAGAGGGAACTCTTCTCTTCCTCAATACAAGAAACAGTGTTGTATATCACCTTGTCAGCAAGGCATAAACTTTCATCAGGGAGAGAATCTACAAGACATTGGGAAGTACCACAGATTCAGGTTAATGTTTTTCAGATTCAAATAGCAACACACAGACAGGGGATTATTAAAAATAATTTTTTTCTCATTTTTTGTCATGAAGTAATAAACCTGATTGTATGTTTTCTTCATCGAAACACTCATAGTATTTAATAAGCTGTTAAAACAAATAGCCAGCTGGTGTTGTAGAGATTTAGCTGCAAATGGGCATTGTATGCAATGCTGGATTTCACTCAGAGGACTCATTCCGACTTACCAAATCAAGACCAGAATCAGTTGTCCTGTGACAACTTCTGGGATCTTTAGAACCTATGACTTAGGTTCATCACGTAAGTCTATGACTTAGGATGCATCACTGAATATGAAGGAGGACCACATCATATGAACAGCAAGCTTCTAATATGATTCTTCTCTGTTTTGTAGTTAAGCACTGAATACTCTCAACTCCCACACCCAGACTGTGGCTACTTTCTCTCTTCATTACTGGAAGTATGGGACTGACCCAGTAAAATTTCTTAATCTGCAGAGACACCAATTTTTTTATATATTTAATCTTAACTTTTAATTAAGAAGATAAATGAGTTGTGTGAGAGACAGCATATTTGAAGCAAATTAATTTAATGAAAGAGTAAACTCACATTTTGACACTCCCTTCTCTTTACGGCTAAAGAAAGAAAAAAAAATGCCCCCACAAAAAAACTATTGATTAGTGCTTTAGAACTCAAGCTAGCTCTCTAGATGATCCCTGATCCTATACTGAAGCAGATTGGGAAGCCTGTATATTTATGGGAGACAGCTGAAAGAGGAGGAGATAGGGGAAAGATAAGGAGTAGCAACTTGTGAGGCAAATGCTGAAGTTGCAACCTGTATAAAAGAGGATCTTTAAAGCAGCTGCTACAGCACCACAAACCAGCCCAGCCCCAGCAGTTGGACTTGTCACAATTGTGGTGGGCAAGGCACTTCATTTTCTGCAGATTCCTGAAGGATAAGAGAACCCTCACCACCTGCTTTTACAAGTGGTTGGTTCATTGAAATACATAGGCCAACAGCTGGCTGGTTTACAAAACAGGACAGAAAACCCTTTATTTTTTTTTGGTGTTCCTAAAAAACCACATGGATTTATATCCAAATGACTTAATACACAACTAGAAAGCAGTAAGATATGGGAGTAATAAATGAAGTCCTACAGGTGCTTCAGATACCTTTGTTTCAAGACATCTAAGATAATCAACTCAGCACTGGCAGAATCTGCAGCTACAGGACCTCAACAGGATTCAGTTTGTCACTCTTCTGTATGTGGATTGTCAGAGCAGGCCAACTTCCCCAAACCAGAACTAGCTGAAGTTTTCAAAGGAAAAACTGTTAGCTTTAACTTTCCTAAAACAAAGATCTCGACTAACATACTCATTCCAGAAGACTTTAAGAAAAAGAATATCCTGTCTTGACAGTGTTTCAGTTTAACAAGAGACTTGTACAAACTACAAATTCACCCCATTTTAATAAAAAAAAAATTACATTACAATAACTGAATGATACTAAATAAAAAGGTGCGCAATGAATACTGCATACACTGTAAATAGTTGGCAAATTTATTCAAAAGGCAGGCTACAATTCAGTAATGGTGAAATGGAGTTTCCTCTCTACAGAATCAGTCCTCAGAGTCAGAAACCAGGGACAGCAAAAGCCTCCAGATGCAAGCTTTCATTTGTAGGAAAGACTCAGGAGTTCAACCAATATTCTGAGCTTCTCTTTCAGAAAGTGTTCTCCTCCCTACAAATTCACTGTTTTCAAGGTAAGCTATATACAGATCATGTTCTCATTCACAGTTTACAGAGCCTTGGATGCACAGAGCTTCTCAAAATCACAGTTTCTTTTGCCAGGTATTCTCAAACATCCACATTTTACAATCCATAGCATCCAAACTACTGGAATGTTGTAAAAGTGTATTACATTTTTGCATGACAACTTATCTGTAAAATCATACATACTTACTCAGAAAAACACACCAGACAGTCTTCAAGTGCAAAGGGCTCCTTCCAGCTCATGGGAGAGGATTACATGCCTAACCTGAAACCCTGCAGCAGTATATTCAAACCTCATGCTGTCCAGTGGGTTTTAACAGCCAGAACAACAGATTCAACAATGTCATTCAATGAATTAATCATGGCACATGTCAGTTTCAGTTGAAAATCCCAGGATCAACATAAGGATATGCAAGAAACTCCCCCAGTTTATTGCCTTCTGCATCATAATGGAGCATCCGAAAACAAACATCACAGAAGAAACAAGGATCCTCTGGTGCCAGACTGTCTCTGTTGGTTACCCACCTGCAGGTTACAAAACACAAGTGTTTTCTTATGAGTGCAACACACTTGCGGCAAACATCTCAACAGTTTACTCAGGACTAGGGATGGCAGCAACAAACATCAGTAATAATTTTATATACACAAGGTTCTACCTATATTGCATATCTCCTATCCCAGCATACAGCTCATTTCCAAAGTCCCCGCCCATTCCTTGTTAACCCCAGCAGCTCCAGCAGTACTTCCCGAGAAACTCCTCAAACCTCAAAACCTCCTCAAAGCGCATTAAAAAAAAAAAATAACAGGAATCTTCTGTCCACTCTGTGGCCACCTAAATAATAAATCTTTTTTTCCTTTAATACAAGAAACTCTGAAATGAAGCAGACATGTACTGACCCAAGCTCTTCTGAGTAATCAAAACCATCTAGGAGTCTAAAAGCAGGACCCAAATGATGCAGACAAGACCAGGTGAGGATTGCAGCACACTCCAGCAAGCACTGAAGTTAACGCGAACACAAGTTAACATGTACAAGGAGAGCCTGCCATGTCACTGAGTAATTAATTTATGATAGCACTCAAGAGGCCACAACAGCTGAAGGTCTCTGGTGATTACAGATGCTATCTGCACAGATTAGAACACACTGGACAGCCAGCCAAAGCAGCTCTGCTGTCTATGGTTTAGCATGTCCCCACTTAAGCTTAGTGCTTAATCCTGGTTTTAATTTAATGCATTTACATCACCTCTGGTAATGCCCTCCCCATCCCATCTTTCCCCCATATTGACCCTTTGGCTCCACCTCCCCTTATGGCCAAATGCCTTCACAGATGCCTTGTAAAGGCATCCTCAGGGCTCTGCTCAGAATGCTAGGATGGACTGCCATCTCAAGGGGAATTGGCTCTTTGCCTGATTCCAGGGAAGTCTAAGGCCAAACAAGCAAGACAATGAAGACACAGTGGCTGTGTCAAACAGAGGCTGAGTGCATTAAGTTGTCATGAGGGAAAAACAGGCAACCACTGTTTTTGCAAATAAATAATTCAGATCTATAAAATCATGGAGCCTAGCCTAGTCTTTAGAAAAATTTCTACTGTTTATTGAAAGTCTTGTCTTGTATCTAAATTAACATCACTAAAGTGTATAAAGATCATCAAATTCATATTCTGCTCTTTAAAGAGCAGAAAATCACAAAGAGTCCCTTCAAGAACAGCTGCAGAGCACACAGTTTTCAGGTTGAGGTTAGGAGTTTCCTGTGAGGCAAGTTAAATGCCTTTTAAAAATCTCTAGATTTTATTATATTAGAGTTAGACAGATCTACACCTGCACAGATGCTAGATTAAACAAAAGTATAATTTTGGTAAATTAAGTTGAAACACATCTTACAAAAGAGGAAAATGGAGCATTTTCCCTCAAAAGCAGGATTTTCGAAAGCAATTGATAAGATAGTCAAGCTCTAGATATGGAAAAGGGCATGAGCCAAATAATTAATCTTTTACTCATTTAGTTCTTATAAACTCCTGAATCAATTCCAAATGAACGCTACCTGCAGGAAGCCTCTTCCTGGTAAGAAAGAGGTCAACTGCTTGAAAAGTGAAGATTATTTTTATTATGAAATAAATACAGAGCTTTGATTTTTACTATTTTTTTTAAGTTAACAGCAGCACCTAGAAAGAATTAAGACAACAATGACATCAAGACTGTAGCATACCTTGCTGTATACATCTTGCACACAAAACATTTTCTGGTACATAGCCAATGTTTTTTGACCAGCAAGGGATATAGATTCCTATCCAAACAGTCATCATGATGAATAAGCCTTGAGGGAAATAAATAAATACAACACATACAATAAAGATGTTGCCATACTGAAATTTATCTGAACATAAGCACAGACATTGAAGTTAAGATATTATTTCAATTCCCATCTAAACTCCAACTGGACTTCTGCTTAACATTTCTTAACACAGATGAGGATCTGGAGATAGACTGCTAGTTGCACCATCTGTGGATTTTATGGTCACAAGTAAATTCAGTTTGTGCAGTAACACAGAAGTCTTCAGACCATCTCCTTTCTGTGGTCTTTTTAAAGCTATTATCTCCTACACAGACCAACAAACTACTGTCAGGTGACTCTTCAGATCATTTATGTGCAACATCTATGCTTTCCTCTAGGTTATGCTCCTTTTGGAAAGCACCATGTATTATCAATACTTTGATACATCAGGCTCCTGGGAACAGAAAATTACCTGTCACCCACTACAGACAACCACAGGAGTGCTCTCTCTAGTTATGCACTGAGCAAAGTGTACACAATAGTTCTACTCTTGATGTGGCTGCCACCTCATGGTCACTATCACATTCTCCTTCTCTTCCTGGCCTATCCATCTCAACCCACTATTTCCATTCCTCTATTATCAGTTCCTGCCCCTTAGCGTCAAGTTCAAACTAATTGCTCAGTTGAGTCCAGCCACAGCATACAACATTCTGCTCCCTGGTGCTCCACAATCAGTACGTAAATCTGCCACACATTTGCTCTATGTAGAAAGATCTTGACACTGCGGTTGCCATTCCTGTTACACAGCAGTCACAGCACACTAATTGCAAAGTAGTCTTTGTACACAAATTAAAAATAAAAAAGCAAGGAAAATTACTCTCCTTTTTTCAGAGATACTCCCATGTATATGGAAGAAAAATTTAAGCTCTGCAGAAGGCAGCAGAATAATCTTAAAGCAAGTAAGTTAGTCTAACAAACATTCAGCATTAATGTCTGAAGTTTGTCCAGAGAAGGCTTACTTTCATTTCCCAAGGACTCCCAAAAAATAGCTACTTACCTTATATCTGTGATTATAACGATATGTTCACAGTTCCCTTGGTGACAGTAAAGGTATGGAAAGCCAATTTTGAGATATAAATCATTAAATACATAGTCCTCCATCTTAACAGACTGAAGATTTTCATAGCCTCTGTCATGAGATTCTGACCACTCTATAATTGTTCTGAAAACAGAAAAGCCATCAGCACAGCAAAGCTATGAACATGGAATACAGAGAAAAAGATCACTTGGGGACATGCAAAATACTTCAATGAGAATGGTTAAATGATGGAAATCAAAACAGTTCACAACATTTGGTAGTAATTTAAGGTGACTTTACAGCAATACTACAACACCATAGAACTGTTCACTGCTTTTGTAGAACATCTGCCTTTCAGTCCTCACCAGGCAGCTCCCTGAGAAGGTTTAGTTGTGTATGCTCCTGATGGCACCCATCCAGGTCAGACTGTTTGCAGCACAATATTTCTTAAGTCAAATAATTCAAGTTACTAGCAGGTTATTTTACCCCCTTGGTCAATGACTTCATTTTAAAGTATTAAAAGCGCTTTTTTTTTAAATTTTGTTTTTTTGTCAAGGAGAAACATAAAGCTGACAAGTGCACTTACATTTCCAAAATTCAGCACTGGCTACTGTAAATTTCTTTTTAGCTTTTTAGCTTTTGAGCACACTCCTACACACAAGACATCTAACTCTGCAAGCTATGTATGTGTAGGCTATGGCAAGCCCTTCTGTGAAGACAATTGTTCACAGACAGAAAGACAGGAAGTAAAGTATTAATTTCCCTGAAGTTTCATACAAAGTCTGTCAGAACAACAGGGTCCAACAGAGTCAGTTCTTCCATACCAACCATTTTAAACATTTTGATCTCCTAAATCTCACTAGCATATCAGCAAGACCATGTTTCCGTAAAATATCAAATTCCTTTTCTGATCAGTCACATAGACCTCATGGTGACTTTACAATTAAGGCATTCACCATATTTTCACGACTGAGCAGGAAAACTACTGCCACACAGCTGAGCTTCTTGTCTTTCTGGCACATCTTCTACCTCACAGGCAAGTCTTTTGATTCCCATCACAAGCAGGGAAGGTACTTAAAAACCCAGTACAAAATGGCACCTGTCACTTTACACAGAAATCTGATCTCAACTAGAGCAAAACAGCATTTGCAGGTTAAAAAATGGATTCATACTCTTTTCAAAAGGGAAGCGAATGGAAGGAGTAGGTAGAGTGAGTAAAGTTAAACTTCTCTGTAAAAACCAATTCATCATGGAAAAACAGCAGGAAAAGTCCATTCCAGCTTAATACTCTAGACATCCCAGTATCTGCAACACCACAAGTCATAAACAAAATGAAACCAATTTTATGTTCCTTAAGGTTTTCCTTAGTCAACAAATACCATACCTGCTCAAATCTCTGCACTCTGGGTATCTTTTATCATTATAGAAGATGCCTTCGAAATAGAAGAAGGCAGACTTGTAGAGATCCTGAGAGACAGAGAGAGAAGTCTCCATTGGTGTTATGAGAGAATAAACAACTTAAACAAGAACATGTCAAAAATCCAAGTATTTTAGGTATCTAAATTATATTAAGAGAGATCATTCTACAGGTGTCTAAGAAAAATTCTGCTCTGATTGTAGATGCTGATGTGACAGCTAGGCGCATATGATTGCTAACTATGAGCTACTCTGCTGATATTGTTCTCAAGCCATTACAGGTTACTTTAATACTCTTCTCTTATTTCCATCCCCATCAGAGAAATTATGGACTTCTACAAAAACAAAGAACAAGAACATATGCATCACTGCACAATCTCAGTAATTGCAAGGCACTGACTTTAAAAAATAATAATATTTTAAAAAATTAGCAAGATGCACTGTGTTTACTTTGGGTGGCTACCAGATACCTATCCATCTGCTCTCTCACTCCTCTTTCTTAGCAGGACTGGGAAAACAAAGACAAGCAAGCTCATGGGTTCAGATAAAGGCAGTTAAATGAGAAAAAGCAAAAGCTGCATACAGAAGCAAAGCAAAAGAAAAGACGATTTATCCCCTATTTCCCAGCAGTAGGTGATGGTCAGGCATTGGAATAAGCTGCTCAGGGATGTGATGAAATCACCATCCCTGGGAATGTTGAAAAGCTGTATGAATGTGGCACTCAGGTGTAGCTGTGCATGCATGCCCTGCACGTGTGCAGGGGACAAGACTTCAATAATTCTCTATCATCTCAGTAAGAAGTATTTTGTGCTCTGAGCAAATGCACAGAGAGTTAATGTGGTATGGAGTTAGCTTTCCTCTCAGCAGCCCCTGTGTGTGCTCTGCATTTTTGGCAAAGGGAAGTCAATACACCAGTGTTTTGGCTACTGCTGAGGAGTGCTTGCACAGCTTCAAGGCTGTCTCTCCAAGTCTCCCCAAGAGCAGTGGGCTGGGGCTGGGTGAGAGGCTGAGAGGGAATGTAGCGGGGACAGCTGACCCAAACTGACCCAAAGGACATCCCACATCATATGATGCTGCACTCAGCAATAAAGCTGGAGGAAAAGAGGAAGGGGCCATTCACGGTGAAAGCATTTGTCTTCCAAAGCAGCCACTGTGCATGCTGAGGCCCCAAAAAGCAGTTGGAATAGAATCATAGAATAGAATCATCAAGGTTGTAAAAGACCTCTGAGATCATCAAGTCCAACCATTAGTCCCAAGTGCCACATCCACACATTTTTGAACACTTTCATGGCTGATGATTCCACCACTTCCATGACTAGCCTGTTACAATGTCTGATCACCCTTGCAGTGAAGAAATGTTTCCTAATATCCAATCTAAACCTTCTTTGGTGCAATTTGAGGCCATTTCCTTTCATCCTGTCTCTTGTTACCCAGGAGAACTGACCCCTGACCTGGCTACACCCTCTTCTCCCTCCTTTCAGATAGCTCTAGAGAGTGATAATGTCTCCCTTGAGCCTCCTTTTCTCCCTCAGCCACGCTTCAAGGACTCAATAAAGATTCATTTTTTATTCTATATGAGAAAACCATATGACAACCAGGCACTCTCCATCATCAGACCAGTCTGGGATGCTCATTTGTGCCCAGAGGTCTCTTTGAGCTATTAAATCTAGGCTGCCAAAACACAGGAAAAGCAGACACTGCTTTTCCAAAGACAGGACTTCTCAGATGACCTGCATAAAGACACAGTAGTAGGAAGGTGCTTTACATTCAGCTGCTTTGATTCACTTCTGCTACCGTTACCCTCTCTGCTGCTGACACAAAACTGGAAGGAGTGGCTGATACACCAGATGATCCTGTTGCCAGACAGGAGGATATTAACAGCCCAGAGAAATGGGCCAACAAGAACTTGGTGAGGTTGAGCAAGGAGAAGTGCAAGGTCTTGCCCCTGGGGATAAACAAGCTGATGCTCCACTCTATGCTGAGGGTCACTCAGCTGGAGAACAGCTTGGCAAAAAGGACCCAGGGATCCTGGTAGATCCCAAACTGAGCATGAAGCAACAACGTGCCCTTTCAGCAAAGACAGCCAACGGAGCAGATGGGATCCTGTGCTGAATTAGATAATATACCACCACCAGGTCAAGGGAGGCAATCCTTCAGTTCTCCTCAACACTAGTAAGGCCTTACCTAAAGGCCTGTCTTCAATTCTTGACTGGTGAGTAGAAAGGAGACATGGATACACTGGAGAAAGAGTCCCACAGGGGCCATGAAGATGAAGGGACAGCAGCATCTCTCCTAAAAGCAGTGGTTGAGAGAGCTGTGAGTTAGAATCCTAAAGAGAAAGCTCAGGTAGGGGAATCTCATTAACATATATAATACCTCTAAGGAGGGTGCAAAGACAATGGAGCCAGGCTCATTTTAGCAGTCCCAAGTGACAGGATCAGAGTCAATAAGCACAAACTGAAACACATGCAGCTCCCCCTGAACCTCAAGAAATGCTTTACTAACACAGGTGACTGAACACTGACAGAGGCTGTCCAAGGAGGTTTTGCAACCTCCATCATTGGAGATATGCAAAAAACGTCAGGATATGGTCATGGACAACCGCCTTGAGAAGAGGGCCTTGCTTGAGCAGAGGGAGTAGACCAGATGACCTCCACAAATCTCTTTTAATGTAAACCATTCTGTGATGTGACATATAATTATATGTCATATGATGTATAATCAAAATTATTTCATTTCAGTATTTTCAACTAGATGACTTGTTTTGCTTATACCCAGAGAATACGTAACAACTTTGGGAGAGAAGAATAATCTTCATACCTACATTTCATTGGCATCCAGTAGCAAACAACAAAGCACAGTGGGATGATATAGCTTATTATCATTAGTGGGATTAAGCTATTACCTCTGATGTTTCAGAATACAGCTCAAAATAAAATTAGTTCACAGGAATATATCTACGCAAAACTCACTGCTTGTGTTTCTATTTCCTAGTAGTAGGAATGATGATGTTTTCCTTGATATTGCACAAAACAAGTCATCTTGGTAATGCCACTATGAAGTATTTACTTGCAGTGCAACCAACAGGCAGAACCAATGCAGCTGAATTTAGTGCTGAAGAAAAAACAACAAAACAAAACTCTGCCTCTCTTTCTATGTTTTCAAGACTCCTATACAGGTAGAGGGCTCCACATAGAAAGTTTTACCTTGCTGACATGCTCTGGTGCTTGATCTGGCTGACTGCTGAACTCACCACCTATCTGGAGGTCACTGACGCAGGAAATCGAGTCTCTCAGCTCAGTGAGCTTCTGGCTGCCCAGTACAAGGACTGTTTGGTAGGGTTTGTGATCTTTATGCTACAAAGAACACAGAATACAAACTCCAGATAAATTATTACTTGTCAGCATCAGCACTGCTCTTCATTTGACAGCTTAAGGTCATTACTGGCAGCATCTGGCATATCGCTTCTCTGAACAGCATCTTACCAGAGCCTCTCCTAAGACCGATACTTAATAGTTTTATTCAGGAACTCAAATGTTACATATGAGTTACATTTCAAATATTACATTCTCCACCAGAGTTACATGCTACTCTTCAAATGTGACATTCTCCACCAGAAGGTGCAGAAAAGACAGAAAGTCTGAGCTCACTTACACCAAATCAAGAAAAAATACTTTAGCTTTCATGTATTTATTTTCAGGTTTTGAGTTTTCTGTAAAATAAACTAACTACTGTGTAATTATTGTAAAATTTTTGTTATAGAAACCACTAACAGAATGAAAGCCAGATTCTGAAAAAGCCATAAGAAATTATCAGAGTTGAAGAGTTTACCACATGTTATCAGTAGACTCACTGATTTTTACTGCTTGGGAGAGCAACACATTACCTGAATAGGAAAGAATACTACCCAGTGAATTTCATACCAACCTTCTGAAATATAACAGGATAAAAGATGTTCAGCGTTAAAAGTAGTTCACCCTCCTCAACTAGATCTGTTGGATTGTCTGGCCTCTTTCCAGTTGCATGTGACTCCTAGAAAAACATACACACACACATGCATATATATATTATACTGGCAAACATATATATATTTAAAGATATAAAAAATATTTATATATGTATACACACACACATAATAAACACTGGGCAACAGTCTGAGAAATGCTGAGAAATGCTAACTCATTTTTGACTATGTAGCCTTCTGAGTTGAAAACAGCTTACATTTTCCAAAGTGGAAAAGTGAGAAACTGCTCCAATTACCAACTGTAAGCATGTTCCTTCGTTTCTCAGCTTTGTTGAAATGCTCTTTGAATGTTTTCATATGTAAAGGAGGATTGTAATCCTTAATATGGGAAACACTAATCTAGAAAATATACACAGAATGAAATACATGAAAATTACAGTCAGTGCAACACTTCTTCTTATTAGGAAAGCTAGACATAGCTGGCGGCCACAATTTCTCCAAAATCAAAACCCAAAACCTATCACTGCCCTTGCCACAGTACTGTGTTTTAGAAAAGAAGTAAATGATCCCTACATTTCCACCTGCTTCGTGTTTAAGACACAGCCCAGCTGTGAAAATGAGGGAAGGTACTTTTCTGTGGCCATTTCCTCCTTTTCCAATGAATCAAGAGTGTGCTCCTGCACAAACACCTCCCACCAGCATAGAGTATTCTTCAGATTTAGTAACAGGAATTTGTACTCCTGTGAGATGCAGAGATATTTGTGCTTTCTGCCTCACACCTGCCTTATTCATGTGACACATTTTGAACTCATGTATTTTACTGCTCTCCTCCTGTATGAAGGCATTGTGGTCCCAGCCACAGAATTACAGCTCTGACTTAAAGAATGCAATAAATTACCATGTGCTCATTCTTGCAATGAATACAGCAGTACTCATTGAAACCCTTTACGAAGGTTTCTGTTGCTAATATTTTCTCAGATATTCCCCAGACTAAGAGCCCAGCAGAGTAGTTGCATCATGTTGTTTACATAATGTGCCTGGGTCTCTGAACAGCTGAAACATGATAACTCACAACAGACCAGGAAACCTCAAGGGGAAAAAAAGTCTAATGGTCACATGAGGATCTTACTCACTACACTTATGTCCCTAATTTTTGCAGCAGTTAAAGCCATAGACTCCAGCACTTCAGTGTCCCTGAAAGAGTTCAAAGAATGTGCATATGGGGTGTTTAGGGACACAGTTTAGTGATGGATCTGGCAGTGCTAAGATAATGGTAGGGTTCAACAATCCTAAAGGTCTTTTAACTTTAATGGTTCTATGAGCATTTATGAAATGAGGTTTTGCTGTTTATGACTACAGTGGTTAAGAAGAAATCATTAAAAAAACCCAAACCTATTAAGCACAGTTAAAAAATTCCAATAAGGTTTTTCAGGGATTGATGACTACACTCTTGGTGCCTGGCAGTTCAAAATGGCTGAAAAAATTCAGTTTGCAAAGCTCAGAATTAGGAATTTACCACCACTATTACTGTTGTCTTCTCTCAGCCCTGAAACTAGCTCAAAATCATTCACACACTGAAGCTTAGTTTCCAACATTAGACTCCAGGAGCAAAACCATTACACATTTTGTCTAGCTCTATGTCTAGCTGTAAGTTCACAGCACTTTTTAAAAAAAGCAGTAATATAGTGGCAACGCGAGAGAGTTCCTCCCTAAGTACAACCAGTATTAACAGACAGTAAAGAGCAGACTTCCTGTCCTATCTTTCTATAAAATCTCTTTATCTTTAATCGTTACTGGCAAACTTGCATCTGCAAACATTTTCAGTGTACATTTCATAGTGATAAATAAAAAAACAACCAGAAGTTGGATTTTGACTGTCTTGAGAGCCTATAAGATGACAGGCAACTTACCATCTCATAGGTAAGAGTTTCTTGTCTGCAAGCCCGATCCACAATAATTTTTTCTTCTCTCCTTTCTAAGGCCTTCTTTCTAATTCTGAGGGGCAGGAACACAAGACAAAATTTCATTCAACAATTTCCATGTAGAATTTCAAGAATTTCATATATTTAAATGACACAAGCTACACCAGAGCAGCTTTCAAAGAGCAGGATTCCTGTTTGTCTTAGTGGGACAGACTAACTTAAAATACTCATCTTCTGACTCTCATAAAACCTGATAGTGCACAGGCCAGCTTGTGGATTTCAGCATGTAGGCTTTTTCCCCCTCATGTGCAAATGACATGTTGTTTGTGAGCAATTTTACACTCACTACAAAAAACTACAAAATGTTGTTTGAAGAGATTGTCCTAGGACAAAACACTTTGCAACCTTTGAAGAAATTGTTTCAACAATTCTTTCCATTTCAAAAAAAAAGAATTCATGTTCAAGCAAAACACAAGGAAAGAAACAACCCATAAATACTCTTTCTCAGCCCCATAGCATAGACATTTTAGAAAACCCAAAAACAAACCTTCATTATCAGTTGTAGAAGAAAGAATATCATACGTAGAATACTTACTAAATTACATGTATTTAACCACTGCATGTACACCCAATCCTTACCATCCAGGAAAAGTTTACTTATCCTCCAGACCTCTCCACAAGTGTTTTCAGTAACAATCAGGCTTAACACTGATTACAATTCTAAACACATTTCTTTACATTAGTGCTATATAAAGCGCAGCAAAGACCTGAACTGGCCAAGTTTGCCAACT
Source organism: Taeniopygia guttata (assembly GCF_048771995.1). NCBI lineage: Eukaryota > Metazoa > Chordata > Aves > Passeriformes > Estrildidae > Taeniopygia > Taeniopygia guttata. Next base: position 73,512,216 of record NC_133063.1, on the reverse strand, counting down.
GATAGAAACCTTACAAATACTGGTTATTCTCTGGAATGTAGCAGTTTATCAACAAATTCCATGAACAAAAGAAAACTCAACAAAACAGAGTGGGCTCAGATAAAGATGTTATCTGGATGCAGCATCAGTCCTTACAGTCTGGCTGTTACAGCATGATTGCGAGTTACTAGAGGTACGAGAAAAGTTTATTTGGAGGAACCTCACACACATGATTATCAGAAGGCCCCTGCAGACTCCTAACTTAGGCACTACTTCAGAAGCACCTACATCCAGAAATCCTTTTCCAATAATAAGGAAGGCATATTGTGTATATCTTAATAAAATAGTTCCTAAGCAACATTCAGAAGACTCATATCAATTATGCTAACATAAGCTGGTGTTTCCACCCTTATGGTATTTTTGTACAGTGTTTCAGAAAGCATTGCCTGTAAAGGGAACAAGCAGCCAGCCAAACTTCCGTTCTGATTTTTCCCCCCACCCAAAATAAGGGTATTGTGAGAGCACTGTAACAGCATACCGAAGAGTGAGCAGACTGCTATCTTCAGGAATAACATCTGAGTCCTCTTCTTTTTCAGAAGACATTAACATATCAATGCTAGAACAATAAAAAATAACAAATAGAATCACAGAATCACAGAACAGTTTGGGTTGGAAGAGACTTTAAAAGATCATTTTGTTCCATTCCCCCCCATCAGCATTGGCAGGGACACCTTTCACTGGACCACGTTGCTCAGGGGCACATCCAACCTGGTCTTGAACACTTCTAGGAATGTAGCATCCACAAATTCTCTAGGCAACCTATTCCACTGCTCACCACTCTACTAAGTAAAAACTTTCTACCTGATATCTAATCTAAATCTAGAGCTATCCTCTATGGACACAGCAGTGATTTCTCACTGTCTCTGTAGAAGTATGAGAGGCAGGAACCTGGAGGTGGTTTCACCACCTGGTCCCTTTTATGAGTTCCCATTTCAGGTTGTGCACTGCAGCACACCAGATTCACAGGAATCATCATATCTACATGCCCCCCTTCTGCAGTCCTTCCCAGAAGCATTTTGCATTAATCACAACAGAATTTTATTCAGCTTAAAAATAGTCTGAGGAAAAAATATTTAAAATAAAGAACCTGCTTTCAATCAGACTTTATTGCTTTTGTCTCTCCGCTTTTGCAGACCATTTAAAGGCAGAGATTACTCCAATGCCTGCAGTTTAAATCCCAGCAAACTCTTGAGCAAACCCATCTCTTTATGGGACAAAATTACCACTGGTGAAGTCCAGGAAAACCTTTTGGACTGTACCATTTATCTTTAATAACATTTATGATTTCATTATTTTCTTTTTCATTATAATCTTATAACATTCCCGATGTCAACAATAATATCACTACAGTAATGAACAACCCTTTGGAGTGGAACTGCATACAAATACAAAGTAATTCAGAGATAGAAATCTGGAATCAGCTGTTACCTGCTAACAATAAGTAGTAAAAGTCAGAGACAAAATTTTGATTGTGAATAGATGGCTTTGCTCTGATGAGCCAATAAAGTCATTCTGTATTGACAGTAATATGAATTTACTATTGTTTAGTTACTTACCATTCAGCAACATACAAAATTTTAAACTTTCTTAAGTTTCACAGTTTTCATCTCAAAATATTTTTTTAAATATTTTGAATGGTATTCTTCCAGAAGCATCATTTTAAAAGGAACTTTGCAGTAATGAGCCACAACCTGCTGGAAACAGAATGGACCTTATCCTTAGATTCCCACTTGAAGTGCAGGCAGAGACAGCCAAGTTAGTCCTGTGTCAAACACAGACTGAAACACAGCTGAGAAATATTAATCTAACTAACAGAAAGATGGAGAACAGCACTTTGGAGAACACAGTTCTACCTTTTAGATGGGCCTGTTCTCCAGGCAGCATAGTGGTGTGTTATGAAAAGCCCACATAATCAAGTAAAGGATATCCCCTGACAGACAAATCAACTCACAACTGACCCTTTCTGTAAAACTGACAATATGACCAAATTATTTATCCAAAGTCTCCTGGCACGTGGATCAGCGATCCCATTCACCAAAGAGTCCAAGTCACTTGAATATGTATAATATTCATATAAATATACCATTTTGAGGAAATAACTTTGTATTTAGTTCTTTAAACATCACAGGAATTATATGCAGGATCTGAAAATGTTTATTATCTACCATTGTGAAGTTTCACTCACATGAAAGATGATAGTTCCCCATTTCCCTTCTGTGCCATAACCCACCAACAATATGTCAGAACTTGCTAACAACACCTGTGTTTTTCTTTCTTCCCATAGCCCTAGCTGGGATCCCTGACTGCGCTATCACACCATGAACATTAATTAAAACTAACATCCCCAGAAAAGCTGCTACAAAGAGACACTATGTAAAATATTTGACATTAGAACTGCTTTCTCTTTTTCCTTGTGAGGACTGAAGCTAGTTATTCTGAAGGGATACACTGAAGCCCTGACAAGTTCCACGGAGTCTTGCAACCACTGGTACTGCCACTTCTCACTCCTGAAAAGTCAGAAACTCTCAGTTTCTGAAGGAAAAGCAGAGCACCTTTTTTAGTATTGAAAGTCAGTCAGTTAATTACATATATCACTGTATCACATGCACTGAATTTTTGAAAGGCTTTGCTGTGTGGCCTTACACACAGGCCATGCTGGAACTCCCCCTGCGTAACTCCACTGCTGCCAGTGGAACCACATAAACAATACTTGGTCCATGGTCCTGAGGAAGCCAGGCTTTACAAACAGGAATTATATGCTGATCCTCCAGAAATTAAGGCTAAGTTACTGTCAGACACCTAAGACTTGGAAGTGTGCACAATACAGAGTTTTCACTAGGAACACCTCACTCCTGACTGCCACAAGCTTGGGATCCTACTGCATCCCCACAGAGACTATTCCCTGCAAGCACGGATTAAATTTATGTCCCCTACAAAGATATTTTTAGGCGACCAGAAATAAAAAGGCCAAAGAGAACTCTCTGGAAATGTAGACTTGGAAGCAGACTACCAATTAAGTCTTCAAAGTCTGTGACTTTACTTTTCTCAGAATATTTTAGCAGCACAACAAGTTTTCTCTTTTAGAAATTCAAAGATATTTTAGTATTTGACCTGATACTTTATAATAAGCAGTTCCAGCGTTCATATTACTCTTTATATTGAATATATTTTAAAGGTAGTACTTTCATCACCTTTGAGACACTAATACCACAAGACACTAAATACTAATACCTTAAGATGTTAATGCTAGCTTAATGCAGCTTTATAACACGTCCCAAGAGATATTTACAACTATCCCTTCTAATAAAAAAAGAAGGTGAACTAGGGCTGAAGTTGAATAAGGTACCTGCAAGTCTCACCTCTCTGGACCTACCTAAAACCCACAATGATCTGAGGCTTAGCCTGCCCTATACATGCAAGCAACACATCATACAGAAGAAAAAATAGAATAACATAACTCAACATCTCCAGCATTCAAGGACTTCAGTCACTCAAGCATCAATTATGAATACCAGGGTAAACTCCTTTGCTCACAGACTCATGAGGCATTTGAAAAAAACCTAGAATTTTACTCTTTTGACCTTGGTTATTTAAGAGAATTACTGCTGGAATCTTCCAGATAAAGACACAATTTCACACTTGTTTAAGATCTGATGAAAACATGAGCAATCTCTGTATTGATTTTCAGCATACCACTTGTGCAATATGCAAGGCATTCTTACTGAGTCAATGCAAGTGAGGGAAGACACAAATTTTTTCTTGCATTCTGTTTGCAGAAATGTATTACAGAAAGAAAATAGAATAAAATAATAATAATAAACAAAAACAAGCAAAACAACAACAAAAATGAACCAACAAATAAACAAAACCCCCACCAAATAAACAAAAATTTAAAAACAAATAAACAAAATCCCCCCAAAAAAACAATAAGCCCAAAAACCAAATCAAACAGCAACAAAAAATCCCCCCAAAAAACCCCAAACAACAACCAAAAAAAAAAAAGAAACACGAAAAACAAACACAAAAAAAACCAAACCTAAACCAACCAACCAACAAAAACCTCGCAATAACCACATTGCACTGGAGTGCTCAAAGAGTTAAATAGCATTTAAACATTATACCATTTCTCCTCACCAGAAGTATCTACATTGTCTGAAATACTTAAATGTACACTATGTCACTACTCTAAAAACAGATTTAATGATGGATATTGAAAAACTTCATCCTGAATCCATGAAAGATTATTTTAATCCAACACAATTTTAAAAATAGATGTAGGGGTATCCATGTCTTCCTATCTCTCTTCTACCCAAAGAAAATTTACTTAATTTGTCAGAAGTTTCCTTAGAAGTAGAGTCAGAAAAATCTGTGTTTATATCCATTATGTGGTCATTTCAACACTTACAAAGTTATATTTACACCAGTAATAAATGTGATCCCATGATATCACAGAACAGATCTTGGTGTAGCCCAATGTTCTCGTCTCTCCTCAAGAGAGGAGTATGAGCAGCTCAGAGCAGGTGAGTGAAAGTGATCAGAGGTAGCGATTTGAGGGTGGCAAATGTTGAGGAGAGACTCAAGAGGCTTGGGCTATTTAATTTAAAAGCAAAAGCACATGGAGATTACAGATTGGGATTTCTACTCTGAATAGGGGAAAGGTCACATCACAATGAGCAGTTTTAGCTTGTTCTCCTGCAAAGCCAACAAAAGGCTGCCAGATGATCAGTTCTGTCTCCTTCATGATCACCAGTCTTTTTCTCTTTCCCAAATGATCACTGTTCACAATACACTCAGCCTCATGCAGACAGCATTGCTCTGTAACACCAGCAGATGCAGACAGCAAGTGAAATGCAGCAGGTGTAAACTGAAGTAAGCAGAACAGAAGAAAAAAGCAGGAGGAATGTCGGGGAAAATAAAGAAACTGAAGGAAAAACTCCTTGGAGTTCAAGTGAAAACAGCAAATGGTTCAGACAACACAGCAGCCACAGAGAATAAGGCACAGCAAAGGAGCAATCAGGGACCATCTACACTGTAAGAGCTTACAGAGTAATTGTCACAGTTTTTGCTACACCAGGATACTTTTTTTTTCCTTAAACCAACATGATCTGTTTTTACTAAGTACAGTAATGGTAAAAATTTATGCTAGTCACCAGAACTGTGACAGGTGAAGCACAAAGCTATACAGATAGGATCAGAAATATGACATGTCTTCCTTACTGACAGACTACAGATAATTCCTGTGATGCTTTCTACAGGAATTACTGCCTGAAATCAGGCCTTTTTCTACAGGTGAAGGACAATTCTCACTACCCACATGACCAGAAAGCCTTCCAGCCATGGTGTGTTAGATTTGCTCCTGCTTTAACACCCACAAAACATTTACACACCTCTGACTTCACCACCAGCTCAGGAAAAACAAGTCAGTGGAGGCTAAGGACCAAGAGACATTCAACAGGTATGCAGCCAGCTACCTGAACTACTCTAAATGATGTTTTTAAGAGATTCAAACTAAAAGAGTGTAGGCCTAGATTAGTATTAGGAAGAGGTTCTCTGATGTGAGGGTGTTGAGGCACTGGAACAGGTTGCCCAGAGAAGCTGTGGATGCCCATCCCTGGCAGCGTTCAAGGCCAGGTTGGATGGGCTTTGAGCAACCTGCTCTAGTGAAAAGTGCTCCTGCCCACAGCAGGGGGATTGGAAGATGATCTTTAAAGTCCCTTCCAATTTTATGATTTTAAGATTTTATGATTCTTTATTAATACAAACAGATTCCTGGCTTATTTCTTCATATAAGGTATAAGTTTCATTGTACAACTGCGGCCTCCTAAAACCACCACAATGTTCAGGTACCTTTAAGTAATTAACCAGTACATTTGCTAAATGTTTACCCATGTAAATTTAAGTGCCAAACTGTTTATTCAAATTCACGGATGTAACAAAGTTCCCACAACTGGAGCACTACCCTCCAGAAAAACTGTTCGCCTTTGCAGCATTTTCGGCTTGCAAAGATGTTGGTGACCAACTCTCCATAAGGAACTGTACTACAGGAGCAGGAATATCCAGCACAAACGAGAAAGGAGCAAATTGAGAACGGGTACTAGGAAGAAATTCTTTTACTGTGAGGGTGGTGAGGCACTGGAACAGGTTGTCCAGAGAAGTTGTGGATACTGGAAGCCTGGCAGTGTTCATGGCCAGGCTGGACAGAGGTCTTAGCGATTTGGTCTAGTGGAATGTGTCCCTGGGCATGGCATCGGGCTATATGGTTTAAGTCCATTCCAACCCCCTGACAGTGTATGACTCTGTGTGCAGCTAGCTACCCGACAGCATAAGACTCAGTATTTGCTCGGGAAATAGAAACAAACACGTGCCACAGGCCCGGAAGGGGCTGCTATGAAGCGCTTTTGGCCGAGCACCTTCCGCCTCTCCCGAGGCGCCGCCGCGGCATCCGGCGGCAGCAGCCGCCACCTCCCCGGCCCAGCGGCGCCGCCCGGCAGCGGAGCCGCGACCCGGCCCCGGAGCCGCGGCCCGGCCCGCGCCGCCGGCCTTGCCCACCTGCAGACGGCGCGCAGCTCGGCCGCCGTGCCCGCCGCGCAGCCCAGCGCCGCCGCCACCGCCGCGTCCGCCTCCTCGTCCTCCGCCGCCGCCGCCAGCGAGAGGTCGGGCGGCCCCAGCAGCCGCCGCCAGCCGAGGCCCAGGGCGCCCACGGGGAAGGAGCGCGTGTACAGCTCCGCCGCCTCGTACTCGGGCGCCGCCGCCATGGCCGCCATGGCCGCCGGAGCCCGCCCCGCTCCGGCCCGCCAGGCGCGTCACGGGCCAGGGCCGCGGGCGGGCCCGAGCGGGGCTGCGCGTCACCGGGAGAGCCGCTGCGGAGCCTCGCCTGTTTCCCTGGCGGGGCACAGCGGGCAGCCTGCGCTAGGGAGAGACCAGTTCCCAAAACAAAACCAAAAATTAAAAAAAAATAAAACACACACACACACACACACACAAAAAAAAAAAAAACCAACCAAAAAAAAACCCACCAAAAAACCCAACAAACAACCCCCCAAAAAAACCAACCAAAACCCCCCCCCACAATGCAAAACAAAACAAAAAAACAAAATAAAACAACAACAACAAAAAAACCACAAACCACAAAACCAACCAAACAAAAAAGCCCAAACAAACAAAACAAAATATTGGCATAGCTTAAGGCTGTCCTCTCATTCTGCCACTTGTTATCTGGGGGAAAAGACCTATCCCCACCTGGCTACAAACTCCTTTGATACGCCTATTCTCCTCCCAAATGCTTTGGTACAATGAAGAAGGCTAATGAGATACATAAACCTTTTACCTAACACTGCTCACACCAGCACTTAAAAAGGATATACATGTGCCAACCATCTGGGAATTCCCCACTGAAGTAGTGTGACAAAGCTGACATGAGCACAACGTGCTAAGGAGGACAGCAGAAGTAAATCTGGATTGCCCTAAGCTGATATACCTGATACACATACCCATTGAACCACAGCCTTTGCAGTTGCTTCGAGACAAAATATTAATGGAATCAGAGAATCAAAGTATGGATTGAGTTCAAAGGGAGCTTAAAGATCATCTAGTTACAAAACTCATTGCTGCGAACAGGGATACCTTCTAGTGGAACAGATTGCTCAAAGCCCTGTCCAGCCTGGTCTTGGACAATAGCAGGGATGGGACATCCACAACTTTTCTGGTCATACTGCTCCAGCGCTTAGCCCTCACAGTAAAGAATTCATCCTAACATCTAATCTAAACTTGCCTTCTTTCAATTTAAAACTACTGCCTCTTGTCTTGTCACTATCTGCCTTTATAAAAGCTGGTTTTCCTCTTCCTAAATACCTCTAGTACCTTGAGGTACTCGAAGACCATAGTGAAGTCTCCCTGAAACCCTCTCTTCTCCATAGACAACAACTATTAACAACTCCAGCTATCTCAGCTATTCCTCTCACTTATCTATGTAGGAAACTAATGCTGGGAAGTGTATTATCAGATGGTGTTGAAGCAAAGGGTGAAGATAAAACTGAAAAAGTTCATGAAAGGAGGCTAGGTTTTTGCATGCTATATGGAATGGGCAGAATGCTGAGAGAAGGTTATGGGATTTGCCTGCAAGTTTCACAAAGCAAAGTGGTATAGGGGGAGTTAAAAATGTAAGAAAGCTCAGCCAGAGCATATTTTGCTTTGCTTAGCAATAACAACGTGGCCTAGAGCCCTTATACCTCCACCAGTTATATTTAGATTTGCACTGCATTTCAATGCTGATTTTTTTTATTAGCTCTCATTAACTTCTGCCTCTTAATTGTAGTTATTATTCTTCATTATGAAAGTTTTGCTAAGCTCCATTTTTCCTGTAAGTATAGACAGTCTCTCTTTCCTTCTTCAGTCACACCCTCTGCTTTCTTCATCCATCACCTTTGTGCTTCATGACAGCCCTCAGCTCTGGAAGAAGCTCTTGATTAAGGGCTGTTGCCCTCACTTCCTGTTGAATACTCCCTGAAACCTGTGAGTTGTCCCATGGGGAATATCATTCCAATTTCCAAGGCCATGCCTGCCTTGTTATGTGTTTGTTGTTATTGCCTATCTCTGTTTATTTTTTGAACATACCTTTTCTCTTTGTGCACCTGCAACATTACCTGAAATTTGAAAACACCCCATCACTTATCTGATGTAGCAACATCGAGGGTGGAAGTGACAGGGCTATACTGACCTAAATGCAGTGTTGACATAAACAGGTAGGAGGAATTTCAGCCAAGAGTTGCAGGTGTTAAACCCTACTCTTCCAGAAATCTATCAGGGATTTTTAGTATTCCATAGAAAGGAAATAAGATACTTCTTTCAGAAACCTTCTTTAGAAAACCAAACACTGTGGAAATCAATGGGCAAGTTGGTTTTTTTTTTGGTAAGACCATGTGAAAAAGACATCACAGAATTCCTCAGCACAAGGGTGGTCACTGCTAAACACAGCAGTGTCACAGAGGGTAGCAAGATTTGGAAGGGGATAGAGGCTGCTGTGCTGTAAGTATTCATGTTTTTTGGTATAACCCCCTGGGCTTTTCAGTTAGATATATAAATTTCCCTCACTGCCTCTCTTCCTGCTCCTCGTGGTGGGTTTGATTTTGAAGTTCTTCTGTATTCATTAAAAAAAATCCACACTTGTAAAGTACACAGACCTCAAGTAGGAAGACTTAATAAGAAGCTCAAGGAATGGCTAAGTTGAAAATACCAAAGCTGGTAATTTTTAAACATGAATGGATAATACGTTTTCTGTTTTGTTTCCAAACTTCAATACTAAGCAATCATATCCTTATAAAGCCACTCCACTCAATCCAAATCCTCTTAAGAACAAAGAGAGCTGTTTATTTTTATAGCTTGGAATTAATCTGCCCTTTATATACTAGGCATAAGACCCATGAGAATTTCGAGGTTTCCAAGAAATATTTACTTTTCTCTGCTGGAAAGACTTTAATAATTCAATAATAAAACAGTGAAGGATGTATGAACAACTCAAGGACCGCAAACTGCAGGTATTAGGCTGAACTCTGTAGTAAGTGCTGAAGTCCAAAGAGCATTGAAAATACACTGAGTTAAAGAAGTGAAGATAGTACAAAAGGCAACAGGAAAACAAACTAATAGAAGTACTGTACTTGCAAGAGGAATCAAGAAAAATTGTGACCTATGTGTAGTCAGTATTTTGTAATACTGTGGTATCCTGTGAGCTTGAAAGATTAATTTTCAGAGCTTCCATGTTCACTGTTACAGCTACAGTCAGTAACACTGTGGATATATAACAACTTTGAAAAGCTGATCCTAAATGCTCCAGTGAATCTAAAGTAAAGACTAAATCCCTGAGTTCCAGGCCAGTCTCCTAACACAAGAAACACCCTTCGTTCCTTTCTTGATTCACACAACTTCTGAAGCACATAAACTTTTGTGAAGTTGATCACATTCCATACCAGTATTGAACATTACTTCCTCTAACGGACATAGCCTTAATATAATGACATGAGAATGCTTATTAAAGGGCAGTTTTGTGGCTTAAACATAAATCAAATTTTTTGCAGTCTCATGTCATTGAATTTACTGGGCTTCCACTTCAATCCAAGCGATGATCACAATGATCATCACTTAAGCTCCAGCAGAATATCATGACTAACAAACGTAGTGTTTGTAAGTAGTCTGAAAATACCTTTGGCAAACTGGTGTTGAACATTATTTTTATTCAGTGTTTTAGAATTAGCCTCATCCTTGTTCATTACACCAAGACTGAACTTTATGTTACCATTGTACCTTGGCAGGCAAGGAACACTGTCACCATTTTTTAAGCACTGTGTCAGCACGGCAATTACAGAACTCTGCAGAGGGCTATAATTTTGAGAGATGAGCTTTCAGCAGTTGTCAATTTTTTCTTTGTCATGTACTCTACTTCTGGCCTTTGTTCTGGACAGCAGCACCCAAAGAACTGATCAAACCCAGTTGAAAGCACTGCCCAAACCCTTCTGAGCAAGGATTTTTTAACTTGGCATATGCTAAGCTGTAATGTTTATAGGATAACCTCACACAGGGTTGCATCAAGACACTTGCTCCCACTAGGAGTGGGAACAAAAGGGAAGACCTAGAAACATTTGTCCTGTCACTGCTTCCAAAATTCCCATGACAATGAAGAGTGGTCTAGGGGTGTAAAAATTTTTGCATCAAAGACTCTCAAATTCAGCCAATAACATCTTTAATATTACACCTGAACAAGAATGTTGCATTCCTAAAATGTAGCTATAGTTGAGACAAAACAAATCTTACATTACTTTTACAATAAATACAATAAAATATTAATGCATGGTAACACATCATAATGGCTCTACAAGGGTCTTTGTTTAAACATTAAAAACTGCAGGCAATTTGTAAGCTGTGTAACTAAAATATACTTCTCTCCAAAGACAGGTATTTAACTCACTTTTGGTTCAGTTCATATTTAGTTCATGTCTCTTCTCGAAAGTGAGAGCACTTCCCAAGGGTAGCAGGTTGTTTTGCCAGAATATATAGTAGGTTGTTTTGCTCTCACACAAAGTAAACAGAAACAACTAAAAACCCCCAAACCTAATGAAAAAAAAGGAAGAAAATATATGTGATTGGTAATTTTTTTCATGTCTGAATATTGCTCTCGCATAACTTAATTGAGACTCAGATGAGTACAGGATGCTTTCCTCTCATGAATGGTGAGTAGTCAGAATTATTTCCCTCAAGGGTTTTCATGTATTTCTAATGCTTGTGCTTGCCTGCTATTAAAACAGATGAAAGTTGAAGAAGAAAAGCTGAAGATAATGATAGGGATGCATATAGTCCAGTGCAGATCAAACGGGTGTTTAGTTTTTACATGTTGCTGAATGACATCATTCTGGCAGCTGAATATGAGTAGGCTATGAGAATAAAGAATGAAGTGCGCCAATAGGGATAATTAAATTTAGAACTTGTAGGATGTAGGATGTATTATGTACTTGATCCCCCTTGATGAGATCTCTTTTCAACGTTCACACTATACATATACATATACATATACATATACATATACATATACATATACATATGTCATATGTCATATGTCATATGTCATATGTCACATGTCATATGCCATATGCCATATCTCATATCTCATATCTCATATCTCATATCTCATATCTCATATCTCATATCTCATATATCACATACATTTTTGTTCCAGGAAATTTCTGCCAAAATTTTTCCGTCATCAAAAGTTGAGGTATTCTTTCCAGAAAATTTGATCTGAATCTCAATGACAGTCAACAAGACTTCACTTTCTGAGGTGAAACTACAGATTTATGGCCTAGGAATCTTTTGTGAGTCTAGCCAGGTTACATATCTAATGAAACATGTTCTACATATCTGAGAAAATGTTTACTACTGCAGTTTTATATACCAGCTTGCCTAAGAAGGTGAAATAGTAGATAAAAACTGCATATTTGTAGGGATTGGGCACATGACAACAAAATTACCTAGCCTTTTTCCAGTGTCAGCTACCAGTGTGCTTGTACAAGACCTAAGGAACTATAAACTTCTTCCAGGCACTTTTTCCCTTCAAGCTGAAGTATATCCTTGTCAAAGCATGCAAAGATTTTATGGGATATCAAGTAGGACTATAGCTGAGCTTCTGCAAGGTGTGTTACCTGATCCATCTTCTCCCTTTGGCTGAAGATTCAGTAATAATCTTTCATTTGCAAATCTCTCATTTGCACAATGTGTAACTGTCCCCTCCAGTCCTGAACTTTCCTTTGAAGACTGTGGAGGGAACCTTCTCACACAAATCTGTAATTCATGGCTGGAGTATTTAATTTCTCTTTTATAGGTTTGAAGGGCTGTTGATTACAGAAATACTCAATACTTTGTTGGAAAAAAAATTTTCAAAGAAAATCAGGAGGCATTTGATATCAGCGTAAATTTCATTTTCTTGGAAACACAGAAGACTTTATCCATCTAAAAAAAATACCGTGTTTTGAACTGTTATATTTTACTTGTGAGACCTAAATAAATGAGCTAGTTTCAACTAACTTACCTTGAAATTTTAGTAGCGTAGACATTTAGCAGATAATATCCTTCTGTCTTTGACTTCAGAAAGGTATTTCAATGCACCAGCTAGGTAATTTCTATAGTTATTTTATGCTATAGTCATCACATATTAATCTGTACACTTTGGCATAATTTAAAAAAATTAATTTAAGAAAATGAATGTTTCTGAATAGAGACTGAGTTGAAAAAGCTCCAAAAGAGTATTTGAAATGTTTGCAACCTTTTTAAGTAAGAAGAAGGTGAGCTAACAGATATATTCTCTCCAGTACAAAAGCATTTTAACACCATATATTTTGTTATTCTTTTATAGCTAAGGTGTCCACTCAAAGAGATGGATGTAGTCTATAGAATATATTATAATTACAATTTTTCTGACTTTCAAATCTAACTATAGAACTCCCTGATGGTCTTTAAAATATTTTCTTCATCTGATTAGAGAACAAACTACTATTCCCTCTTTTTTTCTTCATTATTAACTTTTTCTCCCCCAAGAGCCTTAGTCATGCACAAGGACCCCATTTTATCCTGTACACAAAATAAATAGAGAAAAGAGGACAGAACTATAGTGCATGAGTATTGAGGAGACAGCTGTGATACAATGTTCTCCCCACAGTGCCAGCAGTCATGTCCTACTGAAGAGTTCCTCCGTATTCCAGCCCTATTCAAGTGTGACAATGATTGTTCTTGACAGCACCTGAGGGTCTTGTTCCCCTCTTACCCTTTGTGCTACCTCCATAGATTACCCCTAGCAACAATTTTTGTGCAATTTAAACGGCTTTCCATTACACCAAGTGATGATACCTCCTTGTTGAAAATTGGCTGTTGCCATTTCTTGAGAATAGTAGTAGTGCATATTCAGTTTTGCCAGGATGAATGCCAGAGTGTCTCCATGTACATGTGTTCTTCTCCCACCAAGAGTCAGTGAACAGAGTAGATTCTGTATAGTGTTTTGGCCACAAATGTGTGCATCTGGCATAAATTGTGTGTAAATTTTTCAGTTTGCTTTGCAGGGGACCACTCTAGTTTCTTGCTTTGTGCCTGATGCTCTTAATGGTGTAGTTGTTTTGAAGTGGGTCAATGCTGTGTTTTCTTTTTTTGTGTCAACCATTAAGGCATCCTGAGCACGGACAGTTACATTAACATACCATTGTTTAGATAACAAAGCTGGTTGCAAGAATTCTGCTTCAGGCAGGTTCAGGTAAGAGCACCTTTTGTGTATTGTTATAGTTTTGCTTAGTAAACTCCACTGAAGCTGTCAGGCTCTCTGGTTAGGTCAGTGAGAGGCTTCCTAGCTCTATCGACATGAAGGCCAGACCGTGCCTGTAAAAAGATATATTGCCCTGGGTCCTGAAGGGACATCCAGAGAAAGGTGGTTTAATCCTCTAGGGTTTTTTGTTTTTTTTTTTTGGTGGTGCAGTACTCATGGTCTTTTCCCCTTACATCCATCTATTAAGGTATATTAAGGTATATTAATCCTTATATGCAGACCAACAAATCTGATTTGTCTTGAGTAGCTGAATAGATGTAATGGAATGTTCCACTCTATATAGCATCCAAAACTCTAAACAGAGACAAGTTACCAATAAGCAGTGCTGTCCAGGAGAAAACTGCTTTCTATATCACTAGTAAACAGTGTATAAAATCAGCAGGCTTGGGAAAAAAAAAATTGACTTCTGAAAAGTCAGGGCTAACATGGATTGTAATGCTAGCATTAGCCTAATAACATTCTACAGTATACTGGCTCGTCCTTTGGAATGAAAAGTAATCCTAAAATTATGAAGTTTTTGTAAAAGCCTTTTGGTTAAAGGTGGTTGCTGCAAAGATGAAATATTGATGGGGCAAGAACACAAATCCTCATCATAACATGTTCTGCTGAGAGCTTATGACTTATGAACCTGATTATTAACAACTGCTCTGTAAGTTTTTCAGTATTTAGTATCCAGACAATCACAGGCAGAAAAATCTCAGCTATAGGTGGTGATTCCAAATGACTCTGTAAGTTTTGGTGTCATTGCATGGAACTGAAAACATGTGTTTTTCCATGCTGATTGTTATTTCTCTTTTTTCTTTTTTTTTCTTTATTTTTTTTTAATAAACTGGATTTTAAAAAAGCCTCACTAAGTGATTTTTTACACCTTGTGGTGAAAGAATGTGCTGACTTGGGCAGGAGAAGAGTTAATTTTCTTCACAGTGGCTAGTATGGAGCTGTGTTTTGGATTTGTGCCAGAAACAGTGTTGAGATGTTTTTGTTAATACTGACAGCCAAGGCCTTTTCCCCTTTTCATACTCCTCTGCTGGTGAGAAGACTGGGAATGCCTGGGATGTTGGGAGGAGACACAGCCAGGACAGCTGACCCCAGCTGGTATCATGCTCAGTATATAAACTGGGGGGAAGAAGCAGGAAGTGGGAGGACATTTAGAGTGGTGGTGTTTATCTTCCCAGGTAACCAATATGCACAATGGAGCCCTGCTTTCCTGAGGATGTCTGAACACAGAAAATGGTGAATTGATTTCTTGTTTTGCTTTCTTTGCATGTGCAGTTTTTGCTTTACCTATGAAGTTGTTTTTATCTCAACCCATGAGTTTTCTAGCTTTTACCATTCTGATTCTCCTCCGAATCCTGCTGGTGAGGAAATAAGCAAGTAGCTTTGTGGTGCTCACTTGCCAGCTGGGGTTAAACCACAAGCATAAAAGTGAGTTTTGAAGCACTCTATGATTTTGTCCTGCTTGTTAATGTGTTTTGTTTCATCTGTGGCTTTCTCTAGAATTCTGTGTTATATCCATCATGCCCATTATCCTCTTCATATCCTGCTTTGGTTCAAGTTACTAGAGAGAATGTCTCACTTCTCCTTATGGTATGACATGAAAGCTACATCCCACTTCATTATTAAAAATATCAGCTGTGTCAGGCAGATAGACTGTTCATGCTGCCAAGCACATTAATTTTCCCCTCTAGAGTAGTGTAAAAGCAAACCTTGATGTCTCCTGAATCAAATACATGGTAACCTCCTTCAACATAGGCTTCCCACGCCTTTGCCAACAAAATAATCTTCAATCTTCTAAATAAAGCCCAGCTGTTAGTGACATGACTGGCAATAATCACACACATTTTTCATTGTGCAGGCATAATTCAGGGAGGTACATTGCAATCAGAAACTGGAAGCTATTCCTCTAAACAAATCTATTGAATGCCAGTGATGATAATTATTAGTGATTACTCACCAATTGCAAATGTGTTCTAGATTTAGACATTCTAAAATAGGGACAGCATGGCAGTTTTTCACATGGATATGAAGGTTACATTTTTTATTTTAACTTCTAACAATGACTCTTTGTTAAGGAAAAAAAGTAGTGTTCAGTAGTTGAAATGTGGACCACCTAAGTTTAATACTATTTTATGTTTACTTCAAAGGCACATAGTATTTCAAGCTGAATAAAGAAGTTGAACTCAAGGTGGCAGAGAGGGAAGTGTTGCCCTAAAGCCTGTTAAAATAAAGAGTGTCAGATGAAAAATAGTAGAAGACATTTAGACTAGGTCAAAGGAAAAAGGGAAGTTATTATAATTCATTTTTACCCTGGAAGCTATGCCGCATGACATTGTTGGAAGAAATCAGATCTTTTGTGAGACCAGATGGCACAGCTGGAACCTGAAATGGCAGTCCATGTGAAACATTTGAAATCTGTTTTTAATTCCTGTGGGCTTTGTTGCTGTTGTTGTTGCATTCTTTTCATCTGGAACATGGAGCTTGTTTTACTGTGTGATCAGCGCAGCACTATTGTCAATGAAAGGGAAAGAAGAGGAATGCATAAGAAGGAGGAGCACAGTTTTCAATCACTGTTAGGCCTCAAGGGAGGCCTAATTAGGCAAAAAATTAAAGGAGAGCATTTTATGTGCCCCTCTTTTCACTGATCATCCAGGCAAGCTTTGTAGGTGTTAGAGAAAATTTTGAACCTTAAATAGTGTGTTGAAAAGTTGCTTCTTCATTTTCTTACCAATGGAGATTTGGTGACTTCTATGATGCTTTGATTAATAAGATTTTCTACAGCTAATACAATTTAGTAACTATCTCTTATTGTTGTGCTAGTAAATATGCATTCTGTTAAATGGACAATTTCAACTTATTAAATTCTTTGAGAGTTACTGTATATAATTAGACATTGAGATAAGCAGTATGAGCAGGAGCATGTTGCATATGATTTGTGCCCTCAAAGAATGGCTCTAATTTGGTCCTCAAAACACTCTTCTCCCTGGCTGCATTTGTACTGCCACTTCTGTGGCTCCCAGGAGGTCTGCTGTCCACATTCCCTGTGGCAATATGTCCTCTGGACAGCAGCTGTCTGAGCCTGGCTCTCAGTCATACAGGACTTCTTAACTGATGGTGCCCTCCATAGCCTCCTCTGAGACATGGACCAACCCAGCCATGCAAGGAAAAGGAACAAATAAGCCACCACTGTTTGGTCAACTGCTTCTTTACACTCTCCTGTGGTTCCCATTATGGCAAAAAACAATTTTGTGCTGCAGAATCCTCACATGATGGCATCATATTTTTTAGCCAGTACAAGTAAATGAATTGCTGCCATCTCAGCTGTCCTACATGTTTATGATATCCCCATATCAGAAACATAAAATTAAACCACACATTTTAAGCTAACTTAAACACAGGTTTAAGTACTACTGCTGCTCCCTAGGAGACATTTGATTATTGTTAGCCAGTAAGGCTGCAGCTGTGGTTTGACTGACCAAGGGAAAAACTCAGTAGAACAAGAGTTTCTGTGGTCTCCCCACCTCCCACAGCTCCCAGTAAGAGGAATATGTAGTTATAGGCCAAGACTAATCCAGAGAGAAGCCCTTTGACCTTTGGAGGTTGTTCTCTCTGTACACAGACCTATTATAGGCAGGTAGTGTGTATATATTTATATTCTAGATAATTATATGGTCTTATGTGGTTATGCAAATACCTGTGATAGTATCAAACCTGATGACACCCTGCTTATGCAAGTTAGTCTTGTTATCCCATGCTATAGTGTTGTGGCAGGAAAGCCTGGGCAGCCAGCACAAGGTCATCGAGTCAGTATGCACCTGCACAAACAGTAGAACTAGTTACCCAAGATTCCTACTAGTTCTCTATCTTCTGTCTTGTCCATTCTATCCATCTGCCTTTTTATCTGGCTACATCCCAGTGCTTCTACCTTGTTTTCCATTATGGATTTTCTTGCATGCTGGCTCAAGCAGGCATAAAATCTTGCGAATACTTGAGACATGACATTGCATTTCCTAGCCTATCTGTATAAGAAAATCTCAAAACCTAAATCTGCAGGTCTTGTTTGCAGTCAGTAAAGAAAGCATGATCAGACACAACATTCTTAAGCTTCAGCTTGCTGGATCTATAATTTATTTTAATTCAAAACTGTCTCATCAAGAAGATTTTATTTTAAGGACTACAAATATATGGCCTTCTGCTGAGTAACCATTGCTTCAGTGGGGAATAAAAAGCCTGCAAATATATGCTTGGCTTCTCAGCATGACCTAGTGTGGTTCACAGCCATCTGTGTTTACAGTAAGACATCGCCCACGTGCATTAGTCTGTAAACAGTATCAAACCCCAAATTTTTTCTTTTTTTCTCTTCCACTCTCTTCTCTTCAGTGTGTCTCCATATAGGAGACATAAGTGTCTGCAAAAACACCTTTTTTTTGAGGTTGAGGCAATCTAACAGTTCTCTGAGCTAGTACTTCAAAGATGTCTTTACAGTATTAGTAAATGAAAGAATTGTTAGTTGGTTGTTGTTGGTACTAGGTAAGCATTTATTAGCTGCCTAAAACCCTACCTGGTCCTGTAGCAGTGGTTGCATATTCAGACAGCCAGTGGATATTTAAGACCCAGTCAAAACGCCAATGAGAAAAACTCATGAGTTTCCCAAGTATGTGAGGGGTGTTGGAGTGCTGGAACTCCATTTGGGGTCTATTTCTCCATGTCAATTGACTTCAGACTGCCAGCAAACTGTCCTTCAAATCAGTCCTGGTGCCAAGAACAGCCACAAAATTAAGTTTTTAGCTCTGTTTCTGCTAGCTACATATATATTTGTGAATACAATTACACAAAAGGCCTAAAACCCAAGATGTCATTGGCAAAGAATGGAATTCAGATCAAGTTAGGACTCAGTATTTTTTGTAAGGTGTTAGGAGCACGCTCACATGTCACATATCATACAGGAACACATTTGTGGAACATGCAAAGCAGTTATTCTTAACATTTCATGAGCTTCAGGACAAGGAAATACTCTTGGGCTTATCCCTGTTCATAAAAGATACATTCCCCATATCTAACAAAAGGCAAATGACTCAACAAGGAAGGAAGTTCTGTGGTTGTTGAAAAGATGAAGAAATTCCAGCATATTCTTACATCACAGCTGGCCATGTGCAGCTCCTGATGCAGAGATTGTCCTGCATTCCTATTCACTGCACAACCACTCCCAGTGCCAGAAGTTGAATTGCTGCTGCCATGGAAGAAGACAAGACATTTGGTGAGAGGGAATCTGAATGCAAAACATGTCCATGACAAGTCTATGTAAATGCATATTATGCATGGTGGCATGAGAAGCAGCTCACTGATTGCTGTCAGCCAACATTTCCAAATTTTCCCTTTTTTTTATTAAGTCTTTTGTGATCTCCAGGCATTGACTGATCGGATTTGAAAGGTCAAGGTTTTGGATGGCACTGCAGAATCTGTTGCCTGCTTACCACATGCTTCATTTTGACTTCCTTGAACTGATAGGAATAATGTAACTGCCCTGCTTAAACCTTAACTATTTCTTGTCTCCCAAGTGTATTGAGAATAAATTGTTATGAATCTAATGAGATATAAGGACTACTTAGGAATTACCTTAAATACACGGTTATATAAAGCAAATATGCCATAAATCTTGGGCAGATACAAGGGCATGTGATAGACTATCTCAATCCCTGGCAAGGTTATGGAGCAGATCATCTTAAGAGTGATCACATGGAACATTCAGGACAACCAAGGAATCAGACCTAGCCAGAATGAGCTTAGGAAAGGCAGGTCCAGCCTTACCAATCTGATCTTCTTTTATGACCTGCCTGGTAGATGAGGGGAAGGCTCTGTCTACTTGTACTTCAGCAAAGTCTTTGACACATTTCTCACAGCTCTCTCCTGTAAAAGCTGGTAGACCGCAACTTGGACAAGTGCACCCATCACTGGGTTCAGAACTGGCTGATGGCCAGGCCCAGACAATGGTGAATGGTGCTGCATCCAGCTGGTGCCTGCTCACTGGCTGTCCCCCAGGGATCTGTGTAGGGGCCAGTCCTGTTTAGTATGTTTACTGGTGATCTGCATGAGGGGATTGAGTCTACCATTACCAAATTTGCAAGTGACACAAAGTTGGAGTATTGGTCTCTGTAGGGTGGGAAGGCTCTGCAGAAGGAGCTGGAATGGCTGGAGAGATGAGACAAGACCAGCGCCATGACATTCAACAAGGCCAGGTGCTGAGTTCTGCTTTTTGGCCACAACAACTCCAGGCAGTGCCACAGGCTGGGGCCACAGTGACCGAAAGGTGCCCAGCAGAAAAGGACCTGAAGGTGCTGGTGACAGCAGCTGAACATGAGCCAGCTGTGCCCAGGAGGCCAAGAAGGCTGATGGCATCCTGGCCTGTACCAGCCATGGTGTGGCCAGCAGGACCAGGGCAGGGATTGTCCCCTGAATTTTGGCACTAGTAAGGCCACACCTCCAATTCTGTGTTCAGTTCTGGGCGTCTCAATTCAGGAAGGACATTGAGGTGCTGGAGCATGTCCAGAGAAGGTCGACAAGGCTGGTGAAGGATCTAGAACACAAATCCAGTGAGAAGCAGTTGAGGGCGCTGGGGTTGTTTAGCCTGGAGAGGAGGAGGCTCAGGGGTGACCTTATCTCTCTCTATGACTTCCTGAAAGGAGGCTGTAGCCAGGTGGGGGTCGCTCTCTTCTCACAGGCAACCAGCACTAGGACAAGAAGACACAGGCTTAAGCTGTGCCAGAAGAGGTTTTAAAATGGACATTAGGAAGAAATTCTTCATAGGAAGAGTGATTAGGAATTTGAATGGGCCAATTCCAATTGGCCAGGGAGATGGAGAGTCACTGTCCCTGGAGGTCTTCAAGGAAAAACTGGATGTGGCTCTTGGGGCCATGGTTTAGCTGGCATGAGAGTAATTGTTCAGTGTTAGGTCGGACCCAATGATATCAGAGGTCTTTTCCAATTTAATTGATTGTGTGATTCTGTGATAGACCAACAGACAGAATAGAGAAAAGGATACATCAAACAAATATAAGAAAATTACAGTAAAAAAATCTATGATGATTTACAATATTTTAGGTAACAATAACTTATGCAATGGAGAATGAGAAGCTGCTTATCCTACTGGCTTTCACTAGTTGGTGAAGCAACTGTCAGCAGTTTCAACAACTGTAAGTGTCTGGATGGGTAGTCCTATAATAACTAACTCACTTTGCATTCATATCTCACAGTATCTTGTTAGTGCACCCATATTCTGAGGATAAGTTGGCCCTTCATATACTGGAATTGAAAAGGTCTGCCCTGGCTCAGTCATGTGATGCTGAATTATTTCTGAGAGTGAGCACCCTGAAGAAATACTAAACTGTAAAAATCCAAATGTAAAATCAGGGCTTTTAAAAGCGGAAAATGAGATTGGATCAGTTCATGAAAAACTTTGAAATACTCTAAACTTTGCCTTCTAAGTGAAATAAAAAGACAAAATGTTTCTTCTTATTAAATTATTATGTTTTTCAGTTAAAAATTAATTTTGAAAGCTTTTTTGGCTTATCAACATAGAAATAGATTTATTTAGCTTATCAGTATAGAAACTAGAAACAGGCAAAATATTATCTAGTCTATTCATGCCTTTCATTCTGCTGCAACACAGAAAACCAAATCTATTCTGTCCTAGTAGAAAATCTCCTTGTTCAATAAAATTAGTTTTGTGGCTTTGAATGGAAACAGTAAACGCTATGAAAAGTCTGAGCTGTCTCTTTATCAGTGTGAGACTTAATTTTCTTACCAAAAACTGTTCTTTGCATAATTGATAGGAAGACAAATCACTCTGTCTCCCAGAGGATCTCATATCTTGCTACAAGAACATAGTTTTTTTTTTTGTCAGAATACCTCTGTGCCCAGCCAGTTTATTGCTCAGATGAAATCTTCTCCTCTTATCTGTCTGTAAACCAAACTTGGAACACTGAGAAAACATTCTCTTTAGAACTTGTATATTAATCCCTGACTACATTCTCTTCAATATTTGGTATTTTGCTGAGGTGTGAACAGAAAATTTTCTTTAGGTTATATGTGTCCAGTAAATGAAATGCTCATTTGGGAAATATCTACCCTTTGTTTGATGTTTTGACGTCTCCTGGGTTTGTGCCACACAAGCTGAGGACACTAATCAAGCCAGAATTACTTGAGATAATTTATCTTCATTGCAGACAGAGGTGTCCATATGCATTCCATTCATCCAAGAGAATTTCTAATGGTTTCCTGGCTTTTCTATTCAAAGTAAATGCATACCCATAATACACTGATTTCCCTGTCAGGGTCTACATGTAGCCTCTAGTCAGCATATGACTAAATCAAGTATTTTCACAAAGAGCATAGCTACAGGAGGGTTTTCTGCAGGATGTGTTAGCTAATTTGTCTCAGAAGCCCAAAATTAGCTGTAAAAAGACTGTAAGTTCATCAGATGCTTGCTTTTTCTGCATAGTCCTCCACAAATCCACTTATCCTCAGATCCATTTGTGAAGTATTTACCTTAATTTCTCAGTTCTTTCAGATAGTCTGCTAAATCAGTGGAAAAGTGAGCTCCCACAAATTACTGTGTTAATGTTTTGATACAGAATGCATACTTTCAACCCTACTTGAGGAACAGTGGAAAACTGCTGCACACCAGAGTGGCATGGATGCATATTAGTGTGGGCACAGCATCATCCTAACGTGCCTAATGGGCTCTTGATTAGAGCCAGATAAGATACAACCAACATAAAATGTGGACAAGGCAGGCTGGGATTAATCTATAACTCCATCCATATGCTAAACCTATTAATAAATTCTAACAAATAAAATAAATAAAATATTTTGAAGAAATTTGTTACACAAGTCTCACATTTTTAGGACTTTAAAATAACAGGTAGTTTGAATGAGCTAATTAAATCATGGATGCAATTAAAATTCAAATCAACTTAAGAAACAAAGTACTTGAAACATATAGTATTTGTATTTAAGTTACTAATGGATACTGTTCATTCTAATAAATATTATTAAGGTAATACACCAATTCACATTATTCTTGATATGTGTCTCTCTCCCCATTGGCTAATGTAGAATTTTGAAGCCAGAACACTTATATTTAACCTTCAAGATCTCTTACTAATATACTAGCCAGATGCTATTATGCACAGAACAAGGTTTATGTTCTCAGAAGAGACACTTTAGGCTTTTCTCAGCTAAATATATTCATTTGGCTGCAAAATACAGAGACAGTTCCTAGCCAAACAGCAGCAAAATATCTTTACTGAAGCTGGACCAGACCTAGCACTACAGTAGGAGCTTCTGAACATGGCAGACTACATGACAATCAGAAGGAATCATGTCTGTTTTGTAGTTATGTGTTTTTTTGAAAATGCATCTATAACATGGATAACCTGTCAATTAACAAGTATGTAAATAAATAAATTAATAAATGTGTTTTCCAGCAGTGTGAAGTGAAGGCCTTTGAATACAATTTAACAAAATGCTTTCTTAGTGAGGATTCTTTTCCTTTGTAGGAAGAAGAACATTGATTTGTATGTGTGGCATTTTGGATTTTGTCTCTGTGATTTTATTTTGGTGGGGGGAAGGAAGGGGTTGCTTTCAGGCATTTCCATTCCCTGATGACTTGGACATGTAGCAACCATCTGTTCAGCTGGTTCAATCCTGAACATGTTGTCTTTAGAGCAATGAAAGAACAACAAAATGAATAGACAAAAGATGTGACATATTTTCTGGAAAGCATATATTTGAAAATTTTTGTTATTAAGGCAACG